>NC_041398.2:40418828-41018828 GCF_900747795.2 Erpetoichthys calabaricus | reverse complement strand
ACTCGCATATGGTGTTAATGTACTTATTGTTCAATGAGATTGGCAGATATCCCACAGAAGGGAGAACAGATGTCAGAGGTTAATCAGAGGACATTCTATCAAAAAGACGAGAAGAAAATTCACTAAATGTGCTAAGTTATGGGCAGGCTTATCAGATATCTGGAGATAAATGCTCTTTTCCTCTGTGCTTTATGCAGGTGGTTGAATTCCATTCAGGATCTTTAAGTTAATGGTTCTCAGGTAACAGACTATTTTTACACTGACTGCCAGGTAGCTGAGTGTATATCAGACAGCCTAGGTAAACTATGATCTGGGGCATCCCTGGACTACTCTGAGAAATAAAGGGAACTGAGCCTTTTTATTCTTGAGCAGAGATAGCTGTGACCTTATCTAGGTCTCCAAAATTCACAAAGGTATCAAATAGTTGAATTCATTAATTTAACCAGTGAATTGCTTACTAATCACCTACTCAAGAATACTGGTGGAAATATGTGCTTTTAAGACAGAATCCAGAAAGTACTTCTTTACAAAAATCAAAAATTGGAAGAAACTGCCAAGTTGTGTAGTGAAAGCAAAAACCTTGTGTGATGGATGGCCGGCGAGAGTTTCTGGCCCTCACCCCCAGGCCGCCAGGAGGAGCTCTCCCGACAGCATGGACGTGCCCCGAATTCCAGCAGGGCCTCATGGACTATGTAGTTTTTATACACAGCCCTGCTGGATACCTTGGGAACCGCCGGGAGTCGCTGTAGGGAGGCTCTGGGACTCTTACGTGCCCTATAACCTGGAAGTGCGTCATGATCACATGACAAGAAGAAACGACGTGCTTCCGGGTTGAAGAAAATGACTTTTTACCCTGGCCCAGAAGTAATAAGAACTTGTGGGTTGTGGAACAGGAACACCTCCGGGTCAGGGGGTATAAAGGACCATGGGAAAGCCCAGACATTGAGCTGAGCTGGGAGGTAGGGTGGCGAAGTGTCTAGGAGAGGAGGAATTGTGATTATTGTAGTGTTGATTGATTATTATATGAGTAGTGTGGAGTGGAGGGTGCTTTGTGCACATAATTATCATTAAATAAAGAAGTCTTGGACTTTTACCTGGTGTTTGGCGTGGTACTTGAGGGTGAAAGAGGTTGATAAGAGCCTCTACTGCTACACTTGTGTAAAGGACACTACCAAATACCAAAAACAAGCAATCAAGCTTGGTGGACTGATTAACTTCCTCTCACTTATTAAACTCATTTTGCTCTTATGTATATAGATTTTTACTACTTGGATAGCATAATTCATACTCAATCTAAAGTTTACTGCCATGTTGCGTATCTCACAATGGCAGTAGTACTGTAGTGTAAAAGAAGACAATATCATGCATTAAATACCACAGAAAGCACTCATTCACTGGTAAGCATGAGTAGCTCCTGAGTAGCCTTATGACCTCAGGATAAAAGCTGCCATTGAATATAGTGGTTTGAAATGTAATACTCTTTCCTAGAACATTTCTGGTTTCTCTCTGAGCTTCCATGTTCTGTAAACTGGTTTTCACTTGACTTCTGGAAGATATGTGTTTTAAGTTAACTGGTGTTCAAAGTAGTCACAAACATAGCAAAATCAGCATAAAGTTTCCAAAAAGAACCATGAATGCAGGTCAGGTACCTAACCAGCCTGCCTGAGGACTATATCCAGGTACTCCTCACAGCTAACTTCTGGCTTTGACCTAGAAAAATAACTAGAAAGTCCCAAAAAATAATGCAATTAGCCCCACAAGGAGGAAGATGACCGTAAACCACTGACTTGTGCACAGCAGTGCACTCAATGAATCTACATATATTAGGATTTATTTAACAAAAGTATAAACAAACCACAAAATGTTGAAAAGAGAATAAAGGAGCTGCCTAAATGACATCCCTCAGTGAACAAGTTCCAAAAAACACAATCTAAAATCTAAATTTACTTCCAGATAGGTGTCACAACTCAGGAATCCTTGTTCTTTTTCACCTTTTAAATATATATATATTGTCAAGGTTGGGTCGCAAAGTTGCGTAGGAGAATACAGGAGGATTTCCAAAATATAGAAACTTTATTGCTGTCCAGGCAGATACAAACACAAGTCTAATTCAGAGGCGATCCGGCTTCACAAGAACAGCTGTCAAACTGGACGCTTCGGCCCCAATTCCTGCTCAAAAGAACACAAAGTCTTCTTCATCAAGGGGGTACAGCAGCTCGGAAGCAGCAACCAGAACAGAGGGAGTCTGGGGGAAGAGAGATAGGAGAGTGAGACGTCAGGACAGCCACGGCTCGGTCTTTTAAGTGTTTGAAGCCCTGTGCAAGGAGCATGTCACAGAACAAGCCACCAGGCCTGCAGCTGATCATGCAAAGAGGAGCTAAAGAGTGTGTTTATTTCCCATTGAATAACTGTTTAAGAGGGGGTTTCTGAAGGGCAGTCATATCCCCCTAAAACAGTGGTCACAATATATATATAATTTTTTATATATTTTGTAAGCAAAGAATAATAATAAAAATGAAAAAAACACATTCTTCTTCTTCAGGCTTGCGCTACTAACATGTCATCTATCCTCATCAAGCTAGATCTCTCCTCTGCCTTTGACACAGTTAACCACCCAATCCTCCATGCCACCTTCTCTGATATTAGCCTCACTGGGAGTGCCCTCAGGTGGTCTGAGTCCTTTCTATTGGGCAGATCCAACCATGTGTCCAGGCAAGGAGAGGTATCCAGAATGCACTAGGATAGCATGGGGGTACCCCAAGATTCGGTGCTGGGCCCTCTATTCTTCCCCTTATTCATCTCCTCACTAGGCCCTATCATCCAGTCCCATGGTTTGTTATATTATTGCGATGCTGATGACACACAGTTGTACTTGTCATTCCCTCTAGAGGACTACATGGTATTTCAGCTAGAATGGCTTCATGTCCCACTGACATTGCAACCTGGATGAAGGAACACTATCACCAGCTCAAGCTGGCAAAAATGGACTTTCTTGTTATCCCGTATCGTCTGTCTATTCAGCACCAGCTCTGCTTGTTATCACCAACAGCTGTGAAATCTGTATGCAACTTTGAAGTGGTGATTGATTTATTCTTCAAGAACCATGTTGTTATGGTCCCTTAATATTACAAATTCACTCTATACAATATCCACAAGATCAGAATGTGCCGTACAACTCCTGGTCCATGCTTTGGTCTTGTCACATCTGGACTACTGCAGCACTATGCTGGCATGTGTCACCAAGCAGCTGCAGATGATTCAAAATGCAGGGGCACATCTGGTATTCAGCCAGTCAAAGCAGGCACATGTTACTCCTCTTTTCAGATCTCTGCTTTGGCTTCCTGTAAGGGCATGTATCAAGTCCATGATACTTGCCTACAGAGTAGTCAGTGGGTCAGCACCTATTTATATATGGATACACTAATGAGGTCCTATGTTGTTTCTCGACCACTCTGGTCTGTTGATGAATGACATCTGGTGGGACCTCCTGTGCATGGTATCAAATCTCTGTCCAGATATCTTCATGTATACTGCAGGTCCTAGGTAGTGGAATGAGCTGCCCGCCTCCATTTGGAGTTTTGACTCCGTCTATGTATTTAAGCAGCTTTGGAAAGCTTTCTTGTTTGGTGAATTTCTGTCTAACTGTTGTTTTCCATTAGGGTTTATATAATCTGTAATTTGTCCTTAACTCTTAACTTGTGGGATCAATTTTGCAACCTTATCCTGTAACACTTGTTCCCATTTTTACTTGATTTACTTGAAAAAGCAAATACACATAAATGTCCTATAGTACCACCTGTTTGGTCACCTGTATGTCTTCAATGTTCCCTTGTAACAGTTGTCATGTGTATGGGGGGAGTGGGTGCGGGTGTCATTGTCAGTTTATGCCTTTCCCTAGTCCTGATAAGGGTGGAATGGCTGGATTTGTAATGGTTCATGGGGAAGGGAGCACCTGGCTCAGAGGGCCAAATAAACTGTAAGGGGAGGAGCTGACCATACTTAAAGCTGTGATGGGAGAAAGGTGGAGAAGAAGGGAAGAGAGTGCCAGATCAGAAGGAGAAGTCAGACTCCAAAAAAGCAAGAGGAGAAGCTCTACTTCCAACAGAAAGAAGTCTGTGGCTGTGGTGAAATTATTCTCGGGAGGACCTGATGGGCCAACATAAGGGACTGTATATGATCACGTTTCCCTGGACATGAGGTATGACTCAACACATCCTTTAAAATAAATGATCATGCATAACTGGGGATATTTATATGACTCATGTTTTCATTAATTCTTTTCTCACAATTGTTATTTGTGTATTAGTCATGTATTTTGTTGAGTGTTGTGTTTTGTGATTCGTACGGGGGGGAGATCACTGCAGCACAGTACTATGCATACTGGGGGTTTGTTTGTTTTGTACGTTTTCTTATTTACTGCATAACAATTCTTGTTTAACTTGTGACGGACGGCTGGGACCCATGCCTGGCCAGGACGCCCCTTTGACACTGGATCCGGGGGAGCAGCCATGGGATGCACACTACGTCCCCTGGAACACTTGGTGGCAGCCTTCCTGGGTTGCATCGGGGCCACTATTGTGGAACACCGGAGCTCATCCCTGTTGGGCTCTGTGGCCATCACCAGGGGAAGCTGCAAGGCTTCCTGAGCCCGTGTGGGCGGTTACACAGCCACACCCAGAAGTGCAGCCTAATTAGGCCAGTTACCACCTGGAGCACTTCTGGGTGGGCTATAAAAGGAGCTTGTGGCCACTACTCAGTGTACCAGAGTTGGGAGGAGGAGGACAAAGCCTGGGGGTAGTGGAGGAGGAGGAGAAGGAAGAAGAAGAAGAAGAAGAGTAGTGTGTTTTTGGATGATTTTCTTTTGGTGTGTTTTTGAGACTGTGTAGGGCCTGTGGGACACGGGGAAGTCATGCCCCATTGCTGAAGACAAGAAATAAAACCTTTTTGTTTATTTTTATGCGTGCCTGTGGTGTCAGTCTGAGTCGGGTCGATATAGCACCTTTGCTACACACTCAACATTTGCTTTCGCTGGTGTGCTTCTGAACTTGTGGTGGTCTAGTAGAGAAGTAATGTCATTCACACCCTGGATTTTTCTCTCTCTTTGCTGCCACTGTAGGTTAGCAGCCCATATTATAATCGTGCCTGGCTTGGGGAGCAGTACACCCTATCAGATTCTACTGCTCTTTGAGATATTTTCTGGTGCACTTGTCATTAACGGTTCTCTACCACTGATTGATTTCTGTGGTGCACACATCATTTTGTAATGCACTGTGCACGATCTTCTTTAGGGATGAGAGGGGAGGTTGCTATAGCCCATCATCCGAACTTTAGGGAAATAAACATCAATAAAAAGAAAGACTCTTTAAGAAAAAGTGAGAATACATTTTAAAAATCAGGTTTTCAACCTTTCCAACTCCTAAGTTTTGATTTTAGCCTATCGTAAGCAGTAAAGGTTGTCTCATCAATCAACCACCATCTGTGCCTAGAATTAGTGTAAAAACTTCCCTCATTTATGAACACCCACTGTAATTGTTTATTGTAGACTTAACATATTAACCAAAAATCAAATTAAACAAGACAATTAAAGAAATACTCTACCCAAAATTTATATCTTGTTTATCTGTCACTTACTTATGACATGACCACCATGATATACAGTATAAGATGACTGTTCACATTAAACAGCAACTGAAGAACTTCACAAGAGACTAGCACTCAAACCAAAGTGCAAACAACAACTTTTGGTTTTGACTTTTATTTTATTATCACATTGACTTTGGTTTGTCATTAACATTTTGCTGCACAATCCCATAATTCCTGTGTTTTGACCCTTGACCGCATTCACATCAGACCTTTTAGAAAGACTTTGATTCTGAAAGCTATATCTGTTTTAAAGAATGCATAAAGCATCATTATATGAACATTACAGTGCATTTTATTAATTACTGTAATAACTAATTTTAGATTATTATGTACTTTCCTGTGAAATGTGTTGTAAAAGGTGTTTTTTAGTATTATACAGTATGTTTTCTTGGTTTACTGAGGGTAACTGGGAAAGAAGAATTCAATTGTTTTGGTGACATATAATAATGAAGAATACTTTTCATGCTAACGAAAATGAATAATATTATCATTTCAAAGCTAAGAAATTACATTCTCCTAGAAAGTTCACTTAGCAGATTGGATTCAATGATTTGAATTCTGCAGGAGGACAATCACTTTACAGATTCACAGTCCTCAAGTTATTATTACACTGGACGTAACGTTTGTTCAAAAGTTTTGCTTCCTAAAAACATTTAGTGACTATGATAGACAGCTTCAAGATGAACACAAATAAAATTTCAGATTGACTGTATCACATAGGAATTTGGAGAAACATGAAATTAATTTTAACTGGATATAATTTATTTAATCACATAATGATGCTGACACATTGCATTAGTTCAAATGAGCTAAAAATGTTTTGCTGCTGCTTTCTCAGCATCTGATGCTTCTTGTTCATTTCCAACAATAGTTGGCCAGCATTGATGGATTTCACATTGCCCAGATAGGGCTTTTCTGTTGCTGCACATTCTACCATTTTTGTCATTGACTGCACCAGGATTAGCAATGAAGAAGTCCAAGTGTGACTTCAGCGAGATGTTGCACTTGAAACATGTTGTCAACCAACTGAGAGTATTTTCATGCTCTGTAGTTGTCAAATAAATTCTTAACAACATCGTTAAATGCCTTCCAGTACCACTTGTCATTGATGATGTGTCTAATTTGCAAACCAACAAAAATGCCATTTTACTTTCTCATATACAAAGTATAGGGAAACTATTGGAATCATCCAAAAATTGGATGTCGAGTTTTTGATGAATCTCGACATTTTAGACCTCCCTGACTATCTCATATAGAAGTATAGGTAAAGAATTGGAATCCTTCAAAAATTCCATTTCAAGATTTTGATGAATCTCAATGTTTTAGAACTCACTGAATCAAAAAATACTATTTTTGGAATTATGGCTGTGTGTTTGTCTGTGTGTGTCGGTGTGTGTGTGTGTATGTAAACACAATAACTTCAGTACACTTTCACTTAGGTCAACCAAATTTTGCATACAAGTATTAGGTACAAAATGTAGATTTCTGTCAACCTTTGGGCTATTTCTGCTAACCAGAAGTGGTACTTTACCTTTTATTCATGCAGCTGCAGAGTCCAATTTATTCAATTTTACTTTTATGATAATTGTTCAATATATTATTAACTAGCTGTTGCCCACGGCTCCACCTGCGTAGTAGTGAAACAGGACAAACTTTAAAAATCAATAAACAAACAGGTATCGCTAGCTAAACGGAGGCAAGGTATGTTCCAACATTTTACGAGAGGCAGACCGACTCAAATGGAGGATGGCGCGTGACTGAGGAGGGCCCCAACCGGCTCCCCACTCTTGAGTTCCCACGTAGTAGTGAAACAGAACAAACTTTAAAAATCAAATAAACAGCTATCACTTGCTAAACGGAGGCAAGGTATGATCCAAACCATGGCGATAGGTAGACCAACTCAAACAGAGGCTGGCGCGTGAGTGAAGAGGGCCCTGCCCAGCTCCCTACTGTTGATGTCACGCTTCCCCTTCCCTTTGGCCCGCAGCCTCTGGCTTGGATTTGCGGGAATAAATCGTTCCTGCAAGTGAACTATGATACTTAGCATGATAAGAGAAATAGCAAAATCAACCAGAATATTTAATCAAATTTTAGAAAAAAACCTGATCTATATCCGTTAAGTAGTTCTCACGTGAAAAGCGGGCAAACATACAGACAGACAGACAGACATTGGATTTTATTTAGAGAGAGATTTGATTTGTTGTTGATGTTTCCTTAATGTACATAGTATAAAAATATAATCATTTTCTTGCGGTTTACTCATCAATTATCCCATCCTCACAACTGAGTATACGAGAAAGTCTAAGGGAGACCACTCCCGATTTTTTAATCTTGGCCTATCTGTCTCTCAGTTATCCATGGAAAGATCTGTCTCAGATATTGAAATCCTTCACTTTACTTGTTCATTGTTTTCAGGAAATTTTTCAAGTTTTATATGAAGACGAAGCAGAAATATCTTTGTTGGGTGGTTTATGTACCATACTTTTCTGCCGTGGAACCAAATGACTCTGGAGCGGCGCCAGTTCTTTAATGTAATAAAATTCTTTAGCATGGCTGTCCCGTTCACAGTACTGGCTATATCTGAGCTTCATTCCTACTAGCCATGCCACAACCTTTAGATCGCCACAGATGTTTCAGTTATAGTTATTGTACTGTAAATGTATAGTTATAACATCAGAAGAAATCATGGAAAAAGGCTTGCAATAAAATGGTATGTGGCATTCAAATTTAACTGTGTTTTTTGTGATTAGCATGCCAAAACCCATTCAATACACGCAAAAACATTCAGAAAGAAAAATCTTCATTGTTCTGTGTTATTGCATTTCTGACTGTTGCCTTCACAATTGGAGCACAAAAGGGCTTACTCAGGGATAGACTGACCATCAACTGTTGGAGCAGAATGGCAAATGTATGGATTAAAGTGCAGTGCCTTAGCCACTAAACTCCAGATAACCTTCAGAATGCTGGTGAGCACAGATGGTGATTTAAAGAGAGAAAGAACATAACAAAGCCTAATTTGGTGTCTGTCTGATGCCTCTTGGGTTTCTACAAATATTTCTTTATCTTAACAGGCTCATTTGCTTCAGATATCTGAGGTCCTAAGGTTGTAAGTTCACCACATTACAAGAGTGTGGTGACAGACAGCAGACTGTCAAAATATTTAAAGAGATGATGGGGCTTAAGATCTTTCTGGCATGGAATCTGTTTCTTAGACTTAGTGGGTATGTTAGAAGGTGGGTGGAAGAAGGAATTCAGCTGGCAAGTGAAATGGACGATTTACTTGATAACAAAGCGCTTACTGTAATTTGGTGGAAAGACAGAAGAGGGCAGCGGCTTTCTTAAACTGTACTTGCCAGCTACCACAATTCTAAATGTACAGTTTTTATGTTAAATTCATTCATTCATTCTACTTTTCACACTGAGCTCTACAGTGAAGTACTGTATAAGGATTTCTTTTTTTCCTTGCTCTTTCTCTTTACCTCCATCAATCACTCTTATGCAAAGTACCTAATGAAAAATGAGCTGATATGCTGGTGACATGCCCTAAATGCTGGGTTTGGGGGTGGACAGATTGAGTAACCGAGTCTTTTTAATGCTGCCGCAGGCAACTAAGGAGTACAGGTCAGGCATATGTGAAAACCTAACTGAGGCTCCCTGCTCCTGCTAGACTTTTGACCCCAAGTCCCTTATTTGCAGAAAAAAAGCTAGAGAGGTGAGAACAAGATTTATATGTCCCACATGAGGGTGGCTGTGGGTTTATTGAGTCCCGGTTTGCTTGTAAGGTTAAACTCACAAGTTTCCTGCTATAGATGTACTCATGTAAGAAGCGCGTAGGAAACGGCTCCGCTGGGGGCAATTTGTCTTCCTAGAGTGGCTCATTTGAGATGCAGGTAATAGTTTATCAGCTACTCAGATGCCATTAGCTGACCCGGCTAAGCTTCACAGAAAAAGCAGCTAAGGATAGAGTCCTTAGACATGGGTCGCTGGGTTACAATGCACTTTAATTTTCCACTGGGATAGGGGCAATGCAAAGCAGGGGAATCCAAAACACTGAAAGATTAGTTCAGAGATTGAGATAAGAAATGCTAATGCAAGAAGGAAAGGGTTGTGGAATTATTTAAAGTATATATAGTATTCACTATGACCCCATGTTGCTCTAAGTGAACTTTTGATAAGTAAATTTAAGATTATGATATGATATAAAATAAAATAAATAAAAAATCTGTGGCATGGCACAGTGGTACAATGCTGTCTCAAAGTTGCACAGATCTAGGCTCAAATAGTACATCCAGCCATTGTTTCTGTGCAGGTTACATGTTCTTCCACACATCAAACATGAGAAGGCTGGTGGGCAAATAAAAATCGGCCATGTCTAGGTCTCTACATGCAATGAATTATGTTTAATGATGTATGGATGGATTTCATCCCAAAGAAATGGGGCATCATGCCACCAAGCTACTTTATCCCTGATAAGAAAATTTCATTACCATACTTAACGTTACAAATTTAATTTAATGGCCATTGTGTTTGTTCAATATACAGTATATATTGTGAAGCCCAGGGCGCGTACAGCCACCCTAACCCGACACAGGCAGGACACAAGTTTCACCACACAGTACACATTTATTTTAAGAGGGGAAAACGCTCGTTCTCCGCTTCCCAGAGCAAAGTACATAAAGCACCAACAAGCACAGCACAGTCCTTTCACCTCCTGTCCTCCTTACAGACTTTGTCCTTCTTTCTCCCAACTCTGGCCATTAAGAAATGGTGACTGGCCCCTTTTATAGGACACCTGGAAGGACTCCAGGTGTCCAATGACCTTCTTTCAGCAGCACTTCCTGGTGTGGTGGAAGTGCTGCCAAACAGGGCCCAGTAAATGGCCACAGGCCCTAGCAGGGTTGAGCTTTCATGCTCCAAACCCTTGGCCTCACTGCAAGCCAAGGGGGCTGCCCTCTATTGCTCTGGGGGAGATAGTATCTGGAATAAGCCCTCTACACCGGTCCTTCTGTGCCACAATGTATACATTGTGTTGTTGTTTATAAGTTGTCAGTAGCACCTTCATAGTAGGAGCACCTTCTGCAGCAGAGAGAGACCCACACTACACATTGTATTCTTCTGTGTACCACTGGAGAAACAATACAGCTTGTCATATGTAGTGCTTGGGAAGTGAAATAGACAAGGACACCATTATACAAGAGGGTTGAACCCTGTAGAAAAAAAAGCAATTTTTGTTGCACAATTCTAGAATACAGGAGAGTGAGGAAATGAGGTGAAAAAGGATAAAAAAAGAGCCACAAAACCTCCACACCCACAGAAGACAGGAGAATGATCTTTAGCTGGGGAATGTAGAGCCAGGTTACCAGTTCAAGGGGCTGGTTAAATTAAGGAGTGTATAGTCTCGCAGAGCCAGACATGATTCTTAACACTAGAATCCCTGAAGCCTACGAAGATATTTGTAATCCTGGCCCACCTTAAATTCTATCGTGCCTCTTCTCATCACAGTCTTTTGTTTTGTAAATGCGTTGATCAGCACAAGCAGCATGCAGCCTGCCTTGACGGAGTTCAGCTGAGACAAAAAGCTCTCCCAGCTCAAGCCAAGGCTCCTTATCTGCGTGTGAGGTGCCTGGGGTTGTATAGGGTAAATAATACAGTATATCGTTATTTGGAACACATGTATTTCACGTGTGTTCCGTGTCTACAATGATCTGGGTAAGTGTAGGATGAAAGGAAATGTGAGGCAAGAAATGCTGAACACATACCTAAAGCAGAAACATTTTCCATGTTATACTAATAATGACGTGAACTGTATAATGTGTGAAGATTTTAGTCCAAATTTCAAATAAACATGCACTTTTATTCAAGAATATAACCAAAGAAAAAAAAATCATTCAATTTACATGTTGCTGTCAATGAGTTACAAACCCAAGCTCAAATGTCAATCGAAACAAAGCTAATACATCTTTCTGGAAGGTGCAGAGGTATGAGCTGCTGCCTTATAACTGAAAGGTTGTTGGTTCAAGTCCCGGCACTCCGTGTTCTGAGTGTTGAGCTGCTATTATTATTATTACTATCTTCTTCTTTAGGCTGCTCCCATTAGGAAATGCCACAGTGGATCATCTTTTTCCATATCTTTCTATCCTCTGCATCTTGTTCTGTCACACCCATCACCTGCATGTCCTCTCTCACCACATCTATAAAACTTCTCTTAGGCCTTCCTCTTTTTCTCTTCCCTGGAAGCTCCATTCCTAGCATCCTTCTCCCAATATACTCAGCATCTCTCCTCTGCACATGTCCAAACCAGTGCAATCTTGCCTCTCTGGCTTTGTCTCCCAACTGTCCAACTTGAGCTGACCCTCTAATGTACTCATTTCTAATCCTATCCATCCTCATCACACCCAATGCAAATCTTAGCATCTTTAACTCTACTACCTTCAGCTTTGTCTCCAGCTTTCTGGTCCGTGCCACCGTCTCCAACCCATATAACATAGCTGGTCTCACTACCGTACTGTAGACCTTCTCTTTCACTCTTGCTGATATCCGTCTGTCACACATCACTCCTGACACTTTTCTCCACCCACTCCACCCTGCCTGCACTCACTTTTTCTCCTCTCTTCCACAATCCCCATTACTCTGTACTGTTGATCCCAAGTATTTAAACTCATCCACCTTCGCCAACTCTACTCCCTGCATATTCACCATTCCACTGACCTCCATCTCATTCACACACATGTATTCTGTCTTGTTCCTACTGACCTTCATTCCTCTCCTCTCTAGAACATATCTCCACCTCTCCAGGGTCTCCTCAACCTGCTCCCTACTCTCGCTACAGATCACAATGTCATCAGCAAACATCATAGTCCAAGGGGACGTATTATTACTATAATATAATAAAAACTGGGAAGAATGAAAGTCTAAGGTCATGTGTATGTGTGTAAGATTGAGAAAGAGATAGAGAGAGAAATAAAGAAACACTGCCTCCATCGAATTCGTGACAACAGTACACTACCAACAATAAATACAACATCAGATGAAAATACAAGAAACATACATCTGGAAGACTCAGACATCTGTTAATACAAATGGCTGTTGACAGGAGCATTTGGTGTGGTACATGAGGGGTTTGCAATCCACTTCAGTAGATTTTGCAGGTTAATACAGAAACTATTCTTAATATCTATGGGTGTCTTAGGAATACAATGTTTTGAATGTGGATAAACACCACAAGGGTGCCTTCTTCTTTGACGATATATGAAGTATTCATAATATTAATGCAGTGTACTGATTGAAAAAAGTAGTCAGTAAAATTTTAATGTGACCAGGAAAAAGGGCATGGTCAAAAAACAGCCGTAGGTTGATATCAGAAGTCAGGAAGGGAGTCTGCAAAGCCAAATTGCAAACTAAAAATCAAAGTTAAAAGTACAGAGCTAGATCCTATTGCCAGAAGTTGCAGAAATCGCTAATTAAATCAATCTCAGATAATCCTGATTTTTTTAGATGCAGAATAGGCCTTGTATCTTACAGCTTATCTCTTCCAGCATATTTCAAAATCCACTCCACCTTTCATGTGTCGTGGTTCATTATAGTCATGTTATGCTGTCTGAGGCCCCCCACCTAGGCTGTTTCAGTGGACGGAACAGAGGAGTGTGAAGTTCAGTATTTCATTGATTCTAGGATAAGAGGACCTACGGTGGAGTATCTTGACCATTGGAAGAGATACAGACTTGAGGACCATTCCTGGGTTTGGTTTGATGCCCTTCATGCCCCTTGCCTATTGGCTCGTTTTCATAGTTCCACTTCCAGTGTTGCTAGGGGCATAGCCTCTGACGATGAGACTTATGTGTTATCGACATGAAGGGATAAAAGGACATCTATGAGTACAAATCCTAATCCAGAGATACCACATCCCAGAAGTATTCAAAGTTTATCTTTGTGGTCTTTTCTCTTATGTACTTTCAGTTTCCACCCTCTTGTTCTCTCAACCACAATTATTGTCTCTCAAAAATAGTAGTAAATAATTATAAACCCTTCAAAGAAACCTCTAATAGAAAAATAGGATGAACTATTGAATTCCTTGAGTCTGAAAAACCACAAAATAAAATTTTGTCACTGGTAAGAGATTTACCAAAAAATAATAAAATATGCTATTCATAACACATAGGTAAATAGCTATGTACACACGTAAAAACGTATGCCTGTACCAGTTACCCTGTAGCTTCACAGGGTACCAAGGAAATGGTAACTCTGAGAGAGACCGGGAAGGATTGATAAGGTGCAAACAGAACTATGCACTGCTGGCAGGAGACAACTCAGTTTCCCCATCAAGGGCAAAAATACGTTATTCCTTTCACATGCAATTCATATGATAATCATCTTTAGATAGGAACCAGTAGGGTAGCCTGACTAATGCTAACACATCACAAATCCCTCTAACCTACCCATGTTTGAGATGAAAACAAATCCTATGCAGACATAGGGGAATGGGAAAACGCCTTATAGACCTGGGACTCTCAGCATTTTCTGTGAAAAGAATGGCAAATGCTAATGAAAAATAGTCAGTTCTTCTAACTTGAATGTCTGTGGGATGTGAGGAGTAGCAAAAATATAACTACACGCACAGCGATCTGTGGGGCTGCAGCACTAACCATACTTATCTGTAAAAATGTATCAACTATTATAATATGGGGACACTCTTTCCCAAGTACATATTTCATTTATAAGATACAAAGGTCAACCATGCAAAATGATCACCATTAAAAGCTGATTTAACAAGACTGCATATAAAAATAGTTCTGTTCTTGTCAAAATTCCACAACTGTTGCACTCGGTAACCTTTATGACTTCAAAAGGTATGTGCCCCTTTGTTATGTATGTTGGAGGGGAAACTTTTCTATTGACATGAAATATTGGTGTCAAGCCCAATTTTTTTAAACTTCTAAAAAAATAGCTTTTTTTTTTACAGATGTTTGGCACAACCAGCAGTCTTATGTAACAAAATTTGGACGTATCAGTGTTTACAGATGAGCTCAATTTAAACAGCAAAGCTTTGACATTAAACATGGCCACTAAAAGTTGCATTCATCTCATAGCTAATTTGAATATTTTACAACAGCCTTTTTTAAGTATTGAGAAATCTGTTCAAAAATGGCTAAATGTTCACTTACATGTATCATGTAAGTTTAGTGTAAACTACTCAACAGAACTGGCATGCTTTCAGATCAGGAGATGGAAAGGCATAACAAAATAATGAATGAGTAGAGCAGAACTGGAAAGAAATAACTCTGGTAACTGGTATGAAAAAAAACAGTACAGCCAAGAGGAAAACAATGTCTGGCATGAGTGGGCTGGCATTTTCACTTGGTTCATATACGATCGAGGAGTTCCAGTCCTAGGACACAACACATAGTGGATAGGACACTGATGACAATGAATGAGTCACAGTCCCACAAATCAAGTGACAGAAGAAACTACCAGAAGGCAACTATGAGGGTCCTGCTATGTTGGTGGACCACACAAATGCACTTCCTGGTGCCTTATAACTTCATGGATCAAAGGGTCCAGAGGACCCTCTTGCAGGTGCTAAAGATCTTCGAAATGACACACAGATTCTCTAAGGCCATACATGGAAAGAATAATAAATATCTGTAGGCAAGAGAGGAAGAGAGTTTGTATGACAAATACTGTCTCTGTACTGTGATTGGCCCTAAAACCAGACTGAAGTTCCTCAAACAGGTCATTAGAGGCAATGGTCTTTTAAATGGCCTACAACAGTATGTTCTAGGATTTTACTAAGAAACGGAAGGAAGCCCTTGCGCTTCCCTTTCTAAAGCGATTGTGAGGTGCAGCTGCTGCAATCACAGCTCCTTGCGACTCCTCTTGATGATATCCAGGGTACCCTGTGAGATGAATTACCTCCTTCTGGGAACACTGGCAATACCAACACAACCCTCAGCAACCTGTCACAGAAAAAAAAGACATAAATCGATTGTAACTAGTGCAGAATGCAGCTGCTAGAATCTTAACTAGGAAAAGAAAATTCGAGCACATTTCTCCAGTTTTGATGTCACTACATTGGTTACCTCTGCCATTTAGAATTGACTTTAATACAATGCTTATGGTTTACAAAGCCTTAAAAAATCTCGCTCCACCTTATATTTCGGAATGTCCTACACCTTACACTCCAAATCGTAACCTCAGATCCTCAACTGAGTGTCTGCTTATAATTCCAAGAGCAAAACTTAAAAGAAGTGGTGAGGCGGCCTTCTGCTGTTATGCACCTAAAATCTGGAATAGCTCGCCAATAGGAATTCGCCAGGCTAATACTGTGGAGCACTTCAAAAAACTGCTAAAAACACATTACTTTAACATGGCTTTCTCATAGCTTCATCTTAGTTTAATCCTGATGCTCTGTATATTCAATTAATTATTATTATTCATGGTGGCTCCAAAATACGTACTAACCCGTACTTTCTCTTCTGTTCTTTTTCTGGTTTTCTGTGGTGGCGATCTGTGCCACCACCACCTGATCAAAAGCACAGTGATGTCCCTACATTGACGGATTAAAGGCCAGAAGTCCACATGACCGTCATCATCAAATTCTTCCATGAGAACCCTGAATACAATGAGGACTGATTGAGGTCATTTATGTTAGGTAGAATTCCTAGATGGGGCTGGAACCCCTACAGATTTTCTTTTTTTTCTCCAGCCGTCTGGAGTTTTTTTTTGGTTTTTTTTTGTCCTCCCTGGCCATCAGACCTTACTTTTATTCTATATTAATTAGTGTTCCCTAATTTTAATTCTTATTTATTTTGTCTTTTTTCTCTTTCTTCATCATGTAAAGTACTTTGTGCTACATTATTTGTATGAAAATGTGGCTATATAAATAAATGTTGTTGTTGTGATGTAAGTTCTGTATGCCATAACATACCTATGAAAACAGACCCCTATTTCTGACTGACTAACTATCTCTCACCCCTTTACCACCAGACAGCTAATGTGTGGTGAGTGTACTGGCACAAAATGGCTTCCATTGCATCATCCAGGTGGATGCTGCACATTAGTGGTAGTTGAATTGGCTCCTCACTCACTATATAAAGTGCTTCAGGTACCTTTAAAAGTGCTATATAAATGTAATTATTTATTATTATTATTTATTATAATAAGAGAACTAACAAAATGAAATGCTACCAGGGTGTTCACTGCTGCTGCCAAAATTGAGCCCAGTTCCTTAAAGTATGGTTACTTTTTCATGCACCACCCTGTAGTTTCTTACAAAACGACAGAATTTTACATACATAGTCAGTAGGCTATACTTAGTGAGGCTAAGGATCTGTGCTGGTATCCAGAAGGTTGCCGGTTCGAATCCCCATCACTGCCAAAAGAGATCCTACTCTGCTGGGCCCTTGAGCAAGACCCTTAACCTGTAATTGCTCCAGGGGTGCAGTAGAATGGCTGACACTGCGCTCTGACCCCAAGGGGTATGCGAAAACTAACAAATTCCTAATACAAGAAATTGTATAAGGGGGAACAAAGAACAACAAAAAAAAATCTTGTTATTTTATGAAATGATGCTACTTACACTGACAACAGGTCATGGGTAGCAAACTATTTCCAGGTAATAAAGACTCCCTTCTTGTTAAATTAGCTTGCCAGAATTCCACAACTTAATCACCTTAGAATAATTAGGTGAGCCATAATAGTTGAATGACCTGAAAAAACAAACTCTTTTTTGAGTTTACGTGTTGTGCAATTGTGAAATAAGCTGCAAAATGAATTTTATTGGCAGTTTTTCAAAACAGCATGCAAATCAAAACTTGCCACTTTGACTCATCACAATGAATCAATGTCCTAAACTGGAAACTTCCTTTGGTACCCTCCAATAAGTGTTAAAATGACAAAATTAAACACTTCAAACAAAGATGTTGTGTTGGTGTAATGCCAGGAACACAAATAATTTCTGGTAGTTCATTTGGGAAAACCCATTTGGAGGCATGATAGGTCTTTATTAAATTTCTCTTCCTGATTTTTGGTGATAGATTGTGGTCACCTGTGACCTTGGATTTGGATTCAGTGGGTTAGAAAATAAATAGATGGATGGATGCAGGAATGGAAGAGCAATGCATTGTGCCATGCATTTGAATAAGCATTTGTAAATGTATCTGCAGTTTAGATAGATAGATAGATAGATAGATAGATAGATAGATAGATAGATAGATAGATAGATAGATAGATAGATAGATAGATAGATAGATACTTTATTAATCCAAAGGGGAAATTCACATACTCCAGCAGCAGCATACTAATAAAGAACAATATTAAATTAAAGAGTGATAACAATGCAGGTATAACAGACAGACAATAACTTTGTATAATTTTAACGTTTACCCCCCCGGGTGGAACTGAAGAGTCGCATAGTGTGGGGGAGGAACGATCTCCTCAGTCTGTCAGTGGAGCAGGATAGTGACATCAGTCTGTCGCTGAAGTTGCTCCTCTGTCTGGAGATGATAAATGGACTTCTTTAGACATTCAGCACAGAGGCTAAGAAGTTCAGTCAGTGGAGAGTGTTATAAATTATGTGACAGAATCTGGCTATGTGAGAATACTTCTAGGGGTTCACTTTAATTATGAATAATAATCATCATCATCATATTATCACCTCACACCATCCAAGATCAATTCCTGCTTTGTTGCCAATGTTTCCCCAAACTTTTTTGGCCTACAATGACCGTAAATTGGAAAAAGGTTTTCAGGACAAGAATCAGTCCTCTCTAATTCCTCAACAGCTACCAGTCTGTACAGTCAGCTAACTCCCTTTTCACTATAGTTACCCCATGTTTGTAACACATTATTCCCTTTGACTGATTTGCTTAACAAAGCATTTTCACAGAAGGGAAAATTCCATAGAGATTCCAATGTGGCCTCATAAAATGTTTCTCACTAATGTGTACACATGAATAGATGAAGCTAATTTTGTAAGTGGCTCTGCAAAAATCTGAGCTTGATATTTCACAAAAGTGTTACAAATGTTTTTTTTGTAAGGAGAAGTTGGAATTTGAACTTTTAATGGATCTGAGAATATTACCTTGTGGTTTTGTAAAATAACCATTCTTCAGTTTCTAGGGAAGAAAGCAAATATATCCTGTCATTTGACCTGCAAACCAAAACTGTGGGAACTGCACATTACCTAATGTCCAAATGGAACATTCCAGAAGGTAGAACTCAGTGAGTGATCAGAGGGTTTTAGGGTAACTTGCACTAGATTCCTCCCTGCTTGAAAATAGAATGTATTTAGGGTCATGGCGAATATTTATTTGATCCAGACTCTTGGAAATTCACACGAGTTAAACACATCATGACAGGTATGGTGCCTCGGATGTGATGACAGGAGGTAGATGTCTAATAGGTTCGGACAGGTAACACTTGGAATACATGTCTGGCCTACCGACAATACACTTTCTCTGCTAATACAGTCTTCTCAAAGGAAATTAATAGTTATGAGACATATTATTAACAGGTTGCAAAACTGCCAGTTTTTGGGTTTTCAGCCACACTAAATAGTTTCACTTTTCCTCAGCTGAAGAGCATTTAGCCCTGCTTCCAAAAAGAGTGAACTATGTGTGTGGAGTCATTGTGTTCTCCGGGGTTTTCTTATGATATTCTGGTTTTCTTCCACATGTAAATGATATGAGTGTTAGTTTGACTGATAGCTCCAAACTATCCTACTATGAATGAGTGTCAGTGTGTACATGAATATGCTTTGTGAAAAAAGAGCATCTTAGAGAGGCAGAGTCCCTCAGAAGTAAAGATGGGCAGAGGTCCACAAATCTGCACAAAACTGCATCTACAAATTGAGGAACAATTTCAAAATAATGTTTCTTATCCTTAAATTGTGTGGACTTTGAATATCTCATCAACAACAGAACATACTGTAATATCATTCAAAAATTCTAAGAATCTGGAGTAATCTCTGTGTGCAAGGGACACGGCTGAAAATCAGTATTGGATGCCTGTGGTCTTTAGGCCCTAAGGCAGCACTGCATTAAAAACAGGTATGATTCCGTCATGGAAACCACTGCATGGCCTCAGGAACACTTCCAGAAATCACTGTCTGTGAACACAATTTGCCTTGCCATCCACAAATGCAGGTTAAAGCTCTATGATGCAAAGAAGAAGCAATATATGAACTTCATCCATAAACGCCACAATTCTTCTCTGGGTCAAAGCTCATTCAAATGGACTGAGGCAAAGTGGAAAACTGTTCTGTGGTCAGACGAATCGAAATTTGAAATTCTTTTTGGAAAACATGGATGCCACATCCTGTGGACTAAAGAGGAGGGTGACCGTCTGGCCTGTTATCAGGACTCATTTCAAAAGTCTGCATCTCTGATGGTACGGGGGTGCATTAGTGCCTATGGAATTGGCACGTTGCACATTTGCAAAGGCACCATCAATGCTGAAAGGAATATACAGGTTTTAGAGCAACATATGCTCCCATCCAGATGTTTTTCAGGACAGGCCTTGCATATTTCGGCAAGACCATGTGAAACCACATACTGAATCTATTACAACTGCATGGCTTCGTAGTGCAAGAGTCCGGGGGCTGAACTGGCCTGCCTGCAGTCCAAACCTTTCACCAAATGAAAACGAAAAATACGACAAAGAAGACCCAGGACTATTGAGCAGTTAGAATCCTATATCAGACAAGAATGGGACAACATTCCTCTCCCAAAGGTCCAGCAACTGGTCTCCTCAGTTCCCAGCCATTCACAGACTGTTGTTAAAAGAAGAGGGGATGCTCCTCAGTGGTCTAACTTTTTTGAGACGTGTTCAAATTCCAAATGACCTTATTCCTTTCTCAAAATGGTAGATTTTCTCACTTTCAAAAATTTTATGTTTTCTGTGTTCTTTTGTGAATAAAATATGGTTTATGAGATTTGCAAATCATTGCATTCTTTTTTATTTACATTTTACACAGCGTCACAACTTTTTTGGAATTGGGGTGGTAAATAGCATAGGTCAAGAAGGACTTAACATCTCCACTGAAACTAGTGCTTGCAGTTGATAAAAAAGTGGTGGTGTTTAAGTCGTTTATGCAAATTATAAAAAAATGGAGATTGATGGATAGATATATGATGCTTACAGACCAGGAATGAGGGAGGCCCTCTCATTGATATATAGACACCGTGATGCATGGGATTAAGGGGTGAGAACTGTTCGGGGTAGTGAGGGTCACTGCGCTATATTACCAACCGATTTACACCTGTTGCATTACAGTATCGTAAGGTTGTACTACATAGTTTGGGAGCCTGCTGGGGTACAAACAGTTAAGACATCCATGAAAAGCTTCCAGCACTCCGAACGGCAAAATCAAGAATTACCAGTATGGGGTACCTGTGAGTAACTGTGCACTTCAAGGAGTGCCCACCAATACTCTGTATCAGCACATCAATGTTCTGTTGTTTAGAATAACAGTAGTATTTCTACTGCCAGCATCTGAAGTCAAACAGTTCATGACAGCTGTGAATTTCAGTGAGGGTGGTAGACCCTCCCCCCCAAAACTCCCACCCCACCCCACCAAAAAAACGAAACACCAGGAGCATCGTCTCTTTTTCTATACTTTAAATACTGACATAAGTGCTTTATCCTAATTTGATGAATACAAGAATTCCCCAAGGTACAAATAGCTACTTTTCCAAATATCAATTATACAAGAACATCTTTTAAAACCCTTTTATTACCCTTTTTCATCTGATAAACCACCTTGAAGCTGAATTTTTGCAGGTATGAAGACAGAGTCTGGGACGGTTTTCAAACTTGCACTGCTAACTTCAACACCCGATCACCTCTGCAGCCAATCCAAGAACACCCCAACACTGCAGCTTGCCGAGTAGATTGGGGCTGGATGTTTGGGGTGGAGCTGAATGTTGGCACTGTATATTCACAGTTTTAGACAGTCTGATGTCTCATGCTGCACTCACATAATATGGTTCAGTAGCTTATCACGTATGTCATTCATTTGTTTTCTTGCATTATTGTAAGCATTATGACTCCAAAATGGATTGGGAAATAATTTGAAAAAAACAGGAAAGATCAAATGGTCATGTTTTTAATAGGAAATCTGAAGTGATAAAGTGCAAGTAAGTAGGCCAGTTGGTAAATTTCCTTTGCTTTAAAAACTTAAAACAATTTTAAGGTGTGTTCTCGATGTTAAACATTTTTGTTTCCTCTTTCAAAACCTTTATTGGTTTTGTGTCTAATTTACATTGATAGTATTTCTCTTCATTGTTGACTCATTTCAATAGTTCTTTTGACTTTGTTAATGGTTTGAGTCATGGGTATTCTTTTTTTGACTTCGTTGATGGTTTCACATCTAGATTTTGGTGACAGTACTTTTTTAATGACTTTTTTCATGGTTTAGCGCTTTGGTTTTCAGAACAACTTCTCTGTCTTTTGACACCAAATCTTACCACCATTTCCTGAACAAATGCACATTTCCCAATCCAGTTACCACGTCCTAGTGACTAGCAGCATTCTGCCTGGCGAACAAGATCCATTCTGCAGTCCAGCAGATCAGTTCTTGGTTTAACACTGCAAGAACAGTAACCAGCTTTATTAAAAAGAATTTAATGAAGGTAAAATATCTTATTAGAGTTTTTGTTGGTTATTGATGTTATTAATAAAGCAATTCTGTTGTATGTAATAGATTCTGGTGTTATTTCAGCAAAAATGAGAGCATTTTTTTGGGTTCAGGGAATTTTTTTTCCGTTTCAATTAATGGTCATGTCTGTGTTACAAAAATTCACTTTACAACAGAGTTTTTAGGAATGGATTCGCTTTGCAAAACAGGGGAAGTCTGTATGTCTGTGTTTTTCATCCCCTGTCCCATTCTTCTCTTCACCCTATACTTAGCATGTCTCTGGTGGAGAGACAACATTAAACGCATTCCTTAGGTCAATTGGACAAGCCCCACAATCATTTTGCTCCAGAAACACCCAGCTAGATCTCCTTCTAGCTATTTCTGTAGTTTCTCTACACTCTCCTTGCAGAGTATGTATGAGGAGGAGTCAAGCTAAACTTAGAAAATGGGGTTTATTAGGAAATGGAACAAACCTTAGCAAAACAGATCATGCCATTTCTTAATGTAGTCTCCACCCTCCTCAATGCACTTGCGCCACCTGCCTGGAAGTGCCTGGATTCCAGCAGAATAAAAGGTTTTGTCTTGTCCTCTCAACCACTCGTGCACCAGTTTCTTTACGTCATCATCTGTCTTGAATCGACGACCACCCAGATGTTGTTTTTTAGCAGTCCAAAATGGTGGAAATCACACAGCGCAAAATCTGGGAAATAAGGAGGATGTGGCAATATCTCAAACTTCAGTTTCTTCAGACAAGCCTTGGTGTTCTTAGCAGTGTGTGGGTGAGCATTGTCTTGCAGCAAAACGATGTGCAATTCTGATGATATGTGGACTTTTGCCAAGCTCATATACCACAATGCAACTAAGAGAGATAAAGTAGAACATTGACCTGTGCATCTCTAGGAGGTATAGGCCAAGATCAGGCAGCAATTTAGTGGGATCCAGATTAGGCATCTGACACACTTTCTGGTTGATTACTCTCAAGTTAAGGACTCATAAATTTATTCAAGTTTCTAACTATATAGATGGTTATATTAGAGTGGCATGCCACTTAAAAAGCATACTATGCTGTTACCTTGATAGATAAAGGCCATTGTGGTGAGTAATCAGGTATTATCTTATGACACCTCACCCAAAAACCAAGAAGTGCCAACTGGACTCTCCTTTATATGCTTCAGTGACTCAGTTTCAGTACTTGCCAGAACAAATATGAGGAACCTGGTTGCTGTGTAATTGAGCTGTCTATTCTGGTAGAGCCAGCCTGTGTGGAGGAGTAGCTTCTGGCAAGCATGCCTCCTCCTCCTCCTCCTCCTCCCATTTCTGATTCCAATAGATGAATGCGCTGTTAGTTTGACACATTGAATCATTGTAATGTTTATGGAATCAAAAATTGTAAAAATTTCTGAAACGATCCATTAAACTCCTAATTTAAACCACTTTACTAGTGCAGACCATTGGGGAAACCACATTTTCTTTTCTTCTTCTTTCTCTTAATGAGCACTCAAAAGAGAACATCTGGACATAATCTGAGTAGAAACAATAGTTTTTAATATAATAAAAGTGTACATTGGCATTCATTGCTTTTACTGAATTACGGTCAGGCTACCTGAGGGAAAACACAAAATTCCTATAAACACCCCCTCACATTCCTGAGTGCTGCAAAGAAGATCCCAATAAAACGATAAGGACCTTAACAGCATCACACTATATGCATGTACCTGAAAGCAATAAATGTCATTTCTAGGGGCTTGGAGCAATAAATTGCAGATGCAAGACAAATCTCATAAATGTCACATAGCTGTGTACCCAGCATTTATTCAGTGATTCATTTCCTACAGCGTCAGTAGATTGTATTTCACACCAGGGTTCTGGCTTCCTGCAGGCAAAGCACACGCATGCCTTTGCTCTGCTGACCAATCACTGTGCAGGGATTCCACAGCAACTGAGTCACCATGCCTTGCAGCACTCAGCCGCTCAAAGGAATCTTTCTCTCTGTTCCCACAGCTTCGGGACATGTGGCCTTGCGGCTTTGGTGTAATTTAAACAAGGTGTTGCATGAACTTGCAAGGTGCCTCGGTCAGATCATCGCTGGGAATCCCAAATCTGCCAATATGTGCACCATGAATCTTCAGCAGGCTGAACAGAAGGGAAACATGGTCAACTGAATGAGAGGGCTAATGCTTTCCAAAAAATGCAGATGCACAAAATAATCTACACTCTACAAAATATGTTTGCTCTAAAAATGCTTGTTGAACTAATTTGCTTGTCTTGGCTGTATGATGCAAACAGATTATGCATTTCCATACAGAGTGTTTATTCAAGCTTTATTTTATATTGCACCATTGGCAGCATATAACTTCACAATATTTTTATATTATAACAAAGCAATAAATGTACAAATTAGTGACATTTGAATACATAGACACCAAGATGTGGTGTAAATCATACCTAACAAGCATAACAGTAAATTTCATTTGTTGGGGCTCAGCTAAAAAAAGAAAACATAAGATTTTTGTTCTGATTATACTAAATGTGAACAGAGACGTATTAAGGAAACTGTAGTATATAGTAACTTTTTTCATGTACCTTTGACACATGAAAAATGTGGTAAATAAATGAATCTATTGAAGAGTCCGCAAGGACTTGCTTTGTCAGCTCATCCTCAATGTGTGTACTTGCCTACGCAAATAGTGAGCAGAAGAGAATTTCATATTCCAAAAACAGTAATTAAAGGGGAACCAGAACAAAGGATAAAGAAAGAATAAGCATATTCAGATATGATGCTCAAAATAAACAACCTCTAAATCTAATAAAGATCATAAAACCTGGTGATTAATTTATTTGTATACATGCCTTTATGGAATAATCCGCCTCCATGGTGTTACCTACTAGCACTCACACACCTGAATCCTGCGAAATGCACAAGCAAATTAGAAGTTGCATTGGTGTAAAGATGTCTTTCACCTTCACCAATGAGACGTTGGCCAGGAAATAAGGAAAAAAAATACATTAATGGTAAAACATACAAAAACAGCAACAAAATTATTTGGATATCTGTGGTACCCGGCATAATTAAAAGGATCAAAGCTGCAATATAATATTACAAGGAGCAATGTGTGCCAAAAATATACAAAGTTACTTCATGGGATAAACTCATACATTTTGAATACAGCTTGCATAGCTAGCAGTTTAAATTATTGTAATAGTTCTTTTACAATGAAATATAAGGTACTATTTAAATTACTGCACGTCATGATAGAACCTCTAACAGGACCTATCACTAAGCTGACGCAAAGGTCTAGAACAAGCTGCTTAATTTTCAAGCCTATTACAGTTTCTTGATTTTTCGCATTATTTAGTCAAATGTTTGTGACATCATATTTGGTTGCCACACCACTAAGAATATATGTCCTGTGTGCATGTTTTCATATGTGTATTTGATATCCTGTCCTATGGTCACATAGTTTTAATGGCCATCTTATTTAAGGGTGAGACACTTTGTTTTAAAGGAAGGAACGTTTTGTTCAGAATGAAAGATTTTTTTCTATGGTATTTTTAAACCTTTTAACTTTTATCTTATTTGTTTGGACCACAAGCTTCTATTCTACTGTTAATTTGGGTGCTTATTTCCTAACCTTTCTTTGTGGCTTATTCTTACAAAACTGGACCTATGTGGCTAGACACAAGTGGCTGCCTAACTAACTATCTCCTATTGACCCCCAAATGTACACTACAGTATTGAAAAAAGGCTCATTGAAGAAAGAACACATGCTTAAAGATAATGTGTTATCATACAGTAATAACATCTGTGAAGAAATAATAATAATAACAGCACAGACAAAACATCTGGTTTTTGATTTATTGATTTTTTTAAGTCAGTCTGTGATATCAATTCCCGTCTGTCCACAAAGTGATTATGGGAGATCATGGTTGAAATTTTTAATAAGAAAAAATGGTGTTTACAGTGAGAAAGTGAAAACTATGGAGAAAGGTCTGATTGACATGGTTTGTATGAAGTATGGTGTTCAGCCTGAATCAGAGTTAGTATTGGCAGTGGTAGAGGAGGTGAGTAAGTAGTGGGTGGGGCAGATCAAGGTGAAGTGTTGGTGGATATCAGGAAACATAAAATATTCTGCAAAGTCCATCAGTAGAAATGGGTTACATGATAAAAGGAGCAGGGTGGCTAGAGAAAACATTGAAGCTACAATAAAAGGCGAGCTCTGATGGCTCAGACGTTGATAGAAAGTGTTATTTCATTGATGAGGAAGAAGGTTAATTCCTTCTGGTGCCATACAAGTTCAGCTACATGTTATTTTCTGTTAGGAAAAACAAATGTAGCAGTGCTGATGACTGAAAAGTGTAAGCAAAATAATAAACCAGAGAATAATGGGCAACCAAAGAAATAGAAAGGGAGAAGAAGAGAACACAGGTTATTACATCCAGAGAGAAAATGGGATTGAGAGGGGAGAGTAGAAGAAAGAACCATAGTAATAATAGTAGCAGGGCAGAGAAAAAAACAATATATCAGGGTGTGAAGAAAAGGTAATAAAGAATTGCCAGCAGAGAGGGAGGAGATCTAGTTGATGGGCAACTGAGTAAGTAGGACGAGTGTTAAAGAAATGAAAAGAGAAAATATTAAACAACGTGAGATAGGCAAATGAGTGGCATAGATACTGAAAGTTAGCAGAATAATAATGAAATCGTACATAAAAAGAAGGGGACAGGCTCACCTTCAGGACAACATATCCAGACAACAAGCACATTGTAACAGACTTTAAGTTGACAGCACTGATTTCAAATGAAGAAACAGAGAAAGCAGCCAAAGGGTGTGGAAGAGGGAATATCAAGCAGGGTGACAGTGGACCAGTCCCACTCACTGCCTTCAGAAGCTGGCAAAGAGAAACAAAAACCTGCATGAGAACAGAGAACTGCATATTTTAATTAAGACGTCCAAGATTCTGTCAGTGCTAAAAATATTAGGGATAGATGATATGCATAAGAAGTTATGAAATAAGCATTGTTGGAAGCAGAGAATCCATTCCATAAGTTACCTGAGACTGCAGTTTCGGGGATAGGAGATGTCAAAAGGACAGATTCAAAGCTTTTCAATATTTTCCCTCACAGGTCAACATACCTATTTGCTATTAACAGTATTCAACATTTCTTTTTCATCGTGTATTGTAATTTATGACCTCAAATGCCGATTTTTAGTTATCAGTCATGTGACTCTTGCTTGGCTGTTGTTTCTAAATATAAGTCTTAATGAAAAAGATATTCTCCAATTCTTATTTTGTCCTTCTATCTAAGCCTCATTTAATCTAGCATGATGTGCTTAGAAAGTAGAAATTGTATAATTAAAGATCTTCTGTCCTTCACGTTGAACTTCCTCAGTTAAAGTAAAGTCACACAAAACATTTCAGTTATAAAAAAAATATATACATATATATTATTTGGAGAGTTAATACGGTTTGTTCATAGGATTGTTCCTGGGACAACATTGAGACATCATATGGTAGGCATTGCCAATTGTCCATATAATCAGGTACCTATAAAAGACAACATGGAATACGGTTAACATTATCAGCTCCTTTATTTCATTTATCATTTGTTGTTCTATTTTGCTTAGTTTTGTACAAAAATATTCAAGAAATCAGACAAATCAAGGAATACCATTCACACAAAACTGCTAATCACCCACCCAAATTACAGTAAAAAGACTGAAGTGGGGGCTCAGCAGCAGAGACATCAATGTGGCCCCGCCTCCTGGGTCTCCACCCACAGAACAGACAGATGACAGAACATTTAAATTATAGCACAACCATACTAAATAATAAACACAGATAACAGAAATTACACAGGGACATGAAAAATAATGATTAAAAAATCATAAAAATAGCAGAAAATATACACAAGTCCAGGCTGTAACAAGAACACACAGCCTACAAGTTTTTCTCTTAGACCTGATTATATAAACCCAGGTTAACACACAGGTCTTCAGATCTTTATCACACCAATAAAAGTCCAAGTTCTCAAGTCTACAACGTATTTAGAGAGTACAAGTAAAACTGATTTTTTTTTAAGGGAGGTACATGAGTAAACACCCATTCTCCATGGAATACATCCCTCTACAGCATAAGTGTAAAGAATGATAAAACAGCAAGTCTTCTGGAACATTGTGTGCTAAACAAGAGTTGTCTTATAAGATATATTTTGCCTCTGGGTTGATATCTCCCAGGGATCCACACCCTATAATGGGTCAACCATCACTAGGATAAAGTTAATTATAAAACAAACAGGATGATGTCAAAGTAATAACAGTAATCATGAGTATAGCTAGTAGCCATAATAAATTGTGACCAAACTTATGAAGATAGACAAGGCCACTGTCCATTTTTCTGTTATTATTTGTGGTCAGCCAGCTGACTAAACACAGATCTCAGTTAAAAGCATTCATTATTTTCTGATTTAAAGATTGACTGAAATGGAGACGTGCAGCTGCTGTGGCTTGGGAAACTCCTCCTTGAGCAGGTCAACAGAACAAACCGCTCTGTGTCATTACAGTACTGCATGGTGCAGTGTGGAGTAGTGGAGAAAGAAATGGACTATAAAAAGAGAGCCTTCAAGTTTAATCCCCAACTGACTCACTGTATGACATTGATCAAGAAAAGTAACCTCAAAAAACATCTGTAGAAATTTGTACTATTGATCAGGACTGGTAACATTACTTTGTCACGGTGATTGCTGTAGAAAGGTGCTATACACAGTACATTAATGTTTGCTTGGAAGTGTCTACTAAATCCATCCATTAAATGCTATACCGGCTATTTGATAAGTTGTGTTACCTTTTAGTGGCTTGAAAAGACAGAAGCCTTTTTCTGCTCTCTCCTTTGCTTGGTCTCAGAGTCCTCTGCCTGTCTGATACCTCTTAAAAGATAAAAATTATTAAAAGTGAAAAGGGCATTTCTCACATACTTTCGTACCTAGTGTTTTCTGTTTGCTTGATTTGATCTATTTAGTTGGGGGTAAGGATCATGCACTCTTTAAAAAGTAAACTAAGACTCAGTTCACGCACGGTCTCGCGTCACACACTTGCACAAATAAATTAAACCACGAGTATGTCCAATATGTTGCACTTATGCTTAAAAATACCAAAATTTTTGATTATGCACCATACCTTACACAGCTAAAACAACGCATTATGATGGCGTGAAAACCAGCCACTGACTAATTGATTGATCCCTCATCAGCAAAGACGTACTGCATTTGCTAAGGGGTTGTGGAGTGTTGCCCTTCCGAACTGCTGTACTCTCTGAAATCGCATGGTAGTTACATGTACTTTGGACACTGGGAAGTTTTTAACGCTAATGCCTCACAATTTTGCGAAACTGACTTTAACTACCCACACTGCAATAGTCCTTATGGAGTGAGTTTCAAGATTCTCCTAGTGCTGCCAAGGTTCACTCCCTCTACCCAAAGAAATCTCAC
The DNA here is from genome assembly GCF_900747795.2 of Erpetoichthys calabaricus. Classification (NCBI taxonomy): domain Eukaryota; kingdom Metazoa; phylum Chordata; class Cladistia; order Polypteriformes; family Polypteridae; genus Erpetoichthys; species Erpetoichthys calabaricus. The sequence continues at coordinate 40,989,070 of NC_041398.2, read as the reverse complement.
TCTCAACAATGGTGCAGTCCCACAATGGGGTGTCCATGTTTGTTTGACTTGGGCTTCAACGAGACTAACGGGAGAGCGCTACGCTATGCGGGTTCAAACTACCCATAAGTCATCTCAAGCATGTTTTATTGTGTCAGCTTCTATCTGTTGTGGTTAACACATAATTTTCAAATTGCCTTTACTTTTTGATTTACCCTCGTACATTATGGGGAGAAAAGGGCACTCAGGAATCATCTCCTAACCCAAAGAAGACCACAGGAAGACCAAAAGTATAGTATTAAGAAGGAATTCATGACAGAGAAGGTTGAACATGACAGGGAGATTATAAAAGTACGACAAAAAAGAAAAGTAATAAAGATTGAATTGAATGTCTCCACAAGGTGCCTGCTGACAACACTATGGGGTGGCTGGTCCTCTTGCCTTCAAATACAATTCACAATACAAGTTCACCTCCCTCTAAAGAGCACAATCTCCACACCTTGTCCTTTAACTTTCTCTCACCAATTGAGCCTTTGACACTCACTGCTCTAGTTTGGGTTCAACTGCCTTTTGAATAGTAATGAATGGTAATGATGTGGGTGCTCCATTTACAGTCATATGAAAAAGTTTGGGAACCCCTCTCAGCCTGCATAATAATTTACTCTACTTTCAACAAAAAAGATAACAGTGGTATATCTTTCATTTCCTAGGAACATCTGAGTACTGCGGTGTTTTCCGAACAAAGATTTTTAGTGAAGCAGTATTTAGTTGTATGAAATTAAATCAAATGTGAAAAACTGGCTGTGCAAAAATTTGGGTACCCTTGTAATTTTGCTGATTTGAATGCATGTAACTGCTCAATACTGATTACTTGCAACACCAAATTGGTTGGATTAGCTCGGTAAGCCTTGAACTTCATACACAGGTGTGTCCAATCATGAGATATTGAAGGTATTTAAGGTGGCCAATTGCAAGTTGTGCTTCCATTTGACTCTCCTCTGAAGAGTGACAGCATGGGATCCTCAAAGCAACTCTCAAAAGATCTGAAAACAAAGATTGTTCAGTATCATGGTTTAGGGGAAGACTACAAAAAGCTATCTCAGAGGTTTAAACTGTCAGTTTCAACTGTAAGGAATGTAATCAGGAAATGGAAGGCCACAGGCACAGTTGCTATTAAACCCAGCAGGTCTGGCAGGCCAAGAAAAATACAGGAGTGGCATATGTGCAGGATTGTGAGAATGGTTACAGACAACCCACAGATCACCTCCAAAAACCTGCAAGAATATCTTGCTGCAGATGGTGTATCTCTACATCGTTCTACAATTCAGCGCAATTTGCACAAAGAACATCTGTATGGCAGGGTGATGAGAAAGAAGCCCTTTCTGCACTCACGCCACAAACAGAGTCGCTTGTTGTATGCAAATGCTCATTTAGACAAGCCAGATTCATTTTGGAACAAAGTGCTTTGGACTAATGAGACAAAAATTGAGTTATTTGGTCATAACAAAAAGCACTTTGCATGGAGGAAGAAGTACACCACATTCCAAGAAAAACACCTGATACATACTGCCAAATTTGGTGGAGGTTCCATCATTCTGTGGGGCTGTGGGGCTAGTTCAGGGACTGGGGCCCTTGTTAAAGTCGAGGGTCGGGTGAATTCAACCCAATATCAACAAATTCTTCAGGATAATGTTCAAGCATCAGTCACAAAGTTGAAGTTATGATATTCCAACATGACAATGACCCAAAACACAGTTCGAGATCTACAAAGGCATTCATGCAGAGGGAGAAGTACAATGTTCTGGAATGGCCGTCACAGTCCCCTGACTTGAATATTATCGAAAATCTATGGGATGATTTGAAGCAGGCTGTCCATGCTCGGCAGCCATCAAATTTAACTGAACTGGAGAGATTTTGTATGGAAGAATGGTCAAAAATATCTCCATCCAGAATCCAGACACTCATCAAAGGCTATAGGATGCATCTAAAGGCTGTTATATTTAAAAAAAGAGGCTCAACTAAGTATTGATGTAATATCTCTGTTGGGGTGGCCAAATGTATGCATCTGTCTAATTTTGTTATGATGCATATTACACATTTTCTGTTAATCCAATAAACTTAATGTCACTGCTGAAATACTACTGTTTCCATAAGGCATGTCATATATTAAAAGGAAGTTGCTACTTTGAAAGCTCAGCCAATGATAAATAAAAATCCAAAGAATTAGGAGGGGTTCCCAAACTTTTTCATATGACTGTATGTTACTGAGCATTATAAAAATAACCTGGCATGTAACATATTGATACACTGATAAGGCTCAGGACATTCTCTTTTTGCAGAGTTGCATATGCTTTTGATGGAAGGTAAAAAACAGAACAACTTGGACTAACCTGAGTGCTTATTTTCTGTTGTGTTTTACCCATGTCAGTGCAGGAACAAGCATATTTCTAATTTGTTTTTTTTTTTTTTTTTGTGGAGAGTATGTCAAGAAGCAGGAGTTCATTGATACAATGAAGTAACTGTGTAACAGTCAAAGAAATAACAAAAAGAGATGGTCTGCATGTCATGTTTCTAGCCTGCATTTGTGCATTTTCTTAGATTATCTATTTTGGTTACTACTAAGGTAAATTGTTGTCTTGTCTCAGAACAGTCAGGATAGTCTGGTCCTTTCATGGGCTACAGAAGTTTTTATAGTTGGCAGTGGGGGCTCCAAAGCTGTAGAAGGTTGTGAACTTCTGCTGTACATTAGTACATTGCTAAATTATTAAACAGTGCTATACGATTTGTTCTACACCAGATTAAACAACACCTAATAGAATACAGACTACTGAGACTTTAATGTATAACTGTCATCCTATATATTGTAGTTCATAGTAGGCATTGTCTGTCCCATAAAAATTGTAGAAAGGAAAGCCAAGGGATACTAAGCAACACCTTCTATTACAGACTATGCTGTTTTTATTAACTTTTCACGTTCAGTTAAAAGCCGGTCATTGAGAAGGGTGCGCTTCTAATTTCTGGCACTAGCGGCTACTTTTACACTATGTTCCATTGCTCTAAAGTTAGAATTACTGGAGTTATGGAAATCATTTCTCTTCTTTACAAAAGTTGTCTTGGTAGGTGTTGATATGTGAGGCACATATATGGAAAGGCACCAAGATAAATGTTATATCTGTGAATACAATTTCAAACTTTTAAGAGCAGATGTGACTGTGGAATGAATTACTGTTATGCTGGGCTTCACTTTTTTCACTGCGTTCCATTTAACCCGTTTCCTACTACAGTACTTATGTGCTTTGCATAAGTCACCTTATTATAGGAGGAGCAAAGCTACAATAAAACAATTGAAAGCTCACAGAAAAAAAGATTTTTCAAATTCTATGAGAAAATAACTAATCTTAATCAATAAGCTGACGCATCAGATGAACACTGACATCTGTTGAGGTGCCTGCTGTACTTTTGCTGTGGTGCCAGCATATTCTTGTCAATGTATTATACACATGGATTTTATTTGGTAGACTTAACAACTTAATTCTATTCAAAATGCCTGCAAAAAACCTTTTGGTTATTGTGTGAGTTTTTGAAATGTGATGTTGTTGTCATATTAAAACAGTTAGGTGAAAATATACTGAAAATAAAGGCGTCTGAACAAATTTTATTTGTACGCACAAAATAAAACTGGTGAAAAGAAAATCATTCGGTAGTCCATGAGACAGCGACGTAGCTACTCAGTCTCCATCTTGTGAAACACAGAAGAAGGTCCACAAAATATGCCACACTGCATGAGGATATTCTGTTCTTCAATATCATTTTTGGATATTTATTCCACATTTTAATTTTTAAAATTAAATTTTATCTGCTGTTTAAATTCTTTTTCATCATGTCTTTAATGCTGAATTTCTTGTATTGGCACTGCACTGGTTTGTGGGGATGTCTTTCTGTTTTGATTAGATTAGATTAGATCAACTTTATTAATCCCATGGGGAAATTTAGATGCACATAGCAGCAGATACATAAAAAACAAGGATATAGACTCACAGGATAAATAATACAATCAATCAATTGATCAATAAGTGAATGTACATTGTGCAGAAATTTCAAAATGAACTTAAAGACTACACCAGGAGGTAGCATTGAATTTCCTGATAGCAGTGAGCAAAAAAGACCCTCAGATGCAATTCTTAGCACAGTGTGGTGGAAAGAGCCGGTTGGTAAAAGTGCTCCCAGACAGCGCCTCCTGGAAGGGATGGAGGGGCATCCAGTTTTACAATTATCCTCTTTTCCACAACAGCTTCCAGTTTGCCCAGGTTTCACCTTGTAATGGAGCAGGCTTTCCTGGTACATTTATTCAGACATTGTTGCTTCCTCAGGAGACTGCAGTGTTGGACAACACACTGGCTACTATGGACTGATTGAACATTTCCAGCAGCAGCAAAACATACATCAAAAGACCTTTGTGACAAAATAACCACAATCTTTTGTCACAACAAAAAGGAAAAGAGTCACAAAAAGGTTTGGCGTAGCAATCCTGTATATTGAAGAGTTCAAAATGGAACTGATGTATGGGTGACAAAATGGCAGTTTTAAGGTTAGGTAGAGGTAATGAGGTCATCAGAGCTGTAACCGGAATTGACGTCATTGGGGCCAGAACTGGAGTAGACATCATCAGGACCGGTACCAGAAGTGACACCATTGGAGTTGGGCAGATTTTCCTCAGACTGGTCTGCAAGAGATAAAGAAAAAGTGTTAATGCACTCTGCCCTCCCCTGGTCTGACATGGAATTACCGTCATTTGAGCCCTTTAGCTGCCTCCCATGCACACGTCTTTTGGATGTATCTTGTCTAAATTTGAAATTAAAAAATATTTAAATGGTACTGTTTAAGAATTTCAGGTTTTCAAGTTTTGCGCTAACTATAATGAATTTTGTTTTAGCTCCTTTGCAGAAAATTGTCTTGATCAATTGGTTTCAGTCTCTGGTTCAGCAATGTCAACCCATGCCAGTTGACATGACATTTTCATTACTCACACACTGCAGAAAATTTGTAAGATGGATTGGAGAAATAAAGTACAGGATGCGGAGCTGTGGGAATTGAGAATAAGTGCACAAAAAAAATTTCACCCATGTCCTGTCTATTATTTTATTCATCTGCTGTTTCCACACTCAGTTATTCAAAAACCTTAATGGAAAAGAGCACATTCCCAGAGACTAGGACAGAATATTCTGAAATAAACTGCTGCAGCTATTCCCATTGTAACTGCGACTATAATTCGTGTTGTGACCGATGGCAAGAAGGTGGGTGAAACGGTGTGAAAATTTGGGGTACCACTCTGGTAACCTCGTTTACTTCAGAACTTAAAAGGAAAACGATTACAGAAAGCTAAAACAATCCTGAATCAAAAGAACAGAAATGGTCACAAATTAATTTCAAGCAAACTCAAATAATGCTCGTCTGAGGTCCCAGGTCCTCTCTGCACAGAGTTTTACATTCTCCATATGCTTGCATGGGTTTCTTCAGGGTGGTCTGTTTCCTCCCAGAGTGTAAAGACATACAGGTTAGGAGAACTGGTGATATCAAATTGGCCCTAGTGGGTACATGTGGTGTGTTTGTATTCACCTTGTGATGGTCTGGCACTCTTTCCTGGGTTTGTTCTTGCCTTACACCCTACACTCCAGCTCTCTGCGACCTTGCCCAGTATGAGTACATTTAGAAAATGGATGAATGGATACATGGATGTCCTAAAGTTATAATTATTGGGGTTATGGAAATAATTTATCTTCTTCCCAAGGTTTGTCTTGATAGATTTTGGTATTTGTAAAACCAAGACAAATCTTATGTCTGTGAATACAATTTCACAAATTCTCAGAGCATATGGAAATGTCAAATGAATCACTGATATTCTTTTTTTAGTTGTGTTCTCTTTAATTTACTTCCTACTTCTTGTGTGCAGAAGACTCTTGATTATAGCGTGAGCTAAGCCTCAAAAATTATATGCATTTCTACAAATGAAACATCCATATAGGAATGAAAATTGTGTGATGTTTGATATGACAAAATTGCAGATATAACACATAATCTAATTCCCAATTTTAGGTATCAGTATTATTTTTTATGATGTAGGACAGGGGTGTCGAACTCTGGGCCTGGAGGGCTGCAGTGACTGCAGGTTTTCCTTCTAATCCTTTTCCTAATCAGTGACCTGTTTTCATTTCTAATTAACTTCTTTTCCCTTCATTTTAATCACCTTGCTTTTAAGGATTCAGTCCCCTGAACTGATTCTTTTCTTCATTAAATGACAGCCAAACAGAAATGAGATGTGAAACGAGCTGACAGATGACCAGCTAAGCTGAGATTTCAAACTCCAACCAATTTCACTCCAACCAATCTATTAATGAGAAGCCCATTCTTGCTGTTATTAATTAAACTCATTATTTAATTCCATGGCTTGTTGCTGCTCTCATTCTACCACAGCAGACATTTCCAAAACTGTTGATTTTTCTGTTTTTTCTAAGAACACCTTGAAAATCAACCTTACCGAGACAATCGCCTTTCTGAGCTGGTCATGTTGCGGCTTGTTTTGTGTCTCATTATTGTTTGGCTGCTAATTAAAGAAAAAGAGACAACTAATGGGGTCTGAGTCAAGTTAATTAAAACTAAGACACAAGAAGCTGATTAGCAGCAAAAACTGGTCACTAATGAAGAAGATGGTTAGAATGAAAACCTGCAGCCACTGCGGCCTCTAGGACTGGAGTTCGACACCTGTGATATAGGAGAACGTATTCTTCTAGCAAGGAGGTGTATGAATAGATAAGTCAAGAACTGATTAAACTGGGAATGGGGGAAGGAGGTTTAGGGCAGGTGAGGTTTAGAATGATAGATAGATAGATAGATAGATAGATAGATAGATAGATAGATAGATAGATAGATAGATAGATAGATAGATAGATAGATAGATAGATAGATAGATACTTTATTAATCCCAAGGGGAAATTCACATACTACAGCAGAAGCAGCATACTGATAAAAAAAAAAATATTAAATTAAAGCATGATAAAAATACAAGTATAACAGACAATAACTTTGTATAATGTTAACATTTACATGAGTAAACAAATAATAGTGTAAACAAATATGTATAGTAGTGTAAATTCTAAATTTCTGAGCATAATTTTGATCTTATAGCAATAACAGAAACCTGGCTAAATAACAGAGATTGGGATGAGTATGACATAGATGGTGTGAAGGATTGCCGGCTTTCTACTCCGGCCCTCACCCCCAGGCCACCAGGAGGAGCTCTCCCAGCAGCGTGGACATGCCCCGAGTTCCAGCAGGGCCTCATGGACTATGTAGTTTTTATACACAGCCCTGCTGGATACCTTGGGGGCCACCAGGCGTCGCTGTAGGGGGGCTCGTAGGCTCGCATGTGCCCTATAACCTGGGAGTACGTCACGGTCACGTGACAGGAAGAAACGACGTGCTCCCGGGTTGAAGAAAAGGACTGTTTACCCTGACCCGGAAGGGAAAAGGAACTGTGGACTGTTGAATGGGAACACCTCCGGGTCAGGGTGTATAAAAGGACTCTGGGAAGCCCAGTACACTGAGCTGAGCTGGGAGGAAGAGTGGCAACGCGTCTGGGAGTGTGGAGGATTATTGTTATTATTATTATTATTATTATTTAGTATTGTGGAGAGGAGGGTGCTTTGTGCACAATTATTATTATTAATAAATCATTATTTGGACTTTTACCTGGTGTCTGACGTTTAGTCTGAGGGTTCAAGGGGTCACGGAGACCTTAATCTGTCACAATGGGTACACATTTTTAGGAAGGATAGACAGAACAGAAAAGGAGGTGGGGTTTCCATTTATTTAAATCATGGTTTAAAGGCAAGTCTTCTTCATTTGGAATAGAAGCCCCATCTTAGTGAGGACATCTGGATTCGTCTGGAAAGCATTAGGGAAAAAGGTGTTGTTTTAGGACTGTGTCATAGGCCCCTAATGCAGATAGTAATTTCAATGAGCATCTTTTTAGTAATATTAAAAAGGCGAGTTTACAGGGGGATATTATAGTCATGGGGGACTATAACTACCCATCCATCCATCCATTTTCCAACCCGCTGAAGCCAAACACAGGGTCACGGGGGTCTGCTGGAGCTAATCCCAGCCAACACAGGGCACAAGGCAGGAACCAATCCCAGGAAGGGTGCCAACCCACCACAGGACACGGACTATAACTACCCGAATATTAAATGGGCTAACCTTGAAAATAGTGGAATACAAGACAGGACTTTTTAAAAGCAATCAGGGCCTGTTTTTAACACATCCAAAATTTGAAATTAGTAAGAAATGTAAAAAAAATGCACAGTAAATTAATAGTGTTTAAAGGAGCTGCAAAGAAAAAAACAGCTGTATAAGGCTCTAAACTTGCATTTTTCTGAGGTCTTCACAAGTGACTAAGTGCATAACCTCCCAGCAGTAATAGATAGATAGATATAGGGACTACTCTGGAGACACTTAGAGATTTGGAAATTGTAGAAGGAGAAATACTGCATACATTAAATAGACTGAAATCAAACAAATCACCAGAAACATATATTTATCCTCAAATCCTTCAGGAGGTTAATGAGTACATATATACACCCTTGATGTAACCCTTATTTTAAGTTAATGCATACTGGGGACATTCTGAAGGACTGGAAAATGGCAAATATTATCCAGTTATATAAAAACTGTGATTGGACAGATCCAAGTAACTTAAGGCCAGAAAGCTTAACATGCATCACAGGTAAATTAATTAAAGGAATTATTAAGGATAAGATTGTGCAACACATAGGAAGAGTTTTACTGAACAGTCAATATGGGTTCAGACGAGGTTGTTTTTTACTGAAAATTCTTGAAGTCTATGAGTAAGCAACAAAAGGATAAGACCAGAGTGGTGCTTATGATATTATTTATTTTGATTTTCAGAATGCATTTGCTAATCTGCCACATGAGAGGTAGGGGCAGCAAAAAAAAAGAAGTGGGTTAAGTGGATTAGTTAAGTTTACAGATGATACCAAGCTAGTCGTTTGGCAGGTAATCTTGAATCTATTGAATCATTACATAAGGGCTTCAACAGCATACAATCTTAGCAGATTTGTGGCAGATGAAAAATAATGTAAGTAAATATAAAGTAATACACATAGAAAGTAAAAAATGTTCAATTTGAATACACAGTGTGTGGTCTGAAAGTTGAAAGTACAGCTTATGAAAAGGATTTCAGACTCAACACTAGCAACTGGCAGACAGTCTTCAGAAGCCATTAAGAAGGCTAACAACATGTTAGGTTATATAACACGATGTGTGGAGTACAAGTTAAAAGAGATTGTGCCCAAGCTTTATAACACACTGGTGAGGCCCCATCCTGAGTACTGTGTGCAGTTTTGGTCTCCAGGCTACAAAAAGGACATAGCAGCGCTAGAAAAACTCCAGAGAAGAGCAACTGGGCTCATTCCAGGGCTACAGGGGATGAATTATGAAGAAAGATTAAACAAGCTGAGCCTTTTCAATTTAAGAAAAAGAAGATAAAGAGATGACATGATGGAAGTGTTTAAAATTAAGAAGGGAATTAGTACAGTGAACTGTTACTGTAAAATGAGTTCAACAAGAACATGGAGACACAGAAACATGTTAAATTTCAAAAAAACATTAGGAGGTTTTTCTTCACAAAGAGAATCATGAACAAAATGGAATGAATTGCCTTGTTGTGTGGTAGATAGTAGGACTTTAGGGACCTTCACAACTCAACTTGATGCTATTTTGGAGGAATAAAGTGGATACGACTTGAAAGCTTTGGTGGGCATAATGGTCTGTTTATGTATAAATCTTTGTAATGTTCTAAAGATTGCTTACACCAAAATAAGGAAGTATGAAAGTGTTAAAAATCAAAAAATGGACAACAAAACCACAAAGAAAGCTGTAATAAAAACAACTTGCCTTGTCTACCTGATGATGTGGGTGGTACACCTGACAACTTCAGTACACCAAGCCCAGTGCAGCAAATGCTGTCTGTCTTCCATATCTCTCTCCAAGCCTAGACTCTGGCCTCTCCTTCAGTGGTTATTAGCCTTTTTGTCATCATCTCGTGTTCACTTCTGTCCAAGTACTGAAGCCACTTCTAGAGTCGCAGCCCTACAGCCCCATATCTGCAACAGATACACCATTCTAGAGTTCTGCTTAGAGGTGATCTCTGACTTTGCACTCCTCACCCTTCCATGGGCTTTAAAAGTCCAGATATCCCAGCTGACAACATTATTTGAGGCACTGCGATATGCTTTTTTTTCCTTATATTGTGCTCTATCTAACATTCTGATGGAATATTCCACAATATCCTCCAGACTGATTCTCCCCTTCTCTCAAGCTATATTATATGGCAAAACATATGTGGACACCCCTCCAAATTATTGAGTTTAGGTGTTTTACCTTAACCCATTGTTAATAGGGGCATAAAATCAAGCACATAGCCATGGAGCCTCATTTGACAAACATTGGCACTTGAACTGGTCATAGTAAAAACCTCAGTGACCTTAAACAAGTCACTGTCATAAGTGCCACCTTTGCCACAAGTCAGTATGTGGAATTTCTGTCCTGTGAGATCTGCCTTGGTCATTTATAACTGCTACTACTATAAAGTGGTAGACCGCACAAACTGAGAGAGGGGCAGCCAAGTACAGAAGCGCATAGCACATAAAAACTGCCTGTCCTCTGTTGCATCAATCACAGTTCCAAACTGCCTCTTGAAGCAATATTGGCACAAGAATTATGTGTCGAGAGCTTGATGAAATGGGCTTCCATGACCAAGCAGCACACAAGCCTACGACCACTATAGCGCAGGAGTGGTGTAACCTTTGAACTTTGAAGCATCAGAATCACGCTTCACTATCTGTCAGTCTGACAGACAAATCTGGATTTGGTTAGATACCAGGAGAATGCTACCTTCTGCACTGCATAATACCTACTGTAAAGATCGGAGGAGGAGGAATAATGGTCTGGGGTTGTTTTTCCGGGTTTGGGCTATGCTCCTTGGTTCCAAAGAAGGGTAATGTTACAGCATACAAAAATGTTTTAGACAACTGTGCGCTTTCAACTTTGTGGCAGTTGTTTGGGGAAGGAGCTTGTCTGTTCCAACATGACTGTGCCCCAGTGCATAAAGCCAGGTCTGTAAACACATGGAGGAACTGATTTTAACCTCATTGAACACCTTTGGAGTGAACTGGGATGTCACTCTTCTCATCCAGCATCTATATCTGGTCTCTCATGACTCTCATGTGGCTGAATAAGCACAAACTCCCACAAACACACTCCAAAATTTTGTGGAAAGTCTTCCTAAAAGATGTAGAGGCTGTTATTGCTGCAAAGAGGAGCCATCTCCATACTAGTGCCCATAGTTTTGAAATGAAATGTTAAACAGCTTGTATGCTCTGAGTGTTATTGGTCAGGTTTTCACAAACCTTTGGTCATATAATGTAGCTCTACCACAAAGACTGGAGGTACTGTACTGTATGTGTATAAGTGTGCCCTGAAATGGACTGATAGTATATGTACACAGAAAATGAACAGATGTGTGAAATACACATACAATCTCCTTATTAGAGCAGTGACCATGAACAAGCTCATTTTTGGGTGTTTGTTTGAGAGTTTCATTTTAAAATCTAAGGGAATTATAACAGAATCCCCAAGGTCATTTATCCATAAATTTTGCTAGTACACAGTCATCTAAAAGACATGTTTTTGTGTGCTGTGTGACACAGCAGCTGAACAAGGCCAACTCAAAGGAATTAACTGTGATTTGTAATAAACATCCTAAATTCCTCACCACCAAGACGACTCAGTCATCAGGATCTTGTGTGACTCAGTTCCTGCCACCTCTGTAACTTCCCGGACCTGTAAGAAATATTATTGTCATTCCCTGCTTTTCTGAGTTTCTCTCTCTAGAATGTGTTAAGATCTGTTTTTGACAAACACTTGACACTCTGGTGAGATCCTCTTATACACTGGAATAGATCTTATTCAGAGCATCAGCTGCCTTGGCTTTCCTTGTTTGTTCTTTACAGAGCTCAGGTCATGGATTTTGACCCAGTTGTACTACAAATTATTTTATGTTTGTGTTGAATTGGAAAGATGTATTGGTTAGTAATACATTTCTCAGTTGGGATGCTGCCACAGTGATTGGACAGAGGGAGACTCCCTCCCAAGACCATGTGTTCCCCCAATACACTGGGTGACAGCATTCCTCTGTTATGGCTCAAATTTGGACACCCAGAGGGAGTTGTAGTTTTGGTGAGCAGCCATGTTGGGATCCTCAGATGCTGCTAGAGGGTGCTGCAGGAGGCAGGATCACCTGTCAGGGAGAGATTTGACCTGACCTGGAAGTGCTTCCAGATGGCAGTCCTGTAACACCAGAAGTAATTCCGGGTCTAGAGCAAAAATGACCTTTCACCTTCCCCAGAGTCAGGAGAGGAGATGTGGCAAAGAGTTGTATTGTTGGAAGGAAGAGGTATCTGTGAAAAATAAAACCATTTATTTGTACCTGGAACTGTATCTGTGAAGTTATGTCAAAGATTTGGGACTGTGGGACACCCCTTAGTGGACATGCAAGGTTCACATGACATACCAGTGCAATAAGGAATTCTTAATGAAATTAAACAATTCATTTCAGGTTTGCTGCTTTGATTGTACAGTAGTTGAATTTCAGCGTGGGATTGCAGGTATTTCACCTATTAGTTAAAAATCATGCTTGGTGTAATTTAAGTTATTATCATGATGTTCTTTCAATTTAAAAGATTTTTTTGTTATTGCCATATTTATTCCAATTTGAATTAGTTTAGAATTAAAAATTCATGATTTGTGTTTGGTTAGATGTAATGTTTAAGCCATTACCCTGGCTTATGTATATATACCTGTTTATGTCTTTTTCTGTTCATTTTTGGTCCTTTGGTTATTATCATTTATATTATTGTTGTAATTTATGTTTATTATTTGTATAATCATGTATTTTTCATCAGTGGTGATTACTATTTAGATTCTATATATGACAGAAAGTTGTGCCATGTTTTTGTGTTTTGTGGATGGTTCCCCAGGAGTGGGACCACCTATAAAGGCTTATGGGAACTGCAGTCCATCATGGTACATTGTATGCACTTGGTTTTTGTGAGTTCTCATCTTTATGATTATCATTTCTATGGATTTTCTGGCTATTTTGCCTTTTTATTGCTGTTTAAGGATTTTGATTTTTGTTTAATATATTGGGACTTGGCCTTTTTGTCTTGCTTGGTTGTTTAAGCTTTTTTTATTTACCCTTTTGGTAATAAATGTTTTATTTATAAAGATTCTTTGTTACCCTTTTGTAATCAATGCTGAGGTTTATGGTGACCCTTCTCATTTTGGGTTTTGTTTTATTTTTGGGATATTTATAGTTGTTTTGCCAGTTCAAATATTTTTGAGCCTGCTCCAGCTGAAGCCAGAACCTTCATGGTAGACACTGGAGTACTCCTGGTACCACAGTATTGCATGACACAAACCCTCATATGGAAACTCCCGAAAATAGGGAATTTCATTTTTCACAGCACTCCCATAGTACTCAGGAACATCAGCAGTGTTACCCTTTTGCACTATAAGTCCCAGGCAATCCTGCAGGTGTTCAAACTGGGAACCAGTCAAATGAACACTACAACATCTTGTGCTGCATGCGAACTGCAAATAATATCCAGTCATCCTCCGTCAATCCATTATTTGTTCATGCTGACTGGGATAGAGACCAAGGATAATTCCGGACAGGTGGTGCCTACATTCATATGATCGTTTCATTATGCCCATCCAGCTGGGAAGGGTATCGTCCTGATCACCAGTTGGGGTGTCAGTCCATCCAGTCAGGCACTTACTGTACAATGTTACATCATAGCACAAATCTTTCCCACTACTTTTTAAAATGACTTGTGGATTTTGCTAATTACAGCAAACCACCCACATTTTCATCTTGCTTAAATGTTCCTGCCAAGTCTTAAGACATTTTAACATATGTTTGAAAAAGCAGTCCTTTTTAAATTGATTCCTCCTTTTTCAGATCCCCTTTTATCTAGTGCAGAACTTTGGGAAGTAAGGCACTGCCATGGGCAGCAATGATTTCAAGACAAAAATAGGACACGGTGATCTTAACAACAGGCCTGTAGTGAAATCTTTGTATGCCACAGGCTTTCCATAACCAAATTTTACCAGGTATACAACACAAAAAATTTGTCCTACAAACTTTAACCACAGAATTTCTTTTTTGCATTTCAGTTCTAGGTTTGATATGTTTTACATAAGCAAAATATTTATTTTTCATTTTTTATCACCACAGAGAGGAACAGCATTTAGCAAATCTGACTTGAAACTTGAGATTTCCTGGGGTTACATCCCATGTGCAGTCAATGCCCGTGTCTGGGTGAACATTTTTTTATTCTTATCATGGCAGCATCCACTGCTAATTTAGTTTTCTCCCCATCTTATACACTATACTCAAAATGTTGATTCAGGAAATGTATTGATTTTGTTGATTTATTAGATACAGTAACTTTGTATATTGTGTTTCACACTTATTTTATTTTTTATAATTGTTATTATATTAAAATTGGCAATTAAAAATTTTCATCTATATATATTGTCACACATGCATGTCTGTGAATCACCTTCAGGGTTCCTCTAAGGTATGTGATACCACCCTGGGTCAAGAGGGGGCATTGTCACTAATCATGTCCTCTCCTATTTCTTCCACAGCACCAAGAAGACATCTAGTGAGGGCACCTGACTCCACCCCTCTGGTCTCCCACCTATGCTGTGTCAGGGTCGACGGAAGGAGGCGTCACTGTAGGAACTGAGTATGACACAGGATGGAACTCTTGTATGACTGGCCTGCTGTACACAAGAAAAGAGATTTAAAGCCCAATTTATTTCACTGCCTCTGTGCCATCGGTTGTGTGTATTTTGTTATGTTTTTGTTCTGTAAACAGGGATATATATTATATATACAGTAACAGATGTATATCTGAGGATCATCATCCAAGCTTTTCCCAGGTATGTAATACCACCCCAGGCTGAGAGGGGGCACTGCCACTAATGGTCTGGTCATTTTCTTCCTTCACAGTCTCGAGAAACCATCTAATGGAGGCAACTGATCTTGGCCGTTCCGGTCCTGGGACTTGAAAATGATTACCGAAAGGAGGCATCACCTCTCACTTGGATGATCAGAATATATATACTGTATATATATATATATATATATATATATATATATATATACTGTATAAATACAGTATATGTGTATATATATATATATATAGAGAGAGAGAGAGAGAGAGATATTAGATTAAATTACTGCACATTTGTCTGTTGAGCATCAAATGAAAAATACATATGTATGTCCACAAAACTTTGTAGCTATTTCTGGTAAAGTCTAACTAAATTTTTGATTTTTTACATATAAATGCCTAGAAAAAAGTAAAAACAGAGACAGCTTCACTAAAAATTGCCATTGTCTCTGGACCCTTGCTCCTTTTAACCTAAATATATCGAGAATACAAAATGATATCAAAATGATTTTTACTTCCGAAGGATTAGAAGTGATCGCATAACAAAAGCAACACCAATTTCAGGCATTTATGTTGAGCACAATAATTATTGAAAATTTTTAAATACATTTGTGTATTGGAAATGGATGGGATTTTTATGTTTGCCATTCAATAATCCTCAAATATCCATTCCCTTTTTTGTGAATATTCATTTTATGGGAAACAAAAAAAAAACAGTCTTTGCCCATTTTTTGTCTTAGGCAAATCACATAGAAGCAAATGATCCATTTGTGACAAGACCTTTGCTTAAGTTTTAGTAACAAATATCTTTTTGAAATGGTGGGAGTGAAAGGGGCGAACACTTCATGGCGATCCACCAGGACCACTGCTATGTGAGGAGGAGGAGGTTGTGAGTGCTGTGTGACCCTCGTTTGTCTGTCAATGATCAAGTTGTGCATTACGACTGTGGTGCATTCAACATTCACTACAACATTTTAATATTATTATTTACCCATTGAGATCATTTTTATTACTGTTTTACAAATTGTTACTCTAAAATTTACACTTCACAGTAAAATTTCACAGTCTTGATAACTTAGAAGCTCAGTAGCACTAGATGCTGTATTTTACATATCTTTCTGCTGCGATCCAGAGGTCATAAATGCCAGATCTGAATTTTATTTATTTTACATGTGTATTGTACATTTTACCACTCTTCCAGGCAAAGCTGGTGTGAAAGAAAACTGTTACTTTAAATATATATCTATAAATAATCACCCATAAGAACTAAGCAGGTGGAAGCTTCTTGGTACATCTTTAATTTCTCTTCATGAAGAGGGGGCACCAGGTTACAGCAGTCTACTTAAGAACAGTACCCTGAGTAGAGGTAGAGGTTACTCTAATTTGTTTGTTCGCTTACACACCTCTTATTATACACCTAAATAAAAGTCTCATTCTGCTACATTCTATGTCCTTCTCAAAATCTCCTAAGTTAATTCCTGTGTACAGTATGTGACAACTATCAAGTCTTACAGTTGCCACTTTCTTTCATCATCAACTAGAACATGTCATTCACGTACTCTTCATCTGGTTTCCTAATATGTTTGTTTAACCCTTTATGCCACTTCTAAGATAAATGCTATATTTAATATGGAAAGCATAACTATATTACCCCTAAATCTTTAATTTTCTTTCATGCTAGGTAGATTACCTAGTAAGATAATAAAACTGTTCTTTCAAATTCCATTGGTTTACCCTAAATTGTGATAAATAATTTATATGGTTGCTCATATTGCTGCTTCAGATCATACAGAAAGAATCTTAGGGAAAACACAAAAAATGTTAATTTATTAATTAATGTGCACTACACTACACACAATCATAAATCATTGTTGAACCCACTTAATCGAGATTAGCATCATGGAATATGGCGTTCGTCTCCTGGTAGCCCCAGAAATAAGTCAGAAACCATCGTTGATTGGTGCTACAGTTAGACTCCCTGTAGTGTATATAGTCCAGGTGACAATGAACATATCCTGAGACAATGGACCCATTACTGGTCAATACCCAGGTAACTGCACCAAAAACCTTTATTCTATAGCACATTTTCTTGCAAAACATGTAGCTTAATGTGCTTTACAAGAATAAAACTAAATGTAAAATTATAACAAATATATGAATTAATAATTTAATGAAATGCTGAAACTAATAAATAAGAATAAATCAATACACCAGAGATTGGACAAAGCCCTACACGTGCAAGTCTCTTGTAAGATTCAAGTCCTGATCTTCAAATTTAAAATCAAGTCTTAAGTTCTGATGATTATATTCAAGTAAGTCAAGTCACTGGAATTATTCAAGGCAAGTCACTTCTACTCATAATTGAGAAGACTTGAGTTACAAAAGTACTTTCACCATTTTCTGCAATTAATCAAATGATGTACAAAAAACAGTAACAGTGCCTGGTACAGGCATAATTGTTTTGCTTTGAAGTAATTTGCTTCTATCGATTTTTCTATTGAGTACTAATGATTTTCAGGTTCTTCCCATATGTAATACATCTAAAACTCAATCTATTTAAAGAAAATACATTTGGAAAGGCTATATCACTTCAGAGTAATGTAGCTACACAATCAAGTCTCATTTTAAAGTAATTTCTTTACATTACTAGATATTTATACATTAATAAAATATTTCAATGATTATCCATTATTTACAATGCACTGCACTGGTAGAAAATTAAGCTTGACAGGATTTTACCACTTGTTTGTGAACAATGTGGCCGTATGAGTAAACACCTGCTCAAGAAGGTAACTGATGAAGGCATTGCCAGCACTCCCATAGCCACTTTGAACAACGGGGGAGATTCCACTTGGTTATAGCCCAACATGGAAGAGTGTTCAGACCATTTTAAATACACATGTATCTCTACAACTTTCAATCGTTCTTCATTTTAAAACATAGTAGGCTGCATTTGGGAGTGGGATCGGTTCAACCTGCTTTGCTTATTCCAAGATTATCCAAAGTATATAGAAATATTCGAAGGTTGAATACTTGACTCGCAGGTATCAACTGCAAGACAGTGTTCAGAAGCCATTAAAAAGGCTAACAGAATGTTAGGTTATATAGCGCCCTGATGTGTGGAGTACAAGTCCAAGGAGGTTACGCTCAACCTTTACAATGCACTGGTGAGGCCTCAGTTGGAGTACTGTGTGCAGTTTTGGTTTCCAAGCTACAGACTGGACATAGCAGCACTAGAAAAGGTCCAGAGAAGAGCAGCTAGGCTGATTCCAGGGCTACAAGGGATGAATTATGCATAATTCTCTATGGATCACTGCAAGGTCCAAAT
Organism: Erpetoichthys calabaricus; assembly: GCF_900747795.2. Lineage (NCBI taxonomy): Eukaryota > Metazoa > Chordata > Cladistia > Polypteriformes > Polypteridae > Erpetoichthys > Erpetoichthys calabaricus. The sequence goes on along the minus strand of NC_041398.2, from coordinate 40,970,662 downwards.
TCCTATTCTCTTAAAAATAGTCAGCAGCAAGGAACACACAAGTATGTGCATTTCTCATTCATAGGTGACAATTGAGCGCACAATGCTTTTCATATCATAGAACAGAAGCAACAACTAATAAAGACCTACAAATGACAGCACACTGCAAGACACCGATCTCACAACATTAAAGTCGGACAACACACCTCAATCAATTTTGGCGAACTGTAATGCAGACTTCCTCTTTGCCACACCCCCTGAAATGCCATCTTGCACAACAGGTTGGGAACCCCTGCTATATATGATAAAGCATTTACAATGGTCTCTGCATCATCCTGTGGCACGGGTTGGTGGTGGGATAGATTCTCTCTTGGATCAGCGATGGAGACTGGAAATGTGGGCAGTTGGAGACTTGAATTGGCATGGGAGGCTGTGGATCAGGGTTAGAGAGGAACAGTGCAAAATGTGCAAAAAAAGGTACTAAAGTTAACTGGAAGCCATTATCATGAGTTAAGACCTGTAGTTACATGGCCTTTCCTTCTTAGATCTAGTTAGGTTTCTAGCAGATGTGATGTTATAAACAAACTGAGAATTATAATGGTCTCCTGCCACATGAAATTTTAGATTCAAGACTGAAAAACTGAAATGTGCCATCAATAAACACACAGTAAAATAACTACATTTCTGAAAGTTGAACACCACAATGTCTCTACTGCAATGTATTCTTCACGGGATAAACGCTACGGTTCCACTAATCCAGGCTGGCTACTAGCCTACACCCAGAACTGTGACATTTCTCATAGATTTGGTACTCTAAACATTTTAAAATATTACTTTGGCTTTCAGGCATTTGACAACCTGAGCCTCCTGCCACATACAATAATTCATATGGAACTCCCACTGCTGTCTCTTATTACTGAAAGCTTACTTTAGAAATGGGTTCAGACTACAGTTGGCTAGTAGGATAGGGATTTTTGGTTTTGCATTTACTTTGAGAATTAAGCTTAAAAAGAACTGACAGTATATTTCCAGCCTAATTCATCAATTCCCACCACTGAAAACAAAGTGGAGTTTTTGTTAATGCAAGATCAGGGTGTTAAGTGTGATACAGTACATCATCTAATCTCTCCTGCTGCTCCGCCTTCCTCCCCTCACCCCTTCCCCAAAGAATAGACTGAAAGCCAGCTTTGTGTGTTATTGGTCCCAGATGTTGGAAAGATGCACTGCCTGTGTCCCAATCAATTGTATCTATACAGTTTGGGCTGACAAGAAACCTGCAACACTTGCCAAACATCATCCTCTCTCTGTCTCCTATATATGCAGAGGGTTTCAAAAAATGTGTACACTTGTGGGATTAGTTGAGAGATGAATTGTATGATATAAAATCTTGACTGCTTAGGGAGTGAAGAGATGAGTACAATAATTCCAGCAGATGCAATGATGATCACTTGCAGGTCACTCATTCAGTGATGTCAGCAGTTTATGCATGCTAGGAAGATTTATTTGAGCACTTCAGTTAATATATCTTGTGTCATAATATTTACTACATGTGCCTCAATGACGACATTTTAATAAAACAGCTGATTTAATTATTTTAAATCAAAAATGTCTTAACTACCAGTCTTACATTGTATATTTTTGAGAAATCCTTCATTTGTTGTCAAGTGTGTGGCCATGGAGCTAACTTTAAGGGGAATAAATAAAAGGTAACACGGGGAAGAAGCCAGTGAACTGCCATATCTGCTCACAAGTAAAGCCAAATTAAGACCCTCACAGGGCCCTGGGTGACTTTATGAACAGAGTTCATTAGCAGAGAGTTGAACATACTTTAAACAATGCAGCACATGGACACCTTGTCATTTTATGGGTGTGGAGACTGTATTTGAGAGTTAGGGATTCTCCCTTGATGATTTTGGAGCGCCTGATACCTGATTATTTCATTTCATCTAGGGGGTGGGCCTTGCTGATTTTTGGATTTTAAATAGTGAAAAGGCCCCTTCCTGTCAAGGACATCTGGGTGCGCATCCACTAAGCCCTGAGAGTTGATCTGCCCATAAGCTACAACATTCACCCACGCCTCTCTAATTTAAAGGACATTTAAATGTCTGTTATTGAAATATTGAAAATATAGACTTGGGAAAAGTGAATGTTAATGGTGTTACCTCTGACATCAAATGAGCGGTGCAATGTAGAACAGGCCATGTGAACATGCAGGTAGGCAGTGCACGAGGAGCATGGAACAGCATTGAAAGAGCTGTGGAAGACTGGGACAGAGACATACACAGAGACAGTCGGTATCAGCTGCAGAATAACCCTTTGGGCAGAAAGATTCTTTGCTTTATACCAAAAAGAACTTCATAAAAAATCAGATCCTCCTTTAGCTGAGTTTCATTGCATGTAAAACAGATTTTAGGGGCAATGTTTGTGAAACTGTACGCAAAACAGTTCTATTTATTATTTCTCCTCTTGAACTTTTTTTTCTTTTTTTTGTGTTTAGCACATCTGCTTTTAATATTGTAGCCCATGTAAAATGAAAATAGCTGAACCTACATGATGAGAGTCACTAAAATAGGTACATTCCCTTAAAATGTACTGTAGAGATCTATGAAAGGTAATCACATTCCTATTTTAAACCACTGTCTTGATTTTCTTCCCTCTAACATCTGTTAACAGCCATATTAAAAATTCCTTATAATGGCATAACCCATTAATTGATTTCTGTCATTTCTGCCACCTGCCTGTAGTTATATGAATATTGTTTTTCATCTTCAAATTTTAGCATTTAATGTAAAATCTAGTGTATACTGTACCTACATTCCTCTCAGCAACCATTTAACCATCTCATCATAAGGTCTTGTAGGCCTCATTACTCCAGTCTTACTTAATATTCTGCAGTTATAAAAATGTCTGGCTTTTATCCTAATCAAACCACAGAAAGAACTTTATTTTTTTTAGAATATTAGAACAATCTAGACGAGAACAGGCCATTCAGCTCAACAAAGCTCATCAGTCCTATCCACTTAATTCTTCTAAAATAACATCAAGTCAAGTTTTATAAGTTCCTAAAGTGTTACTGTCTACCACGCTACTTATTTCATGGGTCTATGGTTCTCTGTGTAAAGAAAAACTTTATAATGTTTGAAAGAAATTTACCCTTAACAAGTATCCAACTGTATCACCATGTTCTTGATGAACTCATTATAAAGTAATCTATAAAGTAAATTTCAATCTACTTTACTAATTCCCTTCATAATTTTTATCAGTTCAATCATGAGTTCTCCTAATCTCCTTTTGCTTAAACTGACAAGGTTCAGCTCTTTTAATTTTTCTTGATAATTCATCCCCTGTAGCTCTGGAATGAGCCTTGTTGCTCTTCTCTAGACTTTTTCTAGCACTGCTATGTCCTTTTTGTAGCCTGGAGACCAAAACTGCACACAGGACTCCAGATGAGGCCTCACCGGTGCATTATAAAGCTTGAGCATAACCTCCTTGGACTTGTACTCCACACAGCGTGCTATATAACCTGACATTCTGTTAGCCTTCTTAATGGCTTCTGAACACTGTTGGGAAGTCGATAGCTTAGAGTCCTCTACGACTCCTAAATTGTTCTCATAAAGTGTACTCTCGATTTTTAGCCCTCCCATTGAATATTCAAACCTTCATTTTCTGTGTGTCTTACTTTACATTTACTGACATTAAATTCCATCTGCCACAAATCTGCCCAAGCCTGTAAGCTATCCAAGTCCTTCTGTAATGATATAACGGATTCCAAATTATCTGCTAATCCACCTATCTTGGTATCATCTATAAACTTAACCAGCTTGTTACTTATATTCCTATCTAAATCATTTATATATATTAAAAATAGCAGCAACCCTATCAGTGACCCCTGAGGGACACCACTCTTAACGTCAGCCAATTCCAAAAAGGTCCCCTGCACCATCACCCTCTGCCTCCTGTGTCTGAGCCAATTTTGCACCAATCTACACACCTCACCCTAAATTTCCAGTTCTTTCAGTTGTTAATTTGAAATTTTTAATGATTTAATAACTATTATTGGATGGAAAATGTTCCAAATACAAATAGTTTATTTGACTAATTTACTCTGTTGAATAAGTTAAGTACAAAGTAAGTGCCTGTAAAAAATGTTCACTCCCTTTGAAGTTTTCGATTTAATTATTAAACAACATTGAATTACAGTGGATTTATTTTGAGTTATTTAATTTGAGAAACCTTCCAATGGACTAAATACTTTGTATAGATATTGAATGTGAAATATATATGCATGTACTGTATGTGTGATTATTTGTAATTAATTCACACCACTTTGCAGAAATCTGTTTTCACTTCAACATTAAAGAGTCTTTTAATGTCAAGAAAATCCACTGTAATTCAGTGTTGTATAACAATAACATTTGAAAATTTCTAAAGGATAAATACTTTTTATAGGCACTGTATACTGGTAAGTTAGGTTCATGTCCATCACCCATCATGTCCCACCTATTAAATTCATTTCAAAATATATAGAAGTTGGTTTGTGTCTCCATGGCGGGTTTATAGATAGATAGATAGATAGATAGATAGATAGATAGATAGATAGATAGACAGATAGATAGATAGATAGATAGATAGATAGATAGATAGATAGATAGATAGATAGATAGATAGATAGATAGATAGATATGCTATGGTCTGAACACACACCAACCTGACTAAAAAGGAAGTATAATAAAAAGAATGAAAAAACTTGTGTTATGTCAGTCACATTATGCATTATGTAGGTTGATAGTCCTCAGTGGTGTTGTTGCAAAGATAGGATGTGCAGAATTTTTCATAATGGCACTCAGTTTTGGTTTTCATTCTCTCCTTTGCTCCTACATCCAGCAGTGCAAGCCTGCTCTGCCCTTTCTCCTATATTTCCTTTGTGTTACGAGACCAGTCCAGCCTGTCAATAATGTGGACCACCAAGTATTTATAGTTTAATACAAGACAAATGATCTTAAATATTAATATGGAGCTCTACATATTAATAAAGCCTAAAAATACTGTTTCCTATAATAATGCATGCTTAGTTAATGGCATATATCCAAATGTACTGATAGAAGATCACTGTAATGATTTTATATATTGCTGTGTTGCATTACCTAATGAACATACAGTATTTGTCACCACAAAAAAGTAAATTTGAATGTAACTGTATAACTATTGTTAAAAAAAAGAAGAGAAGTAAATATGTTTGGAGTGCCGTGTGGGTATTGCTCATTTAATGCCATTGGCAAAAAGCAGCAAAATAAATTGTCCTGGCACTATTGTCCTAAAGGTCACAGTGACCAGAAGAGGTGGGTTTTAGACACAGGAGCTTCTCTGAGTCATCACTTCTATACAGGAATCAAACAGCAAGTTAATTTCTAGTGTCACCTTTCTATAATTTCCTAGATGGCACAGGCACGCACTTGTTAGAGTGTTGTTGCCCTTATCGGTCCAGTTGTTGTCTTTGTGGAGTGTCTTCATCCACTGTATCACTATATCAGCTTCCTCCTTTGTCACAAAGAGGTGTGTTATGTTGGTGGTGGTGAATATAAAAGGTCCAAATATAAGTAAGTATATCTACTTATTGACTTGTTTTTGATGATGGTCATGAACGATAGGCATGCCAGGGAGTTTCTGAGAACAGTCACCATTCGGGAAAGGATGTGGAAGTGGTGCAAAGCTACATGGAGGTTCACATAAACAACAAACTGGACTTGTCTGATGACATGTTGGTGCTGTACAAGAAGGCTCAGAGAAGACTGTACTTGCTAAGGAGACTCAAGTCTTTTGATTTGTGCAGCAAGCAGTTGGAAATGTTTTATCAGTACGTAGTAGCCATTGTGGTGTTCTAAACCACCGTCTCCTGGGGAAGCAATCTGAGCACAAAAGAAGCACAATGCCTGAACAAGCTTATCAAGAAAGTCTGATCCATTACAGGGCAAACTCTGGACACACTGGAAGATGATGTGGAAAGGAGGATGGCGGCAAAATTTAAAATTCCCTCCATCCCCTCCACGAGGCACTGTCTTGGAGCACTTTGAGCCACAGGCTTCTTCCACCACGGTGTGCTAAGTAGTGCCACTGGTGGTCTATTGTGCCCACTTCTATCAGACAATTCAGTGCTACCTCCCAACACACTCTTCAACTTCATTTTGAAATTTCTACACAATATACATTGATTGATCGATTGATTGGCTGGCTGCATTATCTGTCCTGTGAGTCTGTATCCCTTTTTAAAGTTTCTGCTGCTGTATACAAGTGGATTTCTTTTTGGTATTAATAAAGTCTATCTAATCCAATGATGCTGAGAAAGTTCTCTCACCTAATGACTTTGGCATAGAAAAGTAAAGTGCAGAAAATGGATGAAAAGATGGAAATTAATTTTGACTTAAAGGGAACCAAAAGATGAGACAAAGAGAGTTCAAATACACTTTGCATGATCCTTTTGGAGTAAACTGTTTTTTGAATAGTAAGAGTTTTTTTAAGCCTTCACAGCTAATGTGAGATCTTCCAAGAGCCTGTGGGTTTTCTGGGTCTAATTAACAACCTGCACAATAAGCTGAAGCACAATTTACAAATTGGACTTTAATAAAGTGCAGAGTCTTGTTCACATGAGGTATGTATGTCTGTTAGAGTCGGAAAGTTGGCGGAGCATTTAGCAGGCCCCCAGTTTTGATAGATTTTTTCTTTCAAGAACATGTCATCAGTGAAAGAGTAAAGAAATGTTTCTAATTATTAATTTCAGAGAAGCCTGAAAGAGCAAGGACGGCAATCCACGTTGTCTGTGGGATACGTCTAACAAAGAATATCGGGCCCACTTAATAGCCTTATCATATCTGAAATCTGATTGTTCACTGCAAGAGTCACTGTGTCTAAATTTCAGAAACTGAAGGCAGGGGAGAAAAATGTAATGAGCTGAATCATTTTTAATCATTTTAACCTTTGTAACATTTGATGTTTCAGATGTCTGAATCATTGTGGGTTTTGTGAATGAAGGCCCGAGATTTAGTGATTAGAGTTCCTAAAGGACACTAAATTTCAATAATTTGAACAGTAACATTTGGTGTAATGAAAAAATATGTGCTTATGTGGCATGGGTTTGGTGAGTTCATTGATGATTGCATCTTTCTAAAGATTTTCTAATAAAGATTGTTCAATTTCTTCTTACCTAGTGCTAATCACTGAGTTCAGGCTGCCTAGCACTTACATGTACAGCAACTGAACTATAATAGTAAAGTGCTAAACCTTACATTCACACACATAAACACACATATCAGATGATGAGACAATGCTCATGATAGTGGACTGCTTCCTCTTTAAATGTTTCTTAAAGGATAAGTTAAGTATTTTTCAAGTAAAAGTTATTTCTTTATAATCATGGTATATATTTATTTGTCATATAAAATTATGCTTTAAACTAAAGCATTTTTGATTAACTGTATAAACTATCAGCCTATTCTTTCATTTTTAAATTGGAAGTCATGGAGCAGAGATCCAAATGTGAAAACAAAAAGCTTTAAAACTTACTGAAAACATCCAATTTGAACTTTCAATTTGAGAAAACATGCATTCTGCATTTCTGAAGCATGCTTCTGACAACAAAAATAAACTGGAAGCAATTAATTGTGAATTTCCCCTTGGGATTAATAAAGTATCTATCTATCTATCTATCTATTAATTCTATTACAAATAATTGATATTGTTTTCCTGAAATAAGAATACTTAAGTGCAAGTGTAAACAATTCTTTATACAAAGTGTTGTGGGACTCTGGAACAAAATGGTCTCCTCTTGTTTGTCAAATTTCTTATGTTCTTATTTTACATTTTGGATGCATTCATTTTGGATGGAGCGTGGGAAACAGATTGGAGACCCCCAATTTGCTCTTACAATAAAGGTGTATGAGGGTGTGAGATACAAAAAACACAAATCAGTGCAAATGTTGCTTCGGAATAGTTTGGGTATCACCGTGTGGTCACGTAGGCACAACAGAGAGCGAGAGGTTAGGAGCACACACTGATACAGCGCATTGCCACACCCACATAGAAAAAAAAGGCAGAGTGCTCTGTGGTTACTCTCAGGTGGGTGTTAGCATATCATAATCTTTTGGACCAATAGCGTGAGTTTTCTGCATTCGAGTTATACGACCGAAATTATAAAATACCAGAATTTATAAGATAAAATCAAGTCCTGACTTATCCGCGAGTATATACGGTATATTTTTTTGTTTTCTTTATTAGCTTTTCATTATGCATCAATTTGTTATGGTCATTTCTGTTAATATTGTTCTTTACTTTATTGATGCCCAGATATGAATTACTGGCAATCATCAGTGCTATGACTGTAGTGCAATGGTGACTTAAGGTACAGCTGTTTATATTTCTTTCTTTAAATTTTTTAACAACTAATTGTCTCTACTCTTCAATGCCTTGTTCACTGCCTGCTTGAAGATTAGTGATGAGCAAACATTGAGGAGTTTGCGTCACCCTGAGTTTGGCAAAATCACAGAAATGTCTGCAATATTCACCGAACTCCATGAAATGCATTAAAGTCAACTGGAAAGGAAGAAGTTAACTAGTTTTAATTGGATTATAATGGTGTAATGGTCTAACTGTCTCAGGGGAGCTAGAGAAAAGTCTATCAATAATTCTGAACCAATTATTAAAGCCAAATATGTAATCTGCACTGTGAGGTAGCAGTGCTAACCACTGAAAAGACATGGAGGGAACAAATACCACAAATAAAATACAACAAAGGGCCATAAATTAGCAATAAGTAAATACAATGTAGATCATTGTGCTCATAGAGTTCCAATCTTTGTGCACACATTGGCCATAGCCCGAAGCGGACTGGCTCATTCCATTGTTTGACGCAGCACATCTTTTTCATTTCACTTGTATCTCTGGAGATGCTTCCAACTTTCATCTTCCATTAAGAAGACATAAACACCTTGTAAATAGTAGTAAATCTTTTGCTTTTATTCTGTGTTTTCTGATGAGACATGGGGGAGTGGGAGTGTTTGTTTATGGCTCATTTTGTATTGGGGCTACATCACATGACTAATTACATATGCAAAGATATGTGCATCTGAGCTACCAGCCCACAGAAATCAGTTTTGTATATCCAGTGGCAGTACAGGTATCTATGGATGTGCATCATATCTAGTAACATCCAATTGTACTTACGTCTGTGTCCCAAAGTTGGTGTCTTGATTGCACTGCCAGCAATATAAGGGTATAATACATATCTAACATATAACACACATATGTATTTAACATGTATGTTAAACAGATAAGTTACCGATATCTAAATGTATGTACTCTTCATTATTATAAATTACTGTGTACTTTCCCTAAGAAAAAATGAACTTTGTAGTGTATAACCATTTTGCTACTATTCTCAGAGTATATCAGGCACCAGCTCCTTGTATCTAATTTTCTTCACTCACATCTTCTGTGTGCATTTTGTATTTTGTAGCTCCTATATTTTCATAAAGGCAAGTGCATTATGGCCTATAAATGCCTCTAGCTTAAAAAGATGAGCAATGAACAGAGTGGCAGCTCAGAAAAGGAAAGAAGGCAGTGTGAGGAATCATAAGCAAACCGGTCCCCCTGAAGAGAAAGGGGATGAGCGTCATTTCTCCTGGTTACCAGATCAGGGTTCTTTCTTAATGAGACAATTGTCTTATCAAGGGGGATCACTGTCTTCATGAGTTTTCACACCACACAGCTGCCCCCTGCAAAGACTCACACCTGCCACAGGTCAAGTCACTACACTACACAGACTTAGCAGTTATCAGCAATATAAAAATGGCAAAGCAATAAATGTTATTGCACATTACTTTTGCCAGTCCCACTCTGTGATAACAACAATTTCGAAAAAACAAGAAGGCTTACTTAAATATGAGTGATGTTATTGTATCTTATTCTGTACAGCATAATTGTCTTCCCCCCTATAATTATTGAGAAACGCCCATATTAACTTGTGTCCCCAGTGTCGGAACGTAATTTATGCACAAGTAAATTGATACCTGTACTCATAATATTCTCATTATGGTCAGCTAATGTACCCATCAAATCAAGTACTGCAATTCTTTTTTTTTTTTATTGTATGCTGTGTGGGAGACTGGAGTCATGAGTGAATCAAGACGTCATGCATGTCTGAAACACAGCAGCAATGACCTTACAGAACTCACATGCGAAAGTTCAGTGCATTCCTTAAACAGCTCTTTGATCTCATGCTGCCTTCGCAATGCATCATGGGGCACTGAAAAGCAATGTTCACCTATGCCAGCCCCACCCCGAATATTCTAGGAAAATACTCATCAAACAAAGATAATTCCGAATACAGTATATTTGCTGTGAAAAATGTTTTGCAGAATTTTGCCAATTTAGCACTACTAAAGATCTCTGAAATGTATGAATTACCTGAATGAAGTCATTATTTTTAGAAGCAAACAGCAAACAGATGAGACATATGAGCCTATGAAATAATCGAAACTGATTGTTCAGATAGTTTAAATCTCCGGTTCTAAAAGTGTCCCTCATGTAGAGGAGAAGCTGGTAATAACTGAAATGCACAGCCACTAGATCAATGCATGAGTAAGATCTATACTCATTCTTTATCTTAAAAATCCACTAAGTACGCAGTATATTTAGGTAATTGAATAATTACCTAATAATTCAAAACTACACGGTCATGGGGGTCTGCTGGAGCCAATCCCAGCCAACACAGGGCGCAAGGCATGAAACAAACCCCGGGCAGGGCGCCAGCCCACCACTGGTAATTGAATAATTGACCTTAGTAATTACTTGGATTGGGAGTAAAGATACCTTCTACACATTTCACAGCGATATCCTTTGACCAAACTTCAAAATAAGCTGATTTTTGCTGGATTCCACACGATTTTAGTGTGTAATATACAAATAGATAATTTAACTGATAGTCCTGTTTTTTTGTGGAACTCACATCATCTTTTCAAATTTGAATCTTGTTTTTGTTCTGTTTAATTCTTATTCCATATTCTTTAATGTGTTTTGAACTAATAAAACCACCAGAACCAGATGAAACAATGAACATTTATTAATGAACATCAATGAAAATGTATTATTTAAATAAAGAAAGAACATATGGTTCTTTCTTTTTTTAAATAATAGGCAAAGACTTCCTCCAGTTAATTATTATTTTTAGATTTTACTGTCTCATACTTTAATAATATAAACTTAGTGGTCACTTTATTAGGTACACTCTGCTTCTCCCAACAACTAATTATGTAACTGTGACTCAATGTACATAGTTTGTAGACATGGTCAGGAAGTTTAGTTGTTGTTATCCAAAGATTAGAATTGCCAACACATGTGATCTAAGTGACTTTCGCCGACATATGATACTTGGTACTGGATCCAGCATCTCTGAACCAGCTACCTTCCTGCATTCTTCAAACATTTCTGTCTCTAGAGTTAAAAAAATCAGTAAAGTGACAATGCTGTGGCCAAATCCAACTCGTTAATACAGAGTTAAAGGAAAATGGATATACTCATTCAACTAGACTTGATGTTATTTTGGAAGAATTAAATGGATAGGACTGGCAAGCTTTGTTGGGATGAATAGCATGTTCTCATCTAAATTGTTCTAATGTTTACAGAAAGGCTACAGACCTTCAAATAACAACACTTTACAACATTGGCATGTAGGATGAGCACCAGCAGTGTGAAATAACATCAGATTCCATTGAAGAAGGATAAGGTTGTAATAGGCACATAATGATGAAAAATGGGCAAATGAAGATGGGAAAAATGTTTTCTGCTCTGATGAATGTCTACTTCTACTGTGAACACAAAATCATAATGGAAATATTTAAAAAACACCATTTCATCAGAATAATGGGATATTTTCTGTTTGAGTTCTTACCTCATAATCCCCCTTTATTTCTGGTTTCTTTCAGAAGAGAACAGAAAAATGTCTCAATGGCTATCATACATTATCATACTATTACATACCTTGTTCTAAGCTAAAGTAATCTAGATTTGTGTTATTAATATGGATTAAGACTTCTGGAATAGTATAAAGTAGTTTAATCCATAGAGATATGTAGGGGCCAAACCAGAATCTGTGCTGTATAGTAAATAGATAATCCCTTTCAACTCTATCAAAGGCTTTTTCTGCATCTGAAGACAATAAGTTTCTGGTGAGGCAGAATGAATTTGTGAGTATATTAGAATAAACATGCGCAGAAGGTTTGAGGATGAGTGTCTTCCTTTAATAAATCCGGTTTGGTTTTATGGTATTACTGAATGAAGCACTTTCTCAACCCTTCTAGCTAAGACTATTGATTGAATTTTAACATCATTATTCAAGAGTGAAATCGGCCTATATGATACAGATTTTCTAATGCTTGGCAGAATGTTTGGAGGAAAATTTTATTTTCTCTGTCTTCTATGAATATTGTTAACAATAATGCAGCTAAACTTAATTACAAATTCCACTAGGTAGCTATCTAAACCTGTAGCTTTCCCATTTTGAAGAGAGTTTATTGTATTTCTTTTTTATTTAAAATATCAAGCTGTGGTATTAGTATTTTTCAAAAATCTCCTTAGCTTGTGTCTCATCTTCTTTTCATTGAGAGGGATGTAAGGATCTGTAGTACAACTTATGTCTGTCAGTTTTCTCTTTATGCTCCCTGACTTTATTTCCAGTTATGTTAATAAAATCTACTATTGCATTGAAAACTTCTTGCTAATGGATTCGAGGTAAAATTTTATAAGCCTTTTCTTATGTTCATAAAAATGATGCTGTGATTTAAAAATAAGTTGTTCAGTTGTTCAGTGAAGAGATTAAATTCTAAGTGTAGGGCCTGCCTTTTCCTAAAAAGAACCTTATCAAGCAATCTGGCATAGTTATGATTATTCTTTTTAGTATATAATCCAACAGATAAAATTTGCAGTGCTTATACAACAACAAAAAACTTCAAACTTAATCTAAAAAAACACCAGTGAATTAAAAAAAAGAAAATAATAACAAAACAAGAATTCAACCCCACCCAAGAGAATGAGAGGAGAACCAAGAGCAGAAAAAAGACATCTTCTCCCCCTACATAAATGTTTATTAAATCTTGCCATGATTTTAAAAAGTTTTGGACCGATCCTCTAAGTGAAAATTTGATTTATTCCAATTTCAAATAGTATAGAATATCAGTTACCCATTGACTTTTAAAGGGTGGGTTGGGATTCTTCCAGTTAAGCAGGATAAATTAATGTGCTAGTAGAGTGGCTATTACAATCAATTTGTCCTTCTCTGCTTTAAGCCCTTCTGGGAGTACACCAAACATATCTATCGATAGGTTAGGAGTGATTATGACACCAAGGTTTTCACATAAAATCTTGGTCCAAAATTATGTTAATTTGGTGCATTCCTAGATATGCACATGTGGCCTATTGAGGTTGCAGGTTGGATCTTGCCCTGTATGCATTTTGTATAATTTTAAATGAGATGAGTGTGATCAATGGAAGATTTTAAGTTGAATTATTGAGTGCTTGGTGCATATAGAGGTAGAGTGTATTCTATGCATGGCTGCCTTTCACTCCTTTTCAGGGATGTTATATGAAAGATACTTTTACTACTATACCCTAGGATAGTTAAAGGGAAGAGACTTTGAGATGTTTTATATATTCCTGAAATGCTGTCTGAGTCTCTAAGACTGATCAGTATTGCTTCCTTAATACAGAAAGGTGAGAGGTGTGGAAAATTGTGTAGGTTTCTTTTAACAAAATTTCTAATTTAAAAACAGAGGAATAATGATGTTGCATGGAAATTAAATGTGAAGCTTAATTCTCGGATAAGCGGAAGAGGATGGATGGATTAAATACTGTGTAGGTTTGAGAAGATTCAAAAAGTTGTTTATCATTTAGAGGAATAACAGATAAAAGCTTCTCTGCCTTGAAGTGCATTCTTTATTGGTTCCATATTCTGAGTGATTGGTAGATTATTGGTATATTGATGAAAGTCAGCATTTACTGGGACACAAAGCATGGCGTATAAAGAAGTTCAGCACAATTTAATTTCCATTGCTGACCAGGCTGTGTAAATTCATTGATTTATGCTGATTTCCAAGCCTTTATAATGTGTATATTTGCCACTCAGTAATAAAATTGAAATTTAGTAGTGCAATGCCACCTTCTGTTTAAGGGTTTTGTAGAGTTGCCTGAATGTGTGGATGTCTTGAATTCCAGATAAAAGAGGCTATAATTGAGTCTAGTTTCTTAAAGAATGACTTATTAATGTATATTGGGATGCTCTGAAATAGAAAAAGAAGATTGGGAAGGATGTTCATCTTGACAGTATTGATTATCCCTGCTAAGGTGAGATGAAGAGTAGACCATCTATTCACATGTTGCTTCATTATTTCTATGCTGTTACCCAAATGGTGTTGAAAAGGATCTTTATTTTTATTTGTGATATTCATCCCTTGATATTTAAGCTGTTTTAATAGACTGCATGGATAGATGTCCAGTCTAGTATGGTGTGCTAGAGAGTTCATTGGAAAAATTACACTTTTATTGAAATTGATTTTGAATCTAGATGTCTTCTGAAATTCTGGTAGTGTGTTAAGACACTAATGAAAAAGTTATTTCTGGGTCTGATACAGTATAGTAAGTATATATACTGGGCATATTTTCTGTAAGAGTTCTTCTCTGATAATCCCCTTTATCTCTGATGTATTTCAAAAATGAATGGTCTCTGTAATCAGTTCTGATGCCTTCCTAGTGCCTAGTTTATTTTTATTAGAGAGGTATGCAATAATTTCTCCTCTAAAAACTGCTTTCGCCATTTCACAGAGTATTCCTATAGAAATCTTAGAGAATGCATTGGGTTCTAAAAAGTATCTGTTTGGAGAACAATTCTATAAAGTTTGCCTCTGCTAATGACAGTGGGTTAAGATGCTAGTTGTGGGTTAAACATGTAGGGCACAGTGATGTAAGCTCCAAAATAAGAGGAGCATGGTTGAAGATGACAATAGTGTTATACTTACAAGATGTGATAGTGGGCTGGAAACTATTATCAATGAAGAAATCATTTTGAGTAACTACAATGTACTGGCGAGAAGAAAGAATATTCTCTTGAATTTGGATTTAAAAACCTCCATTGGTCTAATAGAGTGTGATACACATTGAACTGTGTAATTGCCTTTGCAGTTTTAGATGTTATAGTTGCTGGAGCCAAAGACCTGGATTTAAAACACAAAATCTCCAGCCATTATAATTTTATGAGTCCCCACGTTATATTTTGTCATCATTTAACTCAGTTGGAATCACCATTAATTTTACTGAATCAGCCCGCAATCTAGGAGTTATCTTTGACTCTAGCATGTCATTTAAAGTGCACATTACAAAGTTGTCCAAATCATGTTTCTTAAATCTTATTGGGAAATTAAGGCGCTTTCTAAATAAATAGGATTTTGAGAAATTAATTCATGCTTCTATTTATACAGGTAGTCCCCAGGTTACGGACACCCGACCTACGACTTACGAACGAGGACGCAGCTGCAACGCATGCGCCTCAGTAACTGCCGTTTTGTCATCTTCGGCCTGGGGATGCTGCAAGCGGTGGCTGGAGGGGGGTGATTTCGCTGCTTGCGTAGTGTAGTGTCCCTCGGGCGGCTCCCAGGGGCAAGCGGTGACCCGTGGTCCATAGTCACCGGGGCCACAGGTATCGCTCGTGTGCAGGAGGATGGTTCGCTACCTGCCCACTACGCCACTGCAGCTGCTGCTCCTGACTGGACACAGGCTGGATGGAGTGGAGGGGGGCGTTTCACAGCACACACGGCTGGTAATGCTACAAGTGGTGACCCGGTTGTGGCTGAACAGGTCGGTGGGGTAGCATTGTAGTGTGCCTCGGATGGCTGCCTGTTGAATTGGGGTTGGGCAATTCACTACTCGCCTTTGGCCGCACCGTGTTTGTTCTACAGCATACTATAGTGGAGGTGACTGTGAGGTTGGCTGGTGATGAACCGCCCCTCGCCGCCCCCATTCATGCTCAATAGCAAGCCTGCTTGTACCGTTACGTACATAGCAGGAAGTTGTCTCTTGTCAGTACATCAGACGTGTTGATGACTGGTGCCTTTCTGCTGTGATAATGTGTACAGCGCTGTACAGAAAAGCTCATCTTAACCTTTTGTCTTCACCCTTCAAGAATGTCTCTGAAACACAAATCTGATGCAAGTGCTGGTGATACAGTAAAGAAGAGAAAAAACATCACCATTGAAAATAAAGTAGAAATAATAAAAAGGCCAGAAAGAGGTGAAACTCCATCATTCATTGGCAGAGCACTTGGTTACAGTCGGTCAAAAATAGCATTTATTAAAATAATGTACCTGTTCCGACAAATTCAACTTAAGTACAAACTTATTGTCTCATACGTAACCCGGGGACTGCCTGTAGTAGGATTGACTACTGCAATGCTGTGTTCACTGGATGTTCAAATTGTTCTTTATACAGCCTTCAGTTAATCCAAAATGCTACTGTAACAATTATTACAAGAACAAGAAAATACAAACACATAACTCCAGTTCTTATATCCTTAACACTGGCTCCCAGTTAAGTTTAGGTCAGATTTCAAAATCCTCCTTTTAAAATATAAAGCCTTAAATGGCCAAGGTCTAGCTTACTTGTCTGAACTTATCATAACTTACAAACCAGAGCGCACATTAAGATCTCAAGATGCTGGTCTGCTTAAGATTCCAAGGATTAATAAAATAACAATGGGAGGTCGAGCTTTTAGTTACAGGGCCCCTAAACTGTGGAATGGTCTGCCTGCTACTATAAGAGATGCCCCATCGATCTCAGCCTTAAAATTCCAGCTAAAGACTCACTACTTCAGTTTAGCATATCCTGACTAGAGCTGTTGATTAACTGTACAAACTGCATCTCTGTTGTTGGTTATTAGCAATAAAACATAAGTAACATGATAGTTATAATTTGTTACTAACCCTCACCTATTCTGTTTCTCATCTCGGTACTCAAATGTTGCACTTGGTGCCACTGCCCTACTGCTAAGTTGTTTTGCCTGCCTAAGGTAAAGTCATCTCTAATGGTGGATCACAGGAATCATCAGGTAGAGGGGTCCTTTCATCGGATTGGCTGGCCCAGCTCTGTCTCAGCTATGGAATGGCCAGTTGGGGGAGGCAGCTTGATGGTTGACGTCTCCAGGACTGTAAACAAATCCATCCATCCATTTTCCAACCCGCTGAATCCAAACACAGGGTCACGGGGGTCTGCTGGAGCCAATCCCAGCCAACACAGGGCACAAGGCAGGAACCAATCCCGGGCAGGGTGCCAACCCACCACATCCATCAATCCATCCATTTCCCAACCCGCTGAATCTGAACACAGGGTCACGGGGGTCTGCTGGAGCCAATCCCAGCCAACACAGGGCACAAGGCAGGAACCAATCCCGGGCAGGGTGCCAACCCACTGCAGGACACACACAAACACACCCACACCCACACACCAAGCACACACTAGGGCCAATTTAGAATCATCAATCCACCTAACCAACATGTCTTTGGACTGTGGGAGGAAACTGGAGCGCCCGGAGGAAACCCACGCAGACACGGGGAGAACATGCAAATTCCACGCAGGTAGGACCCGGGAAGCAAACCCAGGTCCCTAGGTTTCCCAACTGCGAGGCAGCAGCACTACCCACTGCACCACCGTGCCGCCCCTAAACAAATCCAAATCATATTATGTGATATCATCTACTATTGAATTCTGCTCTATACTTGTGTTCTGTTATGTGTAGTGTATTGTATTGTCCCTCTTCTTTTTGACACCCACTGCACACCCAACCTACCTGGAAAAGGGTCTCTCTTTGAACTGCCTTTCCCAAGGTTTCTTCCTTTTTTTTTCCTACAAGGCTTTTTTTGGAGTTTTTCCTTCTTAGAGGGTGAAGGCTGGGGGGCTGTCAAGAGGCCCATTGCAGCACTTCTTGTGTGATTTTGGGCTATACAAAAATAAATTGTATTGTATTGTATTATATATACTACTTTTAAACATTAAAGACATTTTGTGACCTTTATTTCCATGTGTCAAAATTAGTAAGTTACCCGATAAATTGATTGTTACAATTGTGAAGATAAAAGAAATAGAGAATTTGTCAATTTAGCAACTGGGCTTGAAGGCTAGAGACCCTTCTTCTCACCCTGTTCTGATTTGAGATTTTCCCAAGAAAAGTCAATGCAGCCCAAGGCAATGATGAGGTATCAAAAAAGCAGTTCATGTGTTTCCTTAAAGATAGCTACAGTGATTTGAGAAAAAAAGAAAAGAGATCAATATTAAGAATGCATTGAGTACAAGACATTACGCTGATCAGAATGGGGCTGATTGGCATCTTGATTTTCACCTACCATTGAAATGGATCACATGATGGCACTAAAGAGTCACCAATGAAGCCTTACATGTGCTGCTTCTAGTTCATGGAAAAGAAACCAGAAGTATGATGTCCTTGTTTCAATAAAGCACCTGATACACAATGAATGTTTAAAGAAAAATGGCAAAGAGCTAGCCACATGGTGGTTAGTTCTGCTACCATACAGCCAGAGTCTGAGTCGTGCATTCTGTGCTCTAAATGTTTTTGTGTTACCATGGATTATCCTTGTTCTCAAGGTCTTTAGGTTCTAAGCATGAGATGTTGCTGTTTCAGTTTAGACAGTTCATAGCCAATATACAGTATGCCCCTAGAAAGCATGTGGTTGTGGGGGTCTCAGTTTACTTAACGTTTAAATTTATACTGATGTATTTTGTCAGTTAATCATGATGTCAGATGGTATCATAATGATCTGAGTCAAATCAAGCAGCAGCAACCTGCTGCGACTTAAACCCTGTGTGAACTTACATGTCACATTAGTAATTGCCAAAAGAGGAACAGAAATTGTTAATTAAATACGTTTTTGCTAGTATTTATTAGTATTAGAAAACTCTACATTTAGAATGAAAATTCTGGTCCCACTAGAATTTTTATCCCAAAAACACCACTGTTGTGGACCACAAAATTAGTGGAGCAAATCCCTCCTTGTAAGGTACAAGTCTAGAGCTTATCCACTATTACACTCACTTCTTACCCCTCTTACAAATGTGTCTGTAGTTCCATTTTTTAAGGTTTATTAAAAAAAATTGTAGACTCTTAACTATAAACATTGTGATTGAGAATAAGGATGGATTGGGATGGGAGCTTCTTTAGAAGACCAAATGAATGTTTGGGTGTCAGGGCCAGGATGTGTGTTGCTCCCTTTCTCAGCAGGGAGGCTGTCATAATTGAAGGGCAAAGGGAGTTTACCTACTGGGACCATGCATCCCACTATGTGCTGGGTACCAGTATCACTCTGGTGGAGCTCAAATTTGTACACCAACTGGGCAGAATTGGAGCTGAAATCCTGACGGGCAGCCCCTTTGGGGTGCTTGGGTGTCATCTGGAGGAGCCACCTGAAGGTTGATCCCCTGTCCTAGAGAAGTATTCTATGTGGCAATCTTGTTGCACCAGAGGTACTCCAGTGTTCAGATTGATAAGGAACTGCTCTGTCAAGAGTGGAAGAGTGGAATTGGGCATGGAAGGAGTGGGTGAGAAGAGAAGGAAGGAATTGTACTGTATTTTGTATCTTGAATTATGGAAAGGAAGAAGCCCATATAAGGTGTTTTCTAGAAATAAATAAGGTCATGTGAACATGGGGCTGTGTTGGTGCATTTCTGCCTGGGGATTTGGTGCTCTGCGATGTCCAATATAGGTCACAACATGTTTTAGCCCTGCCAGAAAACTATATCTACCATTTGGTGAGTCTTTAAAAAGGATGATATGACATTCTTTTGAATTTCCTGACTAAAACATAACAATCATTATTTAATCCATTCCTGTTCTCTTCCCAGTGCTGTTGCACATAGAAAAATGTAGGTGTTTTATCCTGACTAGGAAGCAACAGTACTCAATAAAATATTATGCACTTGGTTCTCTGCCATTTTAACATTTTTATTGCACAGCAGTCATGCATTCCTTGGTTTTGCTACCATAAGCTGCCTCTTTTGATTTTTTTTTTAACATTGGGCAGATTGTGCAAAGTTATGTTCTTCATTATTTGGCAAACATGTTCAGCAACAAAAAATATGCATGCATGTGGGTTCAACTCAACTGTCTTGCGGTAGAAAGGCAGAGAAGGAGGCTCTCTTCAGGAATGAATCTTGTCATTGTCCTGGCAACCTTTTGAATGCAATCTTATTGGAATGTATCAATAATGTCAAACCAGTTTAGTTATCCCTCTGCACAGAACAAACTCCTCATGATTAGTCTTGGCTCCACTGATAAGAAAGAGAATATGTCTTTTTATTATTACTGAGAAAGCGATCACCAGCAGCAAAGACAACTGTTTTTTTTGTAAGATTGTAACCCTGCAAAGATATTGTTTTGGCCTAACCCTAGGGATTATTCTTTTCCATTTGTGGTATTAAGATGCTTTCTGGTTTTGTAAAAGTCTTTTCAGAAGTCATACTATGAGATGTACGATAAGGTTGTGGACGATGACCTAACCAGGGCTGAGGTGCAATCTAATATGTATATATATATAAAATTTCATGGTTCTGCTATAGGAGCTGAATTTTCCCCATTAAGCTTAAATATGCATCATTACATAATATGCCCTGAAATACTGACAGCATGGATACACACAAAATGGAGGAAAATGTTACAATTCTCCAGAACTTCAGAGAGCCGTCAACTGGCAGAATTTAACAGGACTGGATGACCATCTGTAAAGTGGGAGGATGGTAGCATTGGGGGTATTAGAGGCTTTAGCTCCTGATCTAATCTGTTCAGCCCCTGATCTTTTTTTTGGGAATGTACAAGAATAATATTGGGAAGCCCATTATGTTTTTGTCTATCCAGTTTGATTCAGCCCCCAATCCTTGTGTAAAAGCTCACAATGAATGTGCTCTTCACTTTTATCTATTGGATTGATGATCGCAAAATTTCAAGGAAGCCCCGTTCCCCTGCTCTTTGATTTAATATGTTGGATAGATGATTATCCAAGTAATCCGAGTAAGAAAGACTGCTTGTGAGAATCACTTGGGTCTCTAAGACCCAATGAAGACCCTGATCTAATTGTAGGGATGTGGTAATGTGGACTGATTCTTTTTTTTTTCTTCTTGTGACCCAATTTTACATTTCATTTCATGTCTTCATGACAAGTCATAGAGAATCACTGCCGCCAACATTCATAGCAGGGTGGGTGCCCCCTTTATAGAATCACCACCGACAATCATAGCAGAGCAATCTCAATTGCTTAAACTGCCCGCAACAACCCATTGTGAGGCACTTTGCAAACCGTATGCAACCCTTTCACACTGAATGCAAACCCAAAAGCTGTGAACCATAGCTTAAGAATCTATGCCATAAACCAATAGGTGGCAGTAAAAACCCTTTTTATGTAATTTATAGCTCCCTGTTATCCATTACAATGCAATTACAGTCAGGGTGGGCTTATTCCTTTAAATAGGTGCTGAAATTTAGGATTGCAGGGAGAGTTCTGGCCAGACCTCACCAGTCCTGACCCCAGAAATGACTGTATAAATTTAACAAAGAAATGGTTATTGGTCAGAGCTTAGAAGCTTCTTTTGTGGTTAAATGTGGAGTTGGAAGGAAAACTAAATGATAGCACTAGCCTGATGGAAGGAGAACATTGTGTAGCTTTGAAGAGAGTGGAATAATGGATTTTGGTGTCAGTATGCAAAAGGTTCGGCCTGTCCCATGACATCTTGAAGGGGACGGGGTTGTGTTCCATCATTTCTTATCTTTGCCCTATGACTGCAATTCCCAAAAAATGAGACAAGTGAGAATTAATGAAGCAAAAACGGAGACAGAAGTCACAGTCAAGCTGGGTACATTCAGGAGAAGGCTAAGAGAGGAACAGAGAATGTGTAAAAGGCTGTAGTTGCTTTGGACAGCAGATGAAAACAGACATGAGAACCTAGATATATTACCTCCTGTTAATAGATAAGTAACAGATGGGATCCAACCTATGAGGGGCAGTAGATATCTAAAATCATTTCAAGATTTGTATAAATCTTTGAGAAAGCAGAGAATGCCTTCTAAAGAAGATCAGCCCCCTGCCATGCCCTGAAGAGTGCTCTGTCGTCAATTCATTAGAATACATGTTACAAAGCTGCAGTGAAATTATTAGAGCTAAACCATTAACTGATTTTTGTAAGAAGGGGTACAAGGGCATAAAGTATCAGGGGCCTCTGCATAGAATTCACATTAAAACATGGCGTACAAACAAAAAAATCCAGATGCATAAAACTGTGCGTACGCCAAGTTCCACACACTTCCCCTTTACAAATCCCATTGAATATGAAATTTAACGCACATGCCTACAGCCTCACACCGATTCCTCCCAGAATACTGCAAATTTTAATTTGCTAATCAATATAAATATCGCCTTCCGTTCAGTGTTTTATTAAAAGACAATAGCAAAATCATGTGGAAAAAGAAGAATTTCAGCGAATATGAAGTGGAGGCAAGGAAAAATGTACTATTTGTTGGCTTAAACAGATGTATAAGCAAGAAAAGGAAGTTATGGAGTGATACAGCGTGGCAGAGACACTCGAAAGTTCAAGTTCTGAAAGTCGGACAGTTCCTGAAATAAATTTAAAAAATTGTGATTGGTCTCTCTAGACTTTCTTGTATACTCAAATATGGGGATGAATATTTGAGGAGTAAACCGCAAGACAATGATTTATATTATGTACTGTACATTAAAGAACCATCAACAACAAATCAAATCATATTAATCATCCATCCATCCATCCATTTTCCAACCCGCTGAATCCGAACACAGGGTCACGGGGGTCTGCTGGAGCCAATCCCAGCCAACACAGGGCACAAGGCAGGGAACCAATCCTGGGCAGGGTGCCAACCCACCGCAGGACACCCACAAACACACCCACACACCAAGCACACACTAGGGCCAATTTAGAATCGCCAATCCACCTAACCTGCATGTCTTTGGACTGTGGGAGGAAACCGGAGCGCCCGGAGGAAACCCACGCAGACACGGGGAGAACATGCAAACTCCACGCAGGGCAGACCCGGGAAGCGAACCCAGGTCCCCAGATCTCCCAACTGCGAGGCAGTGTAAAGTTGAATAAATCGAACTCTGCAGCTGCATGAATAAAAGGTAAAGTACCACATCCCGTTAATGGAAATAGCCCAAAAGTTGATAGAAATCTATGTTTTGTACCTAATACTTGTAATACCTAATACTTTGGTTGACCTTAGTGAAAGCGTACTTAAGTTATCATGGTTAGATACACACACATACACAGACATAATTCCAAAAGTGATATTTTCAGACTCAGGGAGGTCTAAAATGTTGAGATTCATCAAAATCTCGAAATGGAGTATTTGGACGATTTGTATACGAGAAAGTAAAAAGAAGTCATATCAAAGTCAATGTGAAAAGGTGAGTCTCAGCCCACCGTCTGTTTATTCTGTTTCAGACAAAATTACAAACGCTGACCCCTGCGGCGCTGACACAACTCCATGCGGTGATGGTGCTGCTGTGCCCAGCACGAATTCAGACACTGGCTGCTCACAACACACCTCTGCCTTGGAAATTGTTTGGTGACCATCTGGCTGTGTGCTGACAGACACCGTTCAGGAGTCACAAAATGCAATAGTGGATGCTGTAAGAGATGTAGCCAATGAACTAAGGAATATGAGGACTGTAGTATGTGAAACTGACGACAATTTAAATGAATTGGTTAAAAAAGTAAATGCTACATCTGATTACCTGTTTTTAGATTCTGCTAATTACATTCAAATGAAGCTGTAACGCTTTCTGATTTGGCTAATCAATTGGTGGGTCAGGGTCAGATTCATCATACCACATCTCTTCAGGTACAGGCAAGCCGGCAACATACTTTCTGTGCACTATAGAGCAGCATATTAATAGAGTGGAAATGCATTCTGTTTACATAAGCAAATTAATTCTCAGAAGGCACCTTTATAGTGTAGCATCGGTGCAGAGTGAAACAACGGATTGCCTCTTTTGTGGTGACTTGCTATCTTTAAAAGAACTGCTTGCCTTTTGCTGCACTAGTTTGAAAAAGCACCTGCAACTGTACGAAGCTGCTATTTTTATAGGATTTCCAGCTATATATGATGTAATGCCACCTCATTGTTTTGGTGATTCATCCCTGGCTAAAGTAACTTGTCCAGCGCCGTTGCAAAACCGGATGTTGCTGCGAATTGCACTTTGATGTTTCACAGTTCAATCACAGTGTAAGGAAATCTTATCTATCTGGATGATAAGCGGATAATACCATCCTATACAGCTAACATGGCACAACTTGGTGATGTTTGTGAAATACCCAATCGGTCAGGAAGTTCCCATTGAAAAGCTCGCCTGGTTAAAAACCCAAGAGTGGACACAACTTGCAAAGGAGCAGGTAAAGCACAATTCCTCAATGTCTGCCTTTGTAAAGCCTGCACCAGTTCAGCACACAGCTCCAAGAGGATAGCTCCTGGAAATCGAAATCAACTTAGAAGACAGTCATCATCATCATCTATAAATACACACTATATTCTAATTCTTCTATTTGTGATGTTTTTTAACACCCCTAAAGCAACTATGGTAGTTTGGCCATTCCATGCACTGTAATATTCTTACAGAATGATTACAATCAAGTGAATTAAATTTGTGAATGATATGCAATTAATTTTGCTGTATATGATAAATCCCGCATTATTGATGCAAATATGAGAAAGAAAGGTAAATGACACAGAAACAGTAGCAGTGCTTTGATGCTGAGTGCTGCCAGTTTGCAGAACCGAGTAGAAATGTGCATACGCAAGATTGGGGTCTACCGTGAAAATGTGCATGGCTTTAATCCAAGTTTAGTTTTAATACATCTCAAAGTGTGCAAGGAAATGGATGTAGACAACATTTTTGTGCATATGCACTGTTTATACATGAGGCCCCAGGTGATTACTGGTAGGAAGAAGAAAAGGTCTGACCTCGTAGTGGGAAAAACAAAAGAGGTATACATACTAGATATTTAAGTGTGAGTAGAATTTGAGCTCTGTGTGAAGAGATGACGGAGTCACTGAAGACTGGAGAAATTATAGGTTTTTAGGGTCATTATTGTCACATGTACAGTCTACAGTTCTTCAATATCTGCAATAAGTATGCTGCAGATGTTCTATCAGATGGTTGCGGCAAGCGCCCTCTTCTACGTAGTGGTGTGCTGGGGAGGCAGCATAAAGAAGAAGGATGCCTCATACCTGGACAGACTGGTGAGGAAGGCAGGTTCTATTGTAGGCATGGAGCTGAACAGTTTGACATCCGTGGCAGAGCGACGGGCACTGAGCAGGCTCCTGTCAATAATGGAGAATCCACTGCATCCACTAAACAGTATCATCTCCAGACAGAGGAGCAGCTTCAGCGACAGACTGCTGTTAATGTCCTGCTCCACTGACAGACTGAGGAGATCGTTCCTCCCCCAAACTATGCAACTCTTCAATTCCACCCAGGGGGGTAAACGTTAACATTATACAAAGTTATTGTCTGTTTTTACCTGCATTATTAATCTTTAATTTAATATTTTTTTTTGTATCAGTATGCTGCTGCTGGAGAATGTGAATTTCCCCTTGGGATTAATAAAGTATCTATCTATCTATCTATCTATCTATCTATCTATCTATCTATCTATCTATCTATCTATCTATCTACAGTGAGATTCTTACTTTCATGTGCTAATAAACATGCAATTATATGGCTTTGGAGGGTTTTCCTACATAGGAAATCTGAGGAGTTAATGGGACAGCAATGGTTAAACAGAGTATTAATGAAACTTTCACCTGTAACGTGTGGGGTAAAAGCTGTGTAGTAGTTGAGACTGCAAAACTGGTTTGGATATGTGACACTCAGTGAACCTTCTAATTATCCATGCTCAATTTTAAGCAAATATACATATGGTTGTCTCCAGATGTATATTTTAGATGTCTGGCTCCATGAAACTACCGATGTGAATTCTGTGGAGCCCTTAGGCAGAAAAATGGACACTTGAGGGAGCTGGTGATTAGTTGTACATACTACATCTCAGTACTAAAATATAACTAATATGATATTTACTGTATATACTCTTACTAATCCTCTTCTGATCAGTTTTTTTTCTTTGTATCCTCATGTGTCCACTGCTCTAGTGTTTGTCAGCCTGTGACAAAGAACACTGGAATCATTGATTAGAAGGGTCCTTTCATCTTATTGGCTAGCAACGCACATGATTTAGCTGTAGAATGGCCAATAGGAGAGAGGCGGTTTGTTGGCTGAGGTCTCCAGGACTCTGACTTTTCATTTTCTGCTTTCCATTTATGTTAATTAATTTCTACTTTGTTTTGATGTATTTGAACAAATCTGTATCCTCATATATGATAGTTTTGTATTATTGAGTGGTATAATTTATTCTTGCATTTTGTCTTGAGAGTTGCCACGGTGCTCTGCGCCTGAACTTGGTGAGAAGTGATGTGCAAGAACAAAGTAGTTTGTACTGTTGTATTGTATTTCTTAGCTTTCACTGATAGACTAGCCATATAGCTCTGTGAAGAGAATTACCTGTGTTCAGTTTTGTGTGTTGTATTTACCATTTTTGTCACCAATTGCTTACACAACCTACCTGGAAGGGGATCTGTCTCTCTAAATTACCTTACCAAAATTTCTTCCATTTTTTCCCTACAAGGGTTTTTCGTTTATCTTCTTAAGGAGTTCAGGCTATGAGGCTGTCAAAACACAGGGCTTGTTAAAGCCCACCGAGGCATTGCTTGTGTGATTTTAGGCTACACAAGAAATAAATTGTTCTTGTTAGATAGATAGATAGATAGATAGATAGATAGATAGATAGATAGATAGATAGATAGATAGATAGATAGATAGATAGATAGATAGATAGATAGATAGATACTTTATTAATCCCAATGGGAAATTCACATTCTTCAGCAGCAGCATACTGATACAATAAATAATATTAAATTAAAGAATGATAATAATGCAGGTGAAAAACAGACAATAACTATGTATAATGTTGAATGTTAACGTTTACCCCCCCCCGGGTGGAATTAAAGAGTCGCATAGTTTGGGGAAGAAACGATCTCCTCAATCTGTCAGTGGAGCAGGACAGTGACAGCAGTCTGTCGCTGAAGCTGCTCTTCTGTCTGGAGATGATACTATTTAGTGGATGCAGTGGATTCTCCATAATTGATAGGAGCCTGCTGAGCGCCCTTCGCTCTGCCACAGATGTTAAACTGTCTAGCTCCATGCCAACAATAGAGCTTGCCTTCCTCACCAGTTTGTCCAGACGTGAGGCGTCTTTCCTCTTAATGCTGCCTCCCCAGCACACCACCGCGTAGAAGAGGGTGCTCGCCACAACTGTCTGATAGAACATCTGCAGCATCTTATTGCAGATGTTGAAGAACGCCAGCCTTCTAAGGTAGTATAACCGGCTCTGTCCTTTCTTGCACAGCGCATCAGTATTGGCAGTCCAGTCTAATTTATCATCCAGCTGCACTCCCAGATATTTATAGGTCTGCACCATCTGCACACAGTCACCTTTGATGATCACTGGGTCTATGAGGGGTCTGGGCCTCCTAAAATCCACCACCAGCTCCTTGGTTTTGCTGGTGTTCAGGTGTAGGTGGTTTGAGTCGCACCATTTAACAAAGTCATTGATTAGGTCCCTATACTCCTCCTCCAGCCCATTCCTGATGCAGCCCACGATAGCAGTGTCATCAGCAAACTTTTGCACATGGCAGGACTCCGAGTTGTATTGGAAGTCCGATGTATATAGGCTGAACAGGACCGAGAAAGTACAGTCCCCTGTGGCGCTCCTGTGTTGCTGACCACAATGTCAGACGTGCAGTTCCCAAGACGCACATACTGAGGTCTGTCTTTAAGATAGTCCACGATCCATGCCACTAGGTATGAATCTTCTTGTTGGCATGGCGGATAAGCAGAAGACTGGAAAAGTTTGATCAAACCCATTGCAAGTTTAGAAAGAGTGTCCACACTTGTACCACCAAAGGTGCCTGGCCTTTTATATTGCATTGGAAATCTGGAACTTAGGGACAATGGTGAGATCAGGAGACAGCATTATGAATTTCTGGAGACATCGTTGGCCTTGAGTGTAGTTCTGAAGATTGCCTAGGATGGGGTGTAAAGGTACCACAGCATCATAGCCTTTTTAAGGATGGACTCGGGAAGTGGATT
This sequence comes from Erpetoichthys calabaricus, assembly GCF_900747795.2. NCBI lineage: Eukaryota > Metazoa > Chordata > Cladistia > Polypteriformes > Polypteridae > Erpetoichthys > Erpetoichthys calabaricus. The sequence continues at coordinate 40,942,358 of NC_041398.2, read as the reverse complement.
CAGACAAGCATTCAGCTTACAGTGTGAATGTGAGAAGCCAGTGCTAAGAGAGAGATGAAGGAAAAACAAAATGCCATGTAGTGCTTACTAGGCGAGAAAACACACAACAGTGGACAGGCAGAGGTTCAATGGCTGTGTAATAAAGCCAGGAGCTGCAGAAGGTTTTTTCTGTTTTTTGTATGGTACTTAATGTCTGTCCTTTTCTGTAAACCTCCTGCATCTTTTATGCATATAATACACAATATTTTATTACTTGTTTCTCTTTATCTTATTTTATGGTTAGGGACCTAACCATGAAAGTGGCCTCATGCTTCAGCCACACACAGCAAATCATGTAAAAGATGAACTCTTTGTATTTCAGGTTTCCCCTGCTGTTTTGGTCAAAAACTGACATTCTTCACTGGAAGAATTTAGTGTTGAGTTATCTAGTTTACTTGTTAGTTTGATTTTCTGGGCTGTGACCCTACAGTAAAGACAGCTTCTACTCGTACTATCAATACCCACTTGTTATATCTCATATTACAGAAATTTTAATTCTTCCTTGGTCTTGATCTTGTGTTTATGTAAGGCACTGAACTGCATCTGATGTCCTAATTTTGCTTAATGTAGGAAGTGCACCCCCTTTCCTAATAAAAAACAAAACAAAAAAAAAAAAAAAACAAGCAGGCAACTTACCCCTATCAAAATGTACTGTTTCCTATGAAAAAAGCAACTTTCTGCCAAAAACAACTATGCATTGGCACATCTCCTTGTAACAGTGATAATATATTCCAAATCCGCATTAATGAAATAGCTGGCATTCAAATCCAGAGACAAATGTTAGATTCGTCTGTGTGCTTCGAACTCGCCCAAGACTGGAATCATATCCAACATGCATCAATGCCCATTTAGTGGTTTGCCTTTTGCATAACAGACATGAATGCGCTGCCCAGATGGTGCGGTATGTATTTGTCTTCCTCTGGCTATAAGAACCCACTCATTCTGCTTCTGCACATTGCGGAATGCAAGCGCTTAGAGAACAAACCCTATGGAGAGCACATGAAAAGGAATTGAGTGATTACAAATTATTGTCATTATACCTTGCAGTGCCTGAAATGTATTATTTTAATCCCAATAAGTGCAAAAATACAGTAGACACGATAATGACATAGTGCAGGCAGCAGATAGATATCATAAAGAGAAGCAAAAATAATATAAGTAGGAATACTCAAGAGTTGGAGGTTTGTACTTATTTGAAGAATATAGCATGAGGAATCACAAACAGTGGAATCAGAAAGTGTTATTGAGCACTTACTGGGCAGTGACTGGTCTTCTCCAGACATCCTGCTTAGAGTTCTGCACAAAGAGTTCAACTTTTGTTTCATCAGACCAGAGAATCATTTTCTTCATGTTCTCAAAATCCTTTAAATGTTGTTTCTCAAACTGCAAGTGGGCTGTCATATGCCATTAACTCAAGGGTGGCTCCCATCTGATTGATGGAATGCTGCTGAAATGGTTGTCCTTCTAGCAGGGACTCCCATCTCAGCAGAGGACTTCTGAAGATCTGTTAGAGTGACCATGGAGTTCTTAGTCACCACCCTGACAGAGGCCCATCTTGCCTGGTTAATCAGATTAGCCATGCGACCAACTCATTGAACAGTCCTGGTGATTCCAAACCTCTTCCATTTCACAATTACTGAGGTCACTGTGCTCCTGGGAACACATGAAGATGAAGAAATTATCTAGGTGTGTCTGGCCATCTGACCAAGAAATCAGATCTGTAAGAATGGAAGATGGTCAGTGCTAAGTTATTTCACAAAGAATAAGTGGGACCCTGCAGTCTGACCCTTGAAGCTGCCTTGCACCTCAGTACTGTAGTTCAGGACAGGTTGGCTGAGCAGCCACTCTGGATCATTTTTCTTTTATATTTGGTTTAAATGGACCAGGAGATGATGGAATAACAGACTAATTAATAGGTACCAAGAGGAATAAACCAAACATCAAAACCAGAGACCACACTAGGGTCATAGTTGAATACAGAAGCAAAGATCCTAACACATTTTTTTCCGTATCCCTACCTTCACTAATCAAGTATTTTGATTTTTTTTGTCAGGTTAAGGCAGTGTGCCTCCATTTTATATAGGCAGAGGGTGATGACTCAGTGCAGTCATGAGATCTCCGTGGCATGGTATGATTGAGTAGGCTACATCCACACTACTCTGATTTTGTTTCAAAACATAGACAATTACCTCTATTTTTGTCTTTCACCGACATTACCCTTGCGTTTTTAACCCTCAAAAGTGGAGACTTTTGAAAATGCTCTTCAGTGTTGCAGTGTGGATGAATGAAAATGGCAAGTTTTGAAAATGCAGAGCTCTAATCGTACTCTGATAGGTTTGTGCTTATTATGTGGTCCTTCATGGAAGAAAGCCATATTCCAACATGGTGAATATTTATATTCGTGTGTTACTCTAAATTACACTTCCATCTCATCATCCGTCCAAACAACACAATCTGTTTTTTTGTTTTTCGTGTTTGCCATCGCTGTTTTCCATGTGTAAATACAACCTGCAAATGAATGTTTAGCATGCAGGACACTTCTTCTTCCTGTTACAACTAAAGTGCATGTGCCCAGTGTAGGTGATGGACTATGTCAGATGCATTTTTGTTTGTTTTAGATACTTCAGTAAACAATGTGAAAACGCTAGTGTGGACAGAGGTCCATTTTGTTTAAAAATGCAATTTTTAAATTAAAATTTAGTAGTGTAGATGTAGCCTTAAACTGTTTTTTGTTGGTAGAAATAATTTCTATTAATATTACCGAATATCAATCACAAGATTCCTGTCAGTAACACAGCCTGCCGTAATCTTCATGTATTGTGTTTCCAATGCCTGGAGGTGCTTTCCATCGACCTTGGAATAGAGAAAGCTGCTCATTCATTTCAGGCAAACCCACAAAGAGCAGGTGGCTGCAGATTTTTGTATACAAAACATAAATAAGATCAAGATAGAAAAGGATGTATCACAATCCCATTGACTTGCAATCAGATATGCTACCATTTGAGCTCTTCTGCATCTTGTAGACATGAAGTAAAATGGCACTTCCAACCATTAAATTTGAAACATCATCTCAGGTTCTTTCCTATTTTGTAGGGTTAATTAAACTTCTTTCTTTTTTTATTGTGGATGGGAAGAGAAATGGGGTAGGCGTTATTCTGAAGGAAAAGTATGTCAAGAGTGATTTGGGGGTGAAAAGATTGTCAGGCAGAGTAATGATTATGAAGCTGGAAATTGGAGGCAGCATAGGATGATGGACTGTAGGATAACATTGGAGATCAAAAAGAAGAGATGGAGAGTGAGGGCAGAGCCAAGGATCAAATGGTGGATGTTGAAAATGGAAGACTGCAAGGTTGAGTTTAGGAAGAAAGTGAGACAGGCACTGGGTGGTAGTGAAGAATTACCAGACAGTTGGGAAACTACAGCAGATGTAGTAAGGGTGACAGCAAGAAGGGTGCTTGGTGTGACATCTGGACAGAGGAAGGAGGAAAAGGGAACCTGGTGATGGAATGGGGAAGTACAGGAGAGTATACAGAGGAAGAGGATGGCAAAGAAGAAGTGGTATAATCAGAGAGATGCAGAAAGTAGACAAGAGTACAAGGAGATAAGGTGCAAGGTAAAGAGAGATGTAGCAAAGGATGAAGAAAAGGTGTATGATGAATTGTATGAGAGGTTGGACACTAAGGAGGGAGAAAAGAACCTGTACCGATTAGCTAGACAGAGGGACCGAGCTGGGAAAGATGTGCAGCAGGTTAGGGTAATAAAGGATAAATTTGGAAACATACTCACAAGCGAGGAGAGTGTATTGAGCAGATGGAAAGAGTACTTTGAGAGTATGAAGAATGAAGAGAACGAGAGAGAGAAGAGGTTGGATGATGCGGCGATGTTTGCTCTGAGGGTGTTGATGGAGAAGTACAGATAAGGCCAGAAGGTGTTGCATTATGTCTTTGTGGACCTGGAGAAAGCATATGACAGGGTGCCACAAGAGGAGTTGTGGTATTGTATGAGGAAGACGGGAGTGGCAGAGAAGTATGTAAGAGTTGTACAGGATATGTACGAGGGAAGTATGACCATGGTGAGAAATGCAGTAGGAGTGACAGATTCATTCAAGGTGGAGGTGGGATTAAATCAGGGATTGGCTCTGACCCCTTTCTTATTTGAAATGATGATGGACAGGTTGATAGACGAAATTACTCAGGAGTCCCCGTGGACTATGAAATTTGCTGATGACATTGTGATTTTTAGCAATAGAAGGGAGCAGGTTGAGGAGACCCTGGAGAGGTGGAGATATGGCCTAGAGAGGAGAGGAATGAAGGTCAGAAAAAGAAGAAGAAGAATTAAATGTTTTAGTAAGGTTTGGGGTTTTTTTAACCTCAGGGCCATGATGAGAATCCATTTGGTTTTTTGCAAGTAGGCAAGAATTTCTTGTTAGTTAGTCAGTGAGTCAATCAGGTACATTTAGCTATATAAAGTATATACAGATTACGCTTGTTACACACCTGGTTTTTTAAATTAGTTTTTAGTTTTGTAATGTAATAACCTGTTCAGCACTCTGAGTGTGTATACTGATATTTTAGATAATATTCCTTATTAAAATAGAGTCCTCTTTAACAGAACATGTTTGATTAGTATACAATACTGGTATGAGTAAGGGCAGCTTAGGAACTTGGGGGGAGGAGGGTCCTAAACTTTAACATGGCAGCGCGCTTAGAGGCTGCAGCTGTGTGCTCTCCGACTCAGAGTTTGGTTTTTCAACCCTGCCTGGATAAATACACGTATAACCGGCAGGACATTTTATCTATCGGCTTACGGAGTGAGAGTTGCTCGACGTCCAAGTTTGTCCGCATCCACAACATTCCGGACGACATCACACGAACACCTGGCTCTCCGTGGATTACAATCCCAGCTTCGAGGAACCAGTGGCGGCGCAAAGAACGTAAACAAAAGAGGGGGTGCCAAGGCGGCATGCTAGCGAGGCTAAGGAAGCAGCCACACAAACCACCGCTTCCAAGCATTTTCTCCTCAAATGTAAGGTCTTTGGCGAACAAACTGGACGAGTGGAATCTGTGGATTGCAACAGAAAAGATAATCAGGGACTGCTGCATCCTGCTGATCACGGAGACGTGGCTGAATCCACTCATACGGACACGTCTATCAAGATAGCAGGCTACACGGCACACTGGCAAGACAGGACAGAGAGCTCCGGTAAGAAAAGAGGATGTGTGCTGTGCATATATGTGAACAATAGCTGGTGCACAAATTCCACCATAGTCAATAGATACTGCTCTCCAGATGTGGAGTTTATGACAATTAAATGCAGACCCATGTACCTCCCCCGTGAATTCAATGCCATACTGCTAACTGCTGTTTACATAGCACCAGATGCTAATGCTAGCTCGGCTCTGGGGCTTTTGCATGACACCATCAGCAGTAAACAGAGCAAATATCCTGAGGCTGTTCACATCATTTCTGGGGACTTTAATCTTGCAGATCTGAAAGCAGTTCTCCCCAAATTCCATCAACACATAAAGTGTGCAACCAGGGGAGTAAAAACACTGGACAAGCTGTACACAAACATCAGACACGCCTATAGGGCTAAACCTCTAGCACACCTTGGCCAGTCTGATCACACGTCCCTGCTTCTGATCCCTGCATATACCCCTCTCAGGAAACAAGCTCCCACTATGACCAGGACTGTTACCATATGGCCCGAGGAGGCCTCCCAACGGTTGCAGGACTGCTTCCAGAGAACCGACTGGGAAGTTTTCGATCACCAAGACCTGGAGAACCACACAACGGCAGTCCTGGATTACATCAAGTTCTGCACGGACAATATCACCAGGGACAGACGCATAAGGATTTATCCCAACAGGAAGCCCTAGATGATGAGGGAGGTCCAGAATCAGCTGAAAGCCAGGAATACTGCTTTCAAGTCTGCCGATGGGGCTCTTTACAGTGTAGCCAGAGTGAACCTGAAGAGAGGCATCCGAGAGGTCAAGGCAGCGTACAGAAGGAGGATAGAGGACCATATTAGGAGCAACAACACCAGGCAGGTGTGGCAGGGTGTCCTACAAATCCAGCAACTCCTCTGCCGTTGAGGGAGACGCTTCTCTGGCAGAGGAGCTGAACATTTTCTTTGCCCGCTTTGAGGCGACACCAACAGCAGCTCCATCACAGCTGCCTGTTCACAACAGCAACATACTCACAGTGGAAGAGTGTGAGGTGAGGCGGATGATGAGGAAGGTGAACCTGAGGAAGTCTGTACGACCCAATGGTGTAGCTGGACAGGTGCTGAAAGACTGTGTGGATTTACTGGGATTAACTAGTTTAACTAGGATTTTTAACCAGTCCCTTTCCCAGGCCACTGTCCCATCCTGCCTCAAGTCCTCCGTCATTGTTCTGCTGCTGAAAAAATCCATCACGAACAGTCTGAATGATTTCCACCCAGTGGCACTTACATCTGTCATCATGAAGTGCTTTGAGAAACTGATGCGGAGTCACATCATCGCCTGCCTGCCAGCAGACCTGGACCCATTTCAATTTGCTTACAAAGCAAAGAGATCCATGGAGGACGCTGTGGCCACAGCGCTTCATGCTGCCCTGACCCCCCCATTGGAGCAGCAGGGGAGTTACACCAGACTGCTCTTTGTGGACTTCAGCTCAGCGTTTAACACCATCCTCCCACAACGACTGGTGTCCAAACTAGCAGATCTGGGACTTCCATCACTCACCTGTAGTTGGATACTGGACTTCCTGTCTGGTCGCTCCCAGAGGGTCAGGCTGGGCCCTCACACCTCCACTGCTCTCAGCCTCAACACCAGGACGCCGCAGGGTTGTGTGCTCAGCCTGCTCCTCTACACCCTCTACACATATGACTGTGTCCCCTCTCACCATAGCAACAAGATCGTAAAGTTTACAGATGACACGACGGTGGTCAGACTCATCTTGGGCAAGGAGGGTGAGCTGGCATAGAGGGATGAGGTGGAGTGGCTGTCAGAGTGGTGCAGAGTCAATAACCTGCTCCTCAACACCACACAAACAAAGGAGCTTGTTATTGACTGACCAAACTAAACTGATATCCAGCCACTCATCATTGACGGGGACTATGTGGGGAGGGAACCGGTGTTCAGGTTTCTGGGCATTGAGCTGCAGGATGACCTGACCTGGAGCGCCAACACCAAGGAGCTGCTGAAGAAGGCACAGCAGAGACTGTATTTTCTGAGAATTCTAAGAAAGAACCATCTCCCCAAAAATCTGCTCCTTGCTTTTTATCACTGTTCCATCGAGAGTGTGCTTACGTACGGACTGTGTGTGTGGTATGGCAGCTGCACTTCCTCAGAAAGGAAAGCGCTCCACAGGGTCGTCAGGATAGTGGAGAGAACAATTGGTTGTACCCTTCCCACTCTGGAACAAATCTACACCTGCCGCAAAACAGCAATAGACATTTCACAGGATTCATCACATCCCGGTCATTGCCTCTTCCAGCTTTTGCCATCGAGCAAGAGATACAGAGCAATGAAAACCAGGACAAGCCGCCTTAAAAACAGCTTTTATCCAAAAGCAGTCATGGGCCTGAACTCGGAATAAAACTGCTTCATATCATTCTCCCTGCAGTGGGTTGGCACCCTGCCCGGGATTGGTTCCTGCCTTGTGCCCTGTGTGGGCTGGGATTGGCTCCAGCAGACCCCCGTGACCCTGTGTTCAGATTCAGCGGGTTGGAAAATGGATGGATGGATATCATTCTCCCAATGTGCAATATAGACCTTAAGTCAACCAGTGCAATTTGAACATTTAACAAGTGCAATTTGTATATTTTGTAAAGTATTTTTATTACTGTTCGGCTTGTTATTATTTTCTCTCTACTTGTCTTTTTAACTCTTATGCCTCACACTGAGTCAACTGCACCTTCAATTTTGTTGTTCCTTTGTAAAAGTGACAATGACAATAAAGATCTATCTATCTATCTAAACACAAAACCACTGGTCTTTAGTAATCACAATAAACGTCCTAAGGGAGTAAGTGTTTTATCAATCTGTTCAAGACCTTGTGAGGGTGGCTCTAGATTCTTAAAACTCTGACATTACAGTATGTTCTTGTTAACGGCTAGTTTTAGATAACTGTCTAGTATAAACTGCCACAAAATATTTTTTTGACTTTTGCCACAAAACATGATGTACTGGTTGTGACCTTCAGTGTACACCAGCAAACATTCTGAAATACTTATATTTAAAGCACGCTAAGCTGCACTTGTGGCCCACACCCCGATCTTGAAACCCCATCAGCACTTCACACCAGCTAGTTGCAGAGGATGACAAACCCATGTCAGCTTGGAGCAATTACTAAAATTGAAAACGTGCCTTCCTGTGACTTGTGACATTGCTAATAGCTTCCAATATTAGTACACTTTGTTGGCAGCTTTAGGCTGTATGCTGCTGTTTGCATTATTGAACAACCACAACACTGAAAGAGCATGGACTTTCTCATCAAACAGGCGAATAAAATATCCAGAGATCTGGCCTGCACAGTTTAATTTGACGCATTTTCACACGGCCATGATTGTTAAAACGTACAGCTTTAAAGCTGAGATCTAAGACACGCAGATCCTGGGAACGGAGTGACATCTTTTCATGTTTCCTAGTAAAAGACAAAAAGAATGTCTTTAAAAAATGTTCCCACAAACTGTCACATTTTTTCTTCTTTTCCACAAAAACTAAATTTCACTAGTGTGGCAGGAACATACAAATAAATACTACCTACAGTACATGCTGTGCCATCAATTACAGTAAATTCACATTTGAGAAGAAACACATGAAATTGAAGATGACATTAACAAGTTTAATACCACAGCATGTAATATTAAAATTACATCTATCTATCTATCTATCTATCTATCTATCTATCTATCTATCTATCTATCTATCTATCTATAGCCAGCAATCATATAATATAATATAATATAATATAATATAATATAATATAATATAATATAATATATCATGAATGAAATAGAACTTAGGCCAGGAATGATTCCTTGTTTGCACGCAGTGCTCCAAGAATAACATCTTGCGCTCCATGAGTCCAAACTTGAGCATATTTAGTAATGGATGGATGGGCAGATGCAAATCCATCCATCCATTTTCCAACCCGCTGAATCCGAACACAGGGTCATGGGGGTCTGCTGGAGCCAATCCCATCCAACACAGGGCACAAGGCAGGATATTTATATTATATTATATTATATTATATTATATTATATTATATTATATTATATTATATTATATTATATTATATTATATTATATTATATTATATTATACTGCGGTGGGTTGGCACCCTGCCCAGGATTGGTTCCCTGCCTTGTGCCCTGTGTTGGCTGAGATTGGCTCCAGCAGACCCCCGTGACCCTGTATTTGGATTCAGCGGGTTGGAAAATGGATGGATGGATATTATATTATATTATATTATATTATATTATATTATATTATATTATATTATATTATATTATAACTTTTTAAAGTTTGTAGGGCTTTATTTTAGAATTGTTTGCACAGACAAATAGGGTAACTCTAAGTATATATTGCACTACTGCTTTTCCTTCATAATGTCAGTCAGATTTAATAGCATTACACCAGTGAGAAATGAGAGCATGTACCCCCATATTGAACCATTTTATAGCAATCTAGTACTGTCCTACACTTGCCACCATCTTCACTTCTTCAAGGGCCTTGTCATCACATCCAATCCATGTGGCTTCTTTGAGGGACCCAAAGATCTCAAAGTCTGAAGCAGAAAAATCAGCTGTTAGAATGGGAAAAAACAGTGATTTCTTCCTCTGTTTTCAGACTTGGGAGTGATTTCAGCTGCATTTTTGTGAGGCTGGGATCTCCTTGAACTCTTCTGCAACTTCTACAAATTTGAATATTTAGATCTGCATGAACAGCTTGATCACATGGCATAATGTCATCCAAACTGTCTCCCAAAAGAAGAGTGACCATAACTTTCCCTGCTAAAGGGGTAATCTTCAACTTCTTTTTCCAAAGAGAAATTGGAGGATGTCACTTCATTGATTGTGTTTTGATCTGTGTTTCAAAGCTTTAAAATGATGAAATCATGTGTTATCCTCAGTGGTGATGCATTGAAAAGCAGACATCTCTGAAAGGTGGCGTCACTTTTTGGACCAGAGCGACAATCAGTTCAGAGCTCCCCAAAGTGTGACCTTACCTTCCAGGCTTTTTTCAAGGTGATATTTCAGTTGTTGGTCCCTCAAGCACCATTTGTTTTGTTTAAATCTATTTTTGTTCTGCACACTAAAAATGGGCAGCCTGATTGGTGCCCCAACTTTTCTTTGGTACCGTTGTCACATTTGTCTCTCAGCTTTTCCTTAAGTGACTGCATTCCTTTATTGTGGAAACTGACATCCTTCACATCTTCTACAACTCTGTGATGGCCAGTGCGAGTATCTACGCTGGGGTGTGTTGGGTTGGTAACATCACTTCAAGAGAGGCCCACTGAATCAACAAGCCAATTAAAAGGGCAGGCTCAGTTATGTAACACACTCTGGACCCCCTGATATTCGTAGCAAAGAAGAGAATTAAAACAAAACTGAGTGCCATTATGAACAATGCTGCAAATCCTCTCTCTGATGCAATAACACTGAGGACGTTCAGCCAACGAATCATTCAGCAGAAGTGTGTCAAGAAATGGTACACAACATTATAACAACAGCAATACACCTGCATAATGCTGCACTGGAACTTGGACTGCCAAGTCAGAAGTTTTTCTTTTTAAATTTCTTGTTTTTTAGTCTTTCTGGTGTGTGCTTAGACCAAATTGTGTGCCACGTATATACATATATTTAGTTATCTATCTATTAATGTATTTATTTACTTAAAAAGCTTCTGTAAAAACCCACATTTCCTCCAGGGGACAAATAAAGTTCAATCATTCTATCTATCTATCTATCTATCTATCTATCTATCTATCTATCTATCTATCTATCTATCTATCTATCTATCTGTCTGTCTGTCCAACAGGAGGAACTACGTTAAAGTGATACATGCTAGTCAGATCTTTTCTTGACAGTCTTATGGTTCTGGTCACTTTTACTACATGATAGAAATGGTAGCAAAGCCGTTGAAAAGGTCAAAACAGTATACAATACAGGCTTATGTGTTTAATTTGAGGAAAGCTAGTTGATCAAAGGTTTTCTTACAGAGAACTGACAGCAACTTTGTAGGAGAGAAAAAGCTAAACTTTTTCACACAACAGCTTGTCGGTGAAGCGTACTACCCAGTGGCCTCCTTGGAGTGCTAACAAGACACTTGAAAGCATTTAACATGGTTTTAATTAGATGAACCTACTTTGAAATATAAGACGTTCTGCCAAGGTATATGTGTCGCCCTCTTACAGCTACCTTTGAGAATTTCCAATGAACAGATTCAAATTCCTACTAACACAAGGTGTGCATTCATTCATTTAGTTTACTGGCTTAACTTGATACAAAGCAGCATTCCACACAAGATGGGAGCCAACCCTGGACAACACATCAGTCAGTCACAGGACACTCATATCTATCTATACACTCTAAATGACATTATGTGGAATGCAAATCTGGCGAAGACAAAGAGATATTGATGAAGTGTTATTGCATAAGTAAATTTACTCAATGTGGGTACACATCCATTCTTTCCATGAATTAATACACACTGTACAATTAGATTTTAATAAAAATAATTTTAAAAAGTTTTTGTTGCAGAAATCTCCATAGCTCCTGTATGAGTGAGTATGTGTAATACTTTTTTTTTGTTTGGCTATCTCTGTGCTGCTCTGGCTTGACTCAAAGTGCTTTGTTTTCTAATAGCCAGTTCTCACGGATGTGACCAAGGAAATCTGACTGCTCTGGAATCTCCCCCAAGTTGTGGTCAAGACTTACTGGTCAGTGTTGAAATGCATACTGTGTGATTTCACTGTCCAGCCTGCTAACGCCCAGGGTGGGATGGCGCCCTCCGTGTGGATGGTTTTAGTGGTTTAGGAAAAGAGATCCATGTAATTTGATGGTATTCTGTTGTTTGAAAAGATGACATGCTTATTTACAGTTCCTTATGTTGAATGCCTACTATTGCTTGACTTCATACTGTGAAGTTTAGCCAAAAACATAACTCTGTCAGCATAGCATTGACTTACCACAGCCTTTTACTAATATTCTCAAGATGGCGCACATACTGCGCACACTGTCCCAATGCTGTGTAGTGTGGGCAGGTAAAAGACAATTTTCTCATTAGATGTGTAAGCTAACAGAACAGACCTGCTATTGACTGAGAACACCTAGACTAGGTATTGAAATACAACTTTGGACCAAAGAGTTCTCTAAAGAACCATAAACCTAATTTAAATTTCTTATTTTACAAATGAATATATACACATTTTTATAATCTTTACAAAACAAGTGTTCAAGAGCACCACTAATGTACTCTCATTCTACTCCTAAATTCCAAAGAAATGCAAGCTAGGTAAAGCATTATCACTAAAGGTCACAGTACATACCCATCTAAGGTGCTCAATACTTCTAGCATCATCTATGACTCTCTAGGAACTCACAATTATATTAAGTGGGCTCAGAAAATGCATGGTGTAAATTAAATGCCGACATGTCAAGCAGTTGAGATACCGACCTGATAAATGCCCCTCATATAAATAAATGATTTATAAATAATTATTTTATAAAGAATCAATATGCACTTACATAACACAAATATACCAGAAGTAGAATCCTAATTTGAAGATAAGTTTATTAAGTCCATTAAGATAAGTCCAATCTGTGCTCAGATGGCCAGGGAGAGCAGAAAAAACTAAAACAACTCCACGGGCAATGGAAAATAAAGATGGAATCCTTTTCACCTACTGTATGTTACACATAGTTCTGGGAATCCTTTAACAAACTCGGAGTCATGTGTTTTAAGTGAATGCCCTGACAGCTCTATGAATTTGTCATTAGCTAAACTGATGATCTGAATGGACATCATGGTCTCTTCATTTTTAAAATGTTATACTTGTTTAACTTTCTCTAAAACAGCCATGAAAGTATACATTTTTTGGTCTTCCACACTCAGAAGGTGGTGCATAAATTAAATAATAAGCAGAAACTTTCATGGGCCAAAAAAAGGATTCAGTGGCCACAAGATAAGCTATAAATGTACAGGAATGCCCGTCAGCAAATAATTACATTGTCTCCTATAATGTACGGATATGCTATAGGGACGTATTTGAAGGAAAAACTTAAACCGGTGAAGCCTCCAGTTGCAAGATTTATCCAACTTGGTAGCTCTCTACCAAGTTTAATATTTCCCTTGAGAACAATCATCCACAGATATCAAACTCTGCCCTACCATTTACCACTTAAAAAGGTCTCCAGTACAAATCACCCTAATCCCAGTACATAGAGACACACTTACACACACACAAATCTTTGTCAGTGTCCATGGCCTTCTTTGTTTCAATAAATAATTAATTTCTCACATTTTTAACTTGCGTGTATCGCTAGATAATCATTCACTTGAACATCAGGCACATTCTGTAATGCAATGTAACAATGTGCTGTTACATGTTGATGTTTCAGTTAAGGAACTTTTTGCCATCACAATATTATCAAACAAATGAAAATGGAGTCAAATGGTCATATGTGACTGCTCAGATTGTTATTATTTTTTAAATAATAAACTAGGCTGATCAGAGAAATTTGTCAAAGCTTTTTTTGTATTGAATTTGCTGGGTCCCTGAAAGTTCAGTGTAGCAAACTTTTTTTTTCCCAGAGCCCCATGATGCTTTACAAGGACCTGTGCGACATTACAGAGCTGTAGCAGCTAATGCTGCATGGGACAGTCCCCCAAGTATATAATGTTGATCACTTGAGTCGCAGGTTCTTGAATCGCACAGTCTAATTGTGGAAGCCAGTTACCATGTGCAGTTGATCCATCATTTCTCTGATTTTATCACTGCATGAAACTGTATTTTCTCTGTAACTGAAGTGCCTTTAAAAAGAGTAAAAGCTGGCCTGCTCTGTGATGTAATTTTATCTCATACTGGCATAGTGGGACAGTGGTTAGCACTGTTGTCTCACAGTTCACGTCGCATATTTGTCCACAATAGTCAGTACAACATAGTTGGCAGATACTTCCCTAACCCTTAGGGACACCTAGAAAGCCATTGTACCATTATAATCCACTCAAAACTAACTCACTTCCCTATTGACTGAAATGCATTTCACCGAGGTCACCGAGTTATTTACATTATCATCAGCCAAAAGGCGTAGATTCCAGAAAAAAAATTGCTAAAGATGTATTCAGATTGTCTATATTTTCGACATTTTTGAGAACAAGTTGGATTATTTTCTTAAGAAGAAGTAATGTTTATAATTTTCATATCTCCACAAAAGGCCATGGGTGAATTACTGTTGTCTAGTAAGCAGTCATAGCTGTGAGAATTTAACCAAACCAGCTCTAGATGAAATACAAGAATTTTTACAACCTAACAAAAGACTAGTTCTAATGCTGAGGGTGACAGCCCAAATACTTGAACTGGTGTGGTATTTTCGTAGTTTTACTGTCTAAGTGGTGTGTTAATACCAGATTTTTACATCCTGAGAAACAGAGTGAATGAAAACACCATGATCTGACCATTAGTAGCAACCCTCACTATAGATGCAGTTTACAGAGTATAGGCTGTGTGATGCTTAAATGCTGTGATTTACAGAGCTCAAAATGGCAAAAATGGGTGAACAGGCCTCTAAATCAAGAAAAGCCTAATTAGGACACAGAAATAGGCCTAACCCTAAGCTGACTGGCCCCCAACTCAAAAGGCAATTCCAAAGCCTGTACAGACCCTAAATGGGGCTTAGGTTTTGAAGTTCAACAATACTTTATTATATAAAAATGCCCTTCATGGTGTGAGGACGACTGTAAACTGAAGGCAAATGAAGAATCTTTATAAATCAAGAATTTACTTATATAAGCTAACCGAAGCACAAAAATGTAAACAGATAAAAAGGCAAAAAATTAAGATAAAGATGTATGCTTAAAGAGGCAACCCAACGTACATAAGTCTAAATCCACAATCCAGTAAACAGAATCCAAAAACAAGAAAAAAATCAAATAAACCAGAAAAAGACAAATAATACTTCAAACATGGGTATGCATTGTATAGCTCTTAATGAATCTCTGATGGAATCACCTCCTTAACCTCAATATAAGGTTGAAGAAATCATGGTGTTGGGGTTCCACCTAATAAATATAAGGAATGTAGCCTTGAAGGACACACACATAAAAGACATAACAAGTAAACAATACTTACAAAAATATGTAAAAACATACAACACATGAAAAATAATAATTACTAAACAATAAAAAGGAAAATAAATATAAGCAAGGCAACAACTCCTGGCTGTAACTTAACATTAAGACCATGTGTAAGCCTTACTGACTGGAACATAAACATTAAACCAACTGGAACAAACCATCCATCGCTACCAACTTGCCACATCCAGTTCACAGTCTATTCAAGTAGCAAAGGGGGAACGGCAAGAACCACTCATCAAAAGTCTCCAGATATCAGAACCCCTTTAAACAGTTCCACACTTACTTCTACATGGTCATTATAGACTTGCATACAATGTATGACTTTTGGATATGGCAAGGCAATTGACTGGGGATGAATATGCAACATGTGCACAGTGAGCTGGAACCTAAACCCAGGTCTTTGGGAACATTGTATAAGACAGCAGTGCTAACATTGCATCACCTTTGCTCCAAAATAGAGCATTCAACCACTGAATAAGGCAAAGTGTATAAAACAGAGATAATTGGGACAGATTTTATTAATGTATTATCCATAATGGTGGATCTGACCAAAAACTCCTGTGTCTGTTAGATTCAGTGATAGGCGGGGAGTCATATATGTATGTTATTTAGCAACTTTGCATTTAGAGACATTTTCAAACTCATGATGTTCCCTTGTTATTTAAGGAAATATACCCTGGTGTGCTCCCCAAGAAAACCAAAGTGACATATTGGAGTAGCTACTGCTCAGTGTCATTCACTGCTGCAAGGGGAAGGCCCTATATAAATAAAATGTATTATTATTTTTTATTATTCTGTGGCAAGGCAATGCTTTTAAAAGCTAATGTGGGCTCACAAAGACACCTCAATTCTGCAGTCCCCAAAAGTAGATTTGATTAACTGATGATCAGAAGTGCTACCACATCTTTAGAAGATTGGGACCTTTTAGTTATGTGTGGATTGTTCAGATTTTTGGTAAAACTATGGTGCAGACAAAACACACCTGTAATATTATGAGGAGCTATTAATGCTGCTTCTCAGTTAAGGAACATTTATAAATGCCACTTTCAAATAATTAGAAATCTATAGTTCTACACATGTGAAAAACTACTTATTAATTCAGAGTATTCCAGAAAGTTTCCAACTTTCCATAAAATTCACCCAAGATGAATCCTAGGAGCTATAGGCATCTCTCAACTAATAATTATTATCATTCATGACCTAACTATTAGAAAATTATGGCTGATTATGGCTTTAATGGAATGGTAACCAGGAAACAGTCCCTTTACCTAAAAAAGAAAATGGTAGTGGATTAAGTACAAAAAGTGGCCTCTGACCCAACCACAAAACAAAAAACTCCTGTGGTTCTTAAACTTTTTTTAACGCAATCCAATTTTGCGTTTTGTGTGACTTCACGGCCCTCAGTCACTGCAGAGTATCATCCAGGGGATCGATCTCCTTTGTGGCCGATTGACTCCCGGAGAGAGGAGGGTGTACCCCATGGAGTTTCATGCCGATCATCATCTGGGGGGACTGTTTTCCCCTTGCAAGCAATGACCCAACACAAAACTTTCCTAAAACCCTGTGCGACCCTTTCTCATTCAGTACTATTGTAATTCTCAGCATGACCCACGTTCACATATCACAGCTCACAACTCATAGTTTTAGTAACATGTTTTTAGGTCATTATCCACTGTAATGTATTTTATACTATATTTTATTTAGAAATGATCTCTTTATTTAGAAATGATGAACTCTTAATTTAAAATCTTCTATGTGTGAGATTAATATTTTCTATTAGAATGCTTTATAAAGGCTGAGTAGGGGTAGGTTAACTTAATAGTCTGTACTATGACATTGTTCTATAAAGAAGGATCCCCTTTGCATCCCCTGTTGTTGACAGCACTATTAAAAATAGACACTATAATTATATCATTCTCTTTTTAAATGTTTTTGTACCTAAGATATAACATGCATGATGTTACGCTTGCCAAAGAACAAGCACAGTTTATCACCACAAGATCTTCATTCCTTTTGTGATTCCATCCATCCATCTATTTTCCAACCCGCTGAATCCAAACACAGGGTCACAGGGGTCTGCTGGAGCCAATCCCAGCCAACACAGGGCACAAGGCAGGAAACATCCTGGGCAGGGTGCCAACCCACCGCATCCTTTTGTGATTCTATTTGAAAAATTCCTAAGCACTCATTTCAACTTCTTGTTGTGCATATATGTTCCCATATGTTCCCAGTGCTACATCACATTTTATATTTGTTTAATTTATTTAATATTATTTTTCAGTTATTAGTAAAATAATTGTGCTGACTTTGTCATTGTTTTATTTTTTATGGGTGCCACTATGTTGAACTGCCATTACTACAGTGTCATGTCAATTAACATAACTGATACAATGATATAAAAAGCAAAGCATCAGACAAGGCATTATCTAAGCCTGAGGACATACTCAAAAGTTAACCCTTTGCTTTTGTCTTCTTACCACAAATCTCTTACTTAACGTTTTGGTACTAATGATCTATCAGACAGAACTGTGGTTTCAATTTTGGCTTCAGTTAATGTTTCCTTTCTCGCTCATCCCCATTTCTCAATCAGCCTTTCCTTCTGTAAGGCATATCAATGAAAACCACCAAGTTTGGTGACAGAGGAGTGATATTTTAGGGAAGGTTTATAGGCACAAGACCTGGAATGGGGAGAATCATTGAGTTCACTGTGAACTACTCTTTATCCTAACAGGAGACAGGTAAATCTTAGCCAAACTGGATCACACATCAGGTCCATGGTGGTTTTACAAGCTACTGAAGAGGGTTCTGAGTCTTAGACTACCAACACAAATACATTTAAAAGGGCTATTTTCATTTCAAGTTTTTCACCAACATTAGTATTGTGTTGTATAAGTTGTTTTTATTCCTAAATGTGAAAGTCTTTCCTTTTGTGCATGTGCAGCTACTCGACCAGTAACAATGTTTATTCATGTAACAAACATGAAGTAAATCAAAATGCCAGAATCAGGAGGAAACAAACAGCATCTGAAGGGGATGTGCAACTGCTTTTAAATGTCACAGTTGAAACTAAAGCCATGGAAAATATAGATTGAGTGATCCGCTGAAATGAATACAGCAAAAAATTCAAGGCCCACTACTTGTCAGCTAAGTCAGAAAAGGTAGGTAAGGAATATTCCTACAGTAAAGATCACACCATAAAGGAAATTTACATAAGATACTGAAGACATTGTCTGATCATATCATTTCTACATAAGAATTTTCTAAAACCTTAATTTTCCCCACTTACCCTACCATGCAAGTCCCAGTGTTTTCAAATTAATACACTTTTTAGAGCACTATAGTGCTTTGTCTCTTCTTCACTCTGTAGAACGGAAGACCAATAGCCATTCCGCCACTGACAGCACATTAGTTATCCATCCTTCTGGATCCACGTTTTTCTGCCTGGAACCCATATGATTGGAAGTTTGGCATTTTTGAAATTAGTTCTACACTGAGCTCTTGTCTGAAAAGGTGCAGCTGCAACTATTTGCGTGCATTTTATATCCCTCTTTTATATAAAAAAATCCTGGGAGGAGAAGAGACTTCATAGCCTGGGACGAGATGTGACTTTTCCAGAGAGATACTTTCAACTCCCGCGAGACAACACTTTGTGCCAAGAGATTTAACCACGCCCAGGACTGGAAATAAAAGACAAAGAGTAGATGAAAAAGTAGAACATTGTAAAGAAGTTAAATAACGTTGGCTCAATACACATGCAGAGCAGGTTAGGGTGGAGTCCCAACTCTTTGACATTGTCTTGACTCCTCTTTACACTGTGTACTAATCCAATGTCATTTTAAACTTATTTTTTTAAAAGCTGATAAATGATCAAAACAGTGCATAATGTTTAGGATACAATAAAATAAGACATTTATAAAGTTAATCTGGCAGAATTCTTTTGATTAAGCAGTGAATCACATACTCCAGGACAAATGAAGCTAGCAAGCACTTCTTCACTCAAAGACTTATAGGAATCCAGAACAAACTACAGAAACCCTGCCAAACTTTAAGAATTATCTGAATGACATGTTGGTACATCTTAGCTATTAGCTAACCAAATTAACTTGATGGATAGAAGAGTCTCCTCTGGTTTGTCAGACTTCCTATGGTCACTAGGTGGCAGGGGAGGCTCAATATCCTATGTGCAAACTATCTTTCAGTAATGTTTGATTTATAACATCTTAATCTAGAAATGTCTATTTATTGCACCAAAAAACTTCACATAACTTTCTCCAACTTGTTTAATCCGATTCAAAGATTTAGTATTTCTGACAGCACTGGACAAGGGCCCGACCAAATCCGTACCCACACTCACAGTTAGAAATGCCAATCTTAAATCAACAAACATTCATATTTGTTCCTAAATTAATTACTGTTGCAATTATTGCATGAGCATTTTATGTATTGCACATTTGCTCCACACATCCTCGAATTTGTTTTGAGGTCCCAAACTGAGCTTTTGAACCCTATGATCTTTCTTTTCCCTAGAAAACAAAAAGCACAATTTCTCATTTTCTTTTCTGGTCATCAGACAAATAACTTGAATGTTTGGAGCTCCACGGTTTTGCTGTTGACTTTGGGCCAAGAAAGGTTTGCAGTGAATTATGGTCTAAAAATACTTTCAGACTGGTTGACATGTTGAATCTGACCAATTACATTCTCTAGCAATCTCTATTGGCTTTGGAAATCAGAAAGTACAGATAATGATATTGGACATGTTCACAGGGATACGCACAAAAGGGCATTTTCTTCCGGCACCATAAGGACCACAGCAGTAGGCAATTTTGTCTTCCTTTTCTCCAGGAGAACAATGAGGAATCACAGAGTCCCAGAGAAGTCTGAAATTATTTCTGCAACCAAACATCTTCTTTGAGGTTAACCTCCAGATTCTCTGGGTAGAAGCCAGTGTGATGAAAAAGGCAACTCTAAAAACAGAATGCATTGTTTTTGAATTCCATAATGTTGGAAACAAAAAAAAAACTAAACAATATTTCCTGCTTGTTTTAGGGGCCAAGCTAATGAGCGCCTCTTGAAAGTCAAGGCTCAAACCAAAAAATGTGGGGAAGAGAGTTTAATTAGCAGAAACAAAAGTACTGAAAGCAGATGTTCCATCTCTCTGGTGGGACTTTCTTCATGAGGCAGCTGCCTGGCAAATTGTTGCGTTCTCCCCCCTGCTAGAAATCTGTGCTAGCAAGTCAAAAAGTTACTGCAATATATACGCATTTTAGATTATTTCTTGAAATGCTAACACTGCTGGCCATGGAGGAATTGTATATAATTATTTATCCTTTCATTTTCAAATCCCATTTTTTTATTTATTATTCTATGGATTCAGACTCTGTGCCAAACAACATCAGGCTTAAAGCAGGAACAAGTCCCGGAAACGATGGCAGACAATGACAGGGCAGCCAAATTTAGGCTTGCATGAGAGAACCCACATGGACATGTGGAAAAAGTACAAATTTACACAAACAGAAACTGTGTTTTCAACTCAAGCCAAGTCACTTGAACAATAAGGCAGCAGTGCTTGAACTTAACAGTTATACATACACTAGCCAAAGTGCCCACCGTTGGCCAGGTGTGTTTTTATGATGGGTTAAGGTAAGAATGCAAATATTGGTGCACTTCTTTAAGTGTTGAGCCTTTTGTCAATGCTGGCTGAAATGCTAGTGGCCCATCTGTCAGCTACACTACTTTGCTTTCATGAGTCCAGAATTTGTTCTTTTTAGTGTCTGCGTGGTAACTCTTTGTAGGATTTGATAAACCAGATTGGACTAGATTGGATAAACTGCTACATCATTGTATTTCCTTGTTTACTGTGGCAACACGGAGAGATGTTGAATCCTTCATTAATAAAATAAACTTTTTCAATAACTGAATCATTGATTAGGCATGGAAGCTGGGCAAACTTTACTCATTATTAAACTTTTGAAACTCCATAAACTAACTCCATAAAGGTTAGGTAAAGTGTAAAATGCATGCCAAATGTCATTAATATCTACTCAGCTATTTGGGAATAATGCGTGATTTGTGTGATGTTGGTCCTCCTCTTACAACTTGCCACTGATATTCATGAAATTCCATGAAGCATATACATTAAATTCCTTGAAAAATAATGTAAGCACCAAAATTTGTGACAGTAAACATAACCGTTTTTTAAGTGATGCACGATTTTTGTGATAGATAGATAGATAGATAGATAGATAGATAGATAGATAGATAGATAGATAGATAGATAGATAGATAGATAGATAGATAACTATAAGATAAATATTGTAATTTAAGATAAATTAATAAAAAACAATAAAAAAGCAGTATATCAATGTATTTAATTAACATGAAGCCAATACACTGTGATAGACGGCCGGGGATCTTGCCCGGTCGGGACGCCCTTTTCAAAAGAGGACTGGGGGAGTGGACATATTACCAACAATATCTCCCCCAGGACACAAGAGGGCAGCCCCCCCTGATTTACATCGGGGCCACGGGACTGGAGCTTAGAAGCTCAACCTTGCGGAGGCCCATGGCCACCACCAGGGGGCATCTGGACAGTTCCGGAGCCGGGGTCTTCAGCACTTCCTACACACCTCCAAGTGCTGCCAGAAGAGGAGCAGGATTCCTATGCAGCACTTCTGCCACACCTGGCATATTTGATCGAGGAGCACCTGGAGCACTTCTGGGTGCAGTATAAAAGAGGCCGCCTCACTCCATTCGGGGAGCCGGAGTTGGGAGGCAGAGGACGGAGATTGCGACTGGAGGAGTGGAGGCAGCAGAAGGAAAAGAAGGAAAAGACAAAGAAAGGCAAAGTTTGTGCTCTGTATTGTGTGTGCAGGTGCAGAAGAAAATAATAAACTTGTGTGTTTTGGGACATTGTTGGTCTGTGTGTCTGTCTGTAGCCGAGCTGGTCTTTTACAATGCACATTAAATAAAATGACATTACCAATATATATTTTTAAAATTCGTTATATTGAATTCCATATAATAGACCTTTATGCCACTGTACACGCTTCCTGTTTTGCAGAAAAATTCCAAAAAAGACAGTCCTGGAAATGCTTCCCTCTGGTACTACTTCTTCTACTCCATACATTAAATTGAACAGTTGTTTGATATAAAAACAATTGCTTTTGCCCCACCACTACTCTCCAGTATACTCCCGTTAAAAAAAAAACTATCACCACTCCCAGTATGGCTCCTATTCTGCACATACAAGCAACCAATGTTTAAATGTTGTGAATGACATTAAAGGAAATCACCACCCAATCACCAATTCACCCCTTTCACTAGAACACAGTGCCACCCTGCAAAACCACCATAAATCTCAAAGGGTCAGCATATTTCCAATAAGGTTATAGTAAGTAAACTCCAGTTTCACTCTGCACTTCCTCAGCACTGTGAACATCAGTAGCACATCAGTTGTCATTGAGTTTTTTCTTCTTTTAAGAATTTACAGCTTTGCTTGGCCACATTTTTTCTCTACTTCAGACTATATCTGATAGATAGATAGATAGATAGATAGATAGATAGATAGATAGATAGATAGATAGATAGATAGATAGATAGATAGATAGATAGATAGATAGATAGATAGATAGATGCATTTATTGTCATTGCATTTAGTCACAACGTAATTACTGTTAAACAGTATGTCCTGGAATGGTCGTCACTGCTAAAATCTATTTAAGATCACTCATTAGCAAAATATAATTACATGGGTACATATACGGTACGTGTAATATCACACAAGTGCCATTGTTTCCATTGGATCACAGACATGGCATGTACCTTTTATTTTAAGTGGGGCCAAAAATGAACAATATGTGAAATTCATTACCAGCAGTTGAACCGTTTTGGCATGATGATGCAGTCTTGGCTTCAACCCTATTTGTTGATTGAACTTTTGGAAGCCCTCGAAGTCTAGAATTTAAGTTATATCAACAGTAATATACATGAAAAATTTCATGAAATTCATCTCAGCCATTTTATACTGATGCATTTTTTGCTCCGTCCCATTTACAGTCAACCTTTGTGATTAACGTTTTGAAAATGACAAATAGCCTAGATTTTAACTTGGTTCAGATTTATTGTATATGTAAAATGATATAAAGATTGACTCAGCCATTTTGGAATGATGCACAGTTTTTGAGTTGGGCTACCATATTACAGCCCCCCCCGAATTAAATTTTTGAAATGCAATATAGATTATATTTAGGCTATCTACCTATCAATGGCAATCTAGATACAACATTTCAATAAATATATCTTCAGCCATTTTTGTGTGATTAGTGAAGAATCAATCACACCGACCAGATGAGATGTGGAGTGTTGAAATATGATCCTTAGTGTGCAAAATGAATAAATAACATCAAATAAAGCCAACAGACACACCCAGGTTATTACAGTTTCTTTTCGAGAGATAGGTTACCCTCTTTGTGATTCAATACATCTACAATACAGTGCATGTTCTGTTTTACCACCTCCAGAAATACTTTTAGTGAGGTTTGCCAATGTGAAATTGAATGTGAAACAAAACTCAGCTATTTTGCTCATCCTACACACTCTAAAAGGTACCTGGCCCCTTTAACTAACTTTTCTGGACACTACAGTATTTTTTTTTCTTGCATAGCGAAAAAAGCCTGTTTATTAAAGTAGGTTTAATGGTAAGTCTGTCTGTTTAGATCACATCGTGCATTTGTGAACTTCTGTTCACTGGATATGCCTTGGTTTTCATCAGACATTCTAGCCTTTACATCCCTCTTTCTTTGTGCTTCTTGTTGTCCCTCTTCATCAGATATTCCAGCCCTGTTGTGGACGCAGAACACACAGATGTACGTAGCTCAGTTTACTTTTTAAAACTGCCATTTGCCTTTGTTCATAGGACATTCCTGCCCTCTTGTGGACACTGGATGACATTATGTCTGAGCAGGGGCACGGACACTGGACAGACGAATGCCTTATCACTTTATGTAAGTACAGACAATGTTAAAAAATACAATTTTGTATGAACATGCTGCCCTTACTAAAGTGCCAGTTTTGAATAGATAGATAGATGCCCATAGACTGGCACTATATATAATAAACAGTTGTTAACATCTGCAAAAGGACTGTGTAACAGTAGCCCCAGCCATTTGTGAACATTTTTGGAATGAAGATATTTAATTATTTGCCTCATACTTTATAACTTACAAAACGTTGATAAATATAACCATTACACCTAAGTTACAGCAGCTGGCATACTTCCCTTCCAGCTGGGTCATTAAGATGAATAGCCTGATCATATCCAATTAATGGTACTGTACCCCACATTTCAGGTCTGAAAACAAAAACTCTTTATTTTGTTGGACTGTAAATACTTGAAGTTCATTCTAATTAGATAGAACTATGTTTCTTCATCTACGAGGAATTCAAATCCAATAAATCATTTCAAAAAATATTTTATCCAGGTTTGTAAAAGCCTTCTACTTAATCAAATGTTAGTCTATGTAAAAACTCAAGCACTGAGCACTGCATAATAAGACAGCTTCAACTAAATGTTGCCACATGTCAGTTTCTGGAATGCCATTAGGCTACCTTCTGTTTAGTCAATGGCCCCTACTGCTTCAGGTGCTAGTTACTGTAAGCTCTTAAGACGATGGGGGCTCTTATGTACATTCATTCCATTCATTTACTTTGTGGAACAGGACCACACCGAGCCAAAGTCTATCCCATCAGTATTAGAGGTAACTCAAGGGACCACAAAGAGCGTAATGTGAGTCCCTATGCAGGGTACACTTGTGTAGATTAACAGAAACTCACACACAATCACTCATCCATTTGTCCACCATTAGCTAAATATGTCCACTCCAGTTATAACGATGTTGCAATATAAGCCAATCCCATCAGCCATGGAAGCCAGGCATGAACCAACCTGGGAAGAGATACCAGTATATCACAGGACTTACTTTTAAACATGCATAAACTCACTCACTCCATCCTTCTCTCCATCAAATCAATGAACCTCTTCAACCAAGGTTGTGGATACCCTGAGTCTATATGTCAGCAGCATCACATCCAAAGCAGCAACAAACCTGGGTGAGAAGCCAATACTTAAAAGGGCAAACTTACACTCACACTCTTTCAAATTTAGCCAAACCACTCCAAGTTAAGTCTTTGGAAAGCAAGTACAAAACTTGAGTATCTGAATGGAGAAAACATTTAAACTCTCTCAGGGAACTGAACCGATGTCCCTGTAAGGCAGCAGCACTGACCACTCAGCCAGGGTGCCTTTCTCTCTCATGTATAGGACATTATAACACTTTTATTTATATTAATTACTTGTCATTCCCTTAATTACTAATGATATATAGATTATCTAGGATGGACATAATAGTGACTCTTCACCATTCACACCAGGGCCTATCCAGTAGTCAAATGCAACTTTTACAGGCTGCCCAACTTGTATTCTGTACTGCCTGCTATAAAAAATGTGTTTGAAGTCAAAGACCAGGAGGAGTCAATAAGCAAAAATTCGTAACCAGGAAGTCAGAAACCTAGCTACCAAAGATTATTATGATGGACATTATTCGTTATATTTTATATGTTATCTGCATATTTTGCAAATGAAGCATAACTGTAAAGCACAAGGGGACAATAAAGAAGGAGCTGGGGCTCCAGCAGGACTCTCCATTTAATATCTTGATGAAAAGTGAAAAGAAAAAAGATTCATTGTGGCACTTTTCACGATGTGACGGTCCTGAAGTTACGAAGAGAGAATACTTTAGCTGATAGCTCTGTTCTTAACTAAAGTAGGTCCATGAGTGACCACCAGGTTATGTATCCTGGAGACCAGAAGAGGCTCTGTGAGGAAGGCACAGGAAGTGATGGCAGTCATCCTCCGATAGCTTCTATTGCATCCTAGAGGAAATGAAAACTGCATCAGTTCTGGCCTATCACTCTTTTCCTTCTCCATAAAACAACAACACTACCCACACTGATGTGTTTGACGTCTTTTTTTTTTTTTTTTAAATCTGTTTCTGATGCTACTTGTTAATTTTAAGCCTTCAAAGTAAATGTATAATTATTATTATTATTTGGTGATGCTACTTATGTTTTATATTGGATTCTGCCATTTTCAGTTATTAAACGCTGTAGTCTCCATGAGGATTCTATCCAGAAGACATTGGGATATGCACAGTTTGTGGCATCGCCTGAGCAGTCATATAAAGGTCAACGTGTGGTCCCCTTACTTATCAGAATCCAGAAAATGAGATGTTTCAGAATATTATTCCTTTGTTGTAATTCTGGTGATAAGAATTAACTTTTTTTGGGGTATTTGATTTTTGGCTCAGCATTTTGGATTTCTTTGAAATATTTGGACTTTCCAGTTACAAATTTGGCATACTGTCTCTTTTCCTGGTCCTTAAAGTTAACAAACCTCTCTGTTTGCCAGAACAAAACTAAATTGATAAGCCTAAACTGTAGTCAACACACAACAGAGAATCACTTCTATAATAACCAAGAACAAACAGTAGAGTATTTCATTTTGTCCACAATTTTGGACAAACTTTTGTGCATGATGCTGACTTTTATATGATGTCTCGTCATGTCACTTCTGGTGCCACACCCCCAAGCAATGTGTTGTTGCTACATGGCAACTGTTCACCAAAATGTCAGCGCCCACAGAAAAATATTACTGTTGAGGGAAAATGTGTAAGTAAAAATTAATAGAAAATTTTATATTAAAATCCTTAAAAACCTTAAAAAGATTCAGAAATGCTAGAACAAAAATAAAGAACTTAACAAGAAATTTTTTTAAAGAAATCAGTCACTTCACGTTCCATTCTGATTTGATTCCATTTGATCGACATAAAGCAGAAATTCACATTAAAACAATCGTTCAGAAATTAGTCAGAATACAGCAATTATAGGAAGCATTGCAAGGACTGCAATTCCCATCAGCCTTGAGGTTACTGTGGCATTGAGCAGCACTTGTTGTTGCCACAGGGGCTGCTGGAAAGAAGAAGATGACCAGCTCCATTTACAAGAAAGCCAGAAAAAATATCACGATAGTCTTTTGTGTTGTCACCACTTTCATCCATTCATTTTGGATTACAATATCCCCTACAGTTTTCTCTGGATTTATGTTCTTGTCCTGTGATATCGTAGCCATCTGTGAATCATCAATCAGATTTAAGAAGTACAGTAGGGCAGACTTTGCATTTCATTAAGGAGGCTGCTCACATGGGACCTTTCATCCATCTTGGCATCTGTGAATCTGGAAGGTGTTTTGGACTGTGTCGTGAGTATTTACCATTTTTCATTTTATGCCTAGTGTTTTGTTGGTTTTCATCTGTATCCGTGTTTAGTTAGTTGAATATTGCCATCAGGTTGTATTTTGGTGGGTTTATTGCTCATGTTATCGTTTAATCGTTCGTTCATTCATCCTTTAGTTAAAACATTCCTTTTCAATTATTAATTAAACTACTGTGTTACATGCCTCTTTTTGTGAGGGTGTGTCAAGGCTGGGTACGTTCTTGGGGTCTGCTAAATAAAATCTTCAAAACCACCACTTAAAGCAGTGTGAATATGACCACCCACCAGTTGCCACAACATTATATTTTATATTTTGTGCATGGGTATAACAAATTATATATTACTATTATATATTATCATTATTATACGAGTATTATTAAAGTGTATTAGAACATCTAATTCTTTTGGTAATAAGTACACATTTTTTGTGTTTTGCATCTTTTTCCACGAGCAGAGTTTCTAATATTATCATGACTTGTGATGGAAGGTATGTGTGGGCTGGTTCTGATTCTTTACCTGGCCGGGAGGCTTTGGCAATGAGTGGGCAGGAAGAAGAGCAGGATGATCCCTGCCCTTGCCAGAAGATTGCCAAAGTATGGCAATATGCAGATAGGCATTTAGCCAGTGTGATGTAAGGATGGGGGAAACAACCTGACAGGGCTAAAAGCTCCCCCGACACTCTAGGTGGCAGCATTCCAGCGTGACGTTACCTTTGCAGACACCCGGAAGGCATGCTGGGAACTGTAGTCCCACTGGGTAGCCTTGTTTGGATCTGTGGGTGCCACCAGGGGGTGCTGCAGGGATCCATGATCCTTAGTTTGTGGGGCTTCGATTTGACTATGAAGTATTTCCAACCGACTATGCTCTAGCACCAGAACTACTCTCGGGTCTAAAATGAAAGAAGCTGCTCGACCTCATCCAGTAGAGTTGGAGTCAGGTGGAAGAAGGACAAACCTCGTTTGGAAGGAATGGAGGAATAAATGAGACAGAAAGAGAAGACAAAAAATAACATTTGTCTATGTTTATACTAAGAAGCCTTTGTAAGGTATTATTGCCAATAAATGTTATACACGATTTCGGGAGTGGTATCTGTGTAGTTGTGTCTGGGGTTTGGGGTGCTGCAGCGGCCCCTAGTAGTTCAAAGACTCTTTTCATATTAATGCTCTGTATCTGTGTTTATTAATCTTAAAGTACTTTTCATGTTACATATTGTATTTTAGAATTATGCATGAATACAGTTTACTATCCATTTAAGTTAATTTGCAATTTTTGTAAAACAAATTCTGCTGAGAAAAATGCATTTTCTTATTTCATTATTAGGGGACTTCACTCCCTGCTCGCTTCGCTCGCCAACCCCTCCTGCCTGTGCTACGTGCTAGCCTCTTTGTGGTTCTGCCACTCACGTATGGGGATGCGAATGTACAATTTAAACAGATTTTTATTTTCATGGGGATTGTTACATATGCATCAACACAATGTATAACTGCCGTGATTAAATTTCATTTCTTTCTCTCTATTAAATAAAACAAATTTTTTCAAATGTTTGGCTCTGAGATTTGTTAATTGTCTTTGCAAAAGCTATTCTAACGGGAAACTGTAAATGTTTTAATTTGAACGGCATATCAAGATCTCCTTTGTTGTCTAATGTTATCTGCGTTTGGATGTATGGATTTGTATCCATTATAGGCTGTAGAATTTCTAATACGTCCGATCGTTTAACTCTTTCTATTTTATGTTGCATCGCTTCTCCGTGATCATAAACCCGACCGAATTGTGGTTCCTTTGAAATTACACTTGTAGTAGCTTTAATTGTTGCAGGACCACAGATTCTCATAGCATATGGTCCTGAATTGTGTAAATCTACGTTTTGTGCATTAAATGATACGAACACGAACAGATTATTGTAGATTCGGATATTTTGCCTGTAGTGTTTGTGGATTTCACTTTCATCAAATAACAAATCTTTTATTTCTCGCGGATACGCCTCTTCATTGGGAAGAAACATTACTTTTCCCTGATGGCAACACGAATCAGACGATCTAAAAGTCTCCCCCTTAAACTTTAAAGCCGAACAATCTCTCTATGTCTATATATTCGATCTCCTTTCGCTGTTCCATTATTTCACCAAGTAATAATTTCCATTTGTTAGCTCTAATGCAATCTTTACTATCAGTTTTTTGAGACTTTCAAAATTTTAGTACTTTCATAATCTCTAACCTGCTCTGCATGTGTATTGTGCCAACATTTTTGAACCTCTTTACTTTTGTCTTCTACTCTTTGTCTTTTATTTCCGCCCCTGCTTGGACCTGTTAGGTTTTCAATTCATCTCTTGGCACAAAGTCTCTTCTCATGGGATGTGAAATTATCTCTCTGAAAATGTCTCGTCTCATCTGTCTGAAAAAGTTTCGTCTCGTCCCAAGATTTTTTTATATAAATGTAATGAATTATTATTATTATTATATAATAGAGAGATAAAGCTAAATTCTACTTATATGGCTTCATTTGTACTTGTAAGGTCAGTATAGCATTGCTCTATCTCTTTTAATTTAAAACTAAATTAATAATTGGTGCTCTTTAATTACTGGAGACCTGTAGTTTGCTGAACGAGAACATGGAGAGCAGGATTTGAAAGCAAGATTGCTAGGAAATCCCAAATAGTGAACTGTATGTCCAGGACAGGACATCTTGAATACTGGGATACACTATGGTCAGGGATCCCATTTTGTGTGCCTGTAGTAAAGGATTAAGGAAAAATGGAATTTCTTGTAAAGGTGTAAGCATACTTTAGACAGATGCCTGGATGTTGGTCCCTGTAAAGGTTGTCTCCACAGAGCAAAGGTTTTCTTCCCCATGCAGTGAGCCTACTTTTTTATCCTCTTTTGAGGATTAGGAAGGGAGCCTTGGCAGGGAATTAAAAGGCCTTGCTAAGTACAGTAAGTTGCAAGCAGCCACAGAGTAATTCTGCACACCCTTGCCCATTTCAGGAGATCCTGGCATAACGAATGCTATGTGCCAAGTTTCAAGTTCATGGATTATGAATTTAAATGTATGTATTTAAAGTGTCCACCTAAATCTCCAAGTAACTCCCATAATGACCCAATAATATGTCGAAAACATATAAATTGTTGCCCCCTATCTGCTTGGATTTAGAAGGAAGTAAGCTAATACATTACCTTCAATATGTCCCCCTTGAGCACTTGTCCCAGTGTTTCTCATATTCCCAAAAACATTTCCTGTACTCATCTTTTGTTACTGTGTCTAGACTCTAGAGCCTTCAGTTTTTTTCTTCCTGGATTTCTTTCATGGTAGCAAATCTTCTTCTCTTCAGTCTCAATTTTAAGTCACGGGGAGTGAGACTTGGTGAATACAGTGGGGATGAAGCAACAGCCACATTTTTTGGTCAACTCTTCGACTTACAGCATAGTGTGTGCAGGTGTGTTTTCATGGTGCAAAATCCAGTTTTGGGTGTGCCATTTCACTCACCATTTTTCCTGATGCCTTCTAGTAAATGCCCCAGCAGGTCAATGTAATGCCACTGCTTAACACACTGTCAAAAGGGAACAAACGTTTTATGAGCAAGTCCGTCAATGTTGAAAAAAGTGATTATGATTGTCTCTTGAAAAATCTGCCACGGTGGCTTGGATTTCTTCAGATTTTTAACGTAGAATAAACATTGAATGATCTCAGTAAGATGCCAGTCAACAAACTGATTAACCAGAGTGAAGGCATATGGTACCCAGCAGCACAGTCGATAACTACACCCTACTCCTGTACTATTAACCGATTTCGGTCATTTTTGTGCCCACACTTATATGTTGTATGCTATGTATACTTTTTATTCATTTATGTATTGTATTTTAGTTTTGTCAAGTGTTCTGAGAAGAATTTTATTGTACTATGTACAAAGGACAAAAAAGTTAACTAGACTTGACTTGAAAAACCTGAAATTGTATCCCGAAATCAACATATACAGTACAAATTTTTAATGATTGGAAAGGTGAATGTTGAAGTAATGCTGTTCTTTAATTGGTGTGCACATGTAACTTACTCTTTGTAAAGAAATATCACCCTTTATTACAGAAATAGTGTGACAATAAACAGTTGACATGATTGGAAAAAGTGAATGCTAAATAGAAGCAGCTTCTTCTGTACCCTTTGCTACTTTCATTTTGTTCATTAGAATTACTTATAAACACTTTGAAATCAATTTAGTTTTTTTTTGGTTTTTTTTGTCGAGTGCCTTCTGTCTCAATGGTAAGAGAAATCCCCCAGATATGATATACCACCTAACTCATCTTGATTTCTAGTTACGCAAGACGTCAAGCTTTTTAGGGGCCCCCATATTTTTGGCTCTCTAGACCCGAAAACCCCTAATTTATGAGGCCTTTTTGGACCACATTTTGTGTAGGAAATTATACCCTTGTGAGAAAAAGTAAATTAGTAAGTGATTTCAGCAAAAATGAACAGAAGAACTTCAAGCTATGCTTGCTATATCAACTGACCCTAAGCACTCATCCCTGAATGGGATTCGTATTATAGGTATGTGGAGTGTCATTTTATGCTATTTTGAATGGTTGCTGATCATGAATATACTAATATTTTTGATATTTACTGTTGATCCTCTAAGGGCCACTCCTAGAAGATTAAAATGAACAAATTTCAAACATGACTATGTGGTAGTCGTTTCAAGTTCGGTGATTATGAATATCTTAGTTTTGATTTTTGAATCTTTACTGGGGATCTAGTCCTCTATTGACCTCTATCAGAGAGTGAAAAATGACAAATTTCTATTAGAGCCTAAAACGTTTAGAATTTAAACATTTAAAATTATGCACACATTTTAACATTTCAAAAATTTGGTGCAACTATGTCTTGTTTATTACTGTATGTCCTTCTACCTCACAAAGTAAATCATTATATTTCTTATTAGCCGTCCCCTGCTAAACAATAAATCAATAAACAAAAAGATATCACAGCTAAGAGGAGGCAAGGTACACTCCAAAACGCAGAGGTAGGTAAACACACATCACGCTTCCCCCTCCCCTCAGCCCGCTGTATCTGTCTTGGATTAGCGCGAATATTTTGCTCCTGCAAGTGATCTATGATTCTTAGCGCGATGAGAGAAGTTGCAAAATTAACCGGAATGTTCAAGCAAATTCTTTCATGAAAAACAAACAGACGTTGAATTTCTATATATATATAGAGATGAACGCCCCAAATTAGGACACCTTGTGTTAATTCAGACTTTTTTTTAAATATAAAATCTAAAATTGTTCAGGAGCGTTTCTTGTCAAGGAATATGTGGACATAAGGATTGTACAGGTATCATTTAATGTTATTGAATACTTCATATGATCCAGCCTGACTAAGATGTTACTGCACAGGCTGTGGAATGGACATGTCTTATAATCTGCCATACTCATCATTTTCTTTAAGTAAAACCTCTTTGAAACTTAAATTACACACTTTGGCAAAGTATCTTGTCATTTATTTGTCTATATTATGATATGCATTAAAATTGTAATTCAGAGAAATACACTGAGGTACTTTTGATGTTAGTTTCATTCTTCAGGACAAAGGAACATTTTGGGTTGTCTTGGATTTTCTATTCCTTACTAATAATGTATCTCATGTAACAGAAAAGTCTATCCAATGCTGCCAGCACAGAATTTTTGTGACCCAAAAAATTGATTAAGTGAATCAAAAAACTGGAGACGAGAACAGATACAATTGCCATCACTCAGGCTAATGACGTATATCATCAACTTTACAAAACGATATAAGGAAGTCTGAGAACATGTACTGAGTGTGGCCAGTCATATGATCTGTAAGCCCCTGTCCCATGATGCACGCTTTAACAGACTGAGTTTCAAAACACTTAACGGCACAATGAGAATGCACCAAAAAGAGTAAACCTCAGCAAGTAATATCAATTATTACTCCGGGCATTGTGGGTTGAGTGTGCACCATAAAAGCATAAATTCATTCTCAAGAGGAATTTAATTTTAGCCTTCAAGAGAGTAATTTTGCTTGGCTCATATCACAATGGCATTATTACATGCCTTTGGGCTTTTCATTTTTAAGAAGTAGTAGTAAGCCAGAAATAAATTTCTACTGATTTTTGATGCCAGTGACATCTTCAGGAACAACGCTCTTTCGGCACTCATTATTCCTGTCTCTCTTCCAACTTCAATGAGAATCTAAAGCCACAGATACGCACTGAGGCGTTACAGTCGCCACATGCATGTCATCTTTTAGCAGCAGCTAAATCCTAAAAACTGTAGCATAGCTTTCTCCTTTATTCTGTGCTTGCCAGTCACACTCTGCATTCCGAATAAATGCTTCTGGTTATGTTTTTCTTATTTATTAACAACAAAAGCATGAACACTCAACAATGGTAGTATGTATGGCTCGTTCTACCCTTTAATGAGCATTTTGTAAAAGAGGACTATTTATGGATTCTTTGGTTAAGCCTTTATTCCCACATGTCATGATTTATCTTAAATTCACCAAAAACATTGCCAACATTGTTACTAAATGGATTGAGGTTTGTACTGCTTCAGAGATTAAGTTTTTTGACATTTACTGCAATAATGTGAATGTGGCACTGTGAACAATGTGATTATCTTCACTGGTAGAGATGGCCAGCTGCTTTGGTCTCTCTAGTTTGATGAGCTTTGACATCATGTGTTTCGTTCAGAGACCATGCTTGACAAAGGCGAAGGCATTCTCAACAATGTATATTGTCACAAACTCCACTCTGAGTCACAGCAAGGTTTGGGACAGCCACCCATATATTTGGTATCCTGGCTGCAAAGTTTCAAAAATGTAGACAGCACTGATGTGCACAAAACCAAGTCCAAAACAGAACTGAGGGAATAGGGAAAAGGCGGAGGCTTTTAAAAGGGGAAGACAGGAAGTGAGGTCAAAGGGGTCAGGCTCACAAGGGTCTTCAGCCATAGGCTTGAGCCCGGACGTGACATCACAGGGGCCGGTGCCAGCAAGGTCTTCCTCCATAGGCTTGGACCCAGAAATGACGTCAAGAGGGCCAGGTGGAATCTCCCGTGAATGGTCTGCAGGAAAGGGAGAAAAAGAGTCACTGCACTCTGCCACATCCTGGTCGGATTCTGAATTGCCCTTATTATAGCCCTTTAGCTGCCTCCCATGCGCACGTGTGTGACAATATCTATGTAACTATAGTACTACTGAGACATTTATATTGTGTTCTTGAAGAGAAAGATATGTTGCAGAGCTGTGATACAGCAATAAGGGCAGATCTGAATAAGAACTCTCGTTTTTCTAAGACATAAAGCAACTAAAGTGTTTCCCACTTTAAGAGCATAAAGGCCTGTTGAATGGTGTACTCTCATATAATGTAAATGTAATCAGCATTAATGTCAATGGAAAAAACTACACATTCCTGAGTCCCAAAATTCTAAAATTCCCAAAAATAATAATAAATTCAAATCACAAAGTTATCAAAACACTCTCTATCAATCCATCAATCCACCTTCATTGTCATACTGTATATACTGAGTACAGTGTACAAGTACAATATTTGAGTGATCGCCTAGCAAAATCATAGATTAGGAATTGCTGGTAAATTAACAGTATAGTAATGCAACAATACAGAACAATAAATATTAAACTACCGAGTACAAAGTACTGTGCAATAGCTAACAGTATTCAGCCTGGAGTAGTAAAAATGGGTTTAGAATAGGACAACAAGGTAGAATAAAGTGACAAGTGTTAGATGAGGAGATGTAATCACTGTAATGGTGTAAGAAATAATGTGACAATTCTGAGATTCAGTAATGATAAAAAAGTGCAAGGCCAACAAAAGAAAATGGTGCATATAGTATGTAGGTCACAGAAAGTGGCTCACAGATAAATGACAGTTCTTGGACTTAGCAGTAAGGAAGTGACATTGAAAGATAATGTAGTGCCAAATACTGACAATATCATAGTTCAAAATATTGGGACTCAAATATAGATATCGCTAAAGAGAAGCAAATTGTTGATTTGTAAGTGCGTATTGTTAGTTAATAGTGTCAATACTGACAATCAGTGCATGTTCAGCAGTCTTATCGTCTGGAGTTTACCATTTCTGAACCTTGCTGTGTGCATCAGAATGGTCCTGAGTCTTTTTCCATAGGAAAGGAAAGAGAAAAGGTCCATTGCAGGAAGGCTGAAATCTTTCATGATCTGGTCTGTTTTCATGAAGCAACACATATTTTATATAGTGTGCTCATTTGGGATGTCAATTTTGTGGTCAAGAAGGTCACCCCAAGCATTGCTGAGATATATGAGCTTGATGGGCATACCTTGCCTCACTATATTTAAAAGATCATTATTTAGTTGTTCCTGGTTTTTCAAATACCTGCTATTGTTTTTAACTAACAATTTTTTTCAGTCATATTTTGACTTTTTCTCGGGTCTTGACAGTTGAATTCATTCTTAGACTTTTGATTCTCCTGGCCATTTTCAATTTCTTTTTACTGTCTCTGGTATTATGCATTGTATAGGTCATGATTATGTTTTTTTTTTGGTGCCATCCTTTTGTTGTTTTATTTAACGGTTTTGTATTATCTAGAAATACTTTATTTTAATCTAGTGTGGACTTTAGGGGTCACTGTTGCCCTTTAAACCCAATAGACAGACACGCAGGATACAGGTTAAAAGCACCAAGAAGTATTTTTAATTATTTTCTTCTTGTATCGTGCCCCTAAGCACCACAGCCACCACTAATACAAGCAAATAAACACAATGATAATCACCATTCCCTTCTCTCTTTTCTCACCTCCCAGCAAGCTTTGTCCACCTCCACCCGTCTTCAGCAGTCCTTTATTATAGTTCTTGACCTGGAAGTGCTTCTGTTCTTACTCCCACATGATTTGCCAGCAGTTCTGGGTCAGACGGAGAATTCAAGTTTTTTGTCAGCCCGGAAGTAGATTTCCGTCGTCATAACTCAACAGTACTTCTGGGCTATAAGGGAAGTACGACTCCACATTGGTCCTTTCAGAGCATGTGTTTGACCATCTTCGTGTTTTCACCTCTGCCCTTGTTCTCCATTGCCTGAGTATTTTTGTTCTCTTTAGGGCTTCTCTCACCGTGATCACCCTCATGGCTTATCGAAATCCTCTCTCTCTTTAAATGTAGCCAGCAAAGCTTTTTGAATTGTTGCTTCATTTGGCAATCCTGAGCACGTAAAAACTCTTTAATGGAGTAAAAAGACAGACACTGATTTCTTTGGTAATTTTACACATTACTAAACAACAGAAATTACCTGAAAACGTTAACAAGCAGTTTTTGGTTTTATGGTTCCCTTTATACCTAATTAATGACTGTAAACAACCTTAAATCCTTCTCTAGATTAACAAGAGATTTAATTAGTCGCTTTATATCAACAGGAGATTTTGAGGCTGTTAAATATAGGGATCAAACATGATCAGCACTAAGTTTATTACTTAGTTAAATCTTTTTAGATTCAGATTAATGTGGGCAGCAGTATTCGAAAGAACAAGGCATCCCGCTCTCATACTTTGCAAAGTAAAAAAGCCCTTGGCTAGCCATTAATTGCTTCGACAGCAGCATCACCTGACCCCATAACGTCTGAGGGGCCTCTAAGCTTGGAGCTTAGCTGCTGCACTTTCTAGGTTAGTTTTGAATTAAATAGTGAACAGTAATGTAATGTTCATGCTTTTCTTTTCGTAATAACTGAGGAGCACATTTAGTGAATAAATGTAAACGTTGACTTCAACAGATACAGAAAATGGCAAAAGCAATATGAGAAATGAATGCAAAGAAATGCAGCCGGGTAGAAGCTGGTGAAATAACAAGGTGTGTTGGGTGTGTTGTTTTTTTTTTTTTTTTTAACATGACTGCATCTAATGTACTTGCCAAAGGCAGGTTCAAAACGATCACTCTATAAAAGTTCAATGTGCCTGCTTTCATAATATTAGGCTTTGGTTGACAATCTGATAACTAACACTGTGAAAAAGCTGAGAAACTATTCTTTCACAAGCCTGTACATGGATGAATGAATGAATGAATGTATGTCTATCTAATCTGATCATTATTGTGTAAAGGCAAGACAGTAATGGTGCCCTGTCCTAAATCTCACTTCCTGATAACAATACCCTGAGATCTGTGCTGTCATGCTGTGAATGAAACACTTTGGGATCCAAAGTCTTTCTTCTTCTGTAAGCCTGACATGTTGTTGCCTCTTTCTCTGCTGACAGCAGTGATGTGGTATTAGTGAGCTTCTCTTCTTCCCAGACCTACAGAATGTTCAGATCACACGTTGAAAATGCTGGTTCTTGAATGGCATTTTATGGTTCTTTATTGGGTTGTGTGGTTCGTCGTAGAACTGTTGCTTGACAAAGAATCATTTCATTCTGGGAATGGTTCTTTATATATGAAGTTGGTTCTTTGTGCTTTGAAAAAGTTCCTAATACAGGTATGTAGGAAAACAATGTAGAAATCTTTAATGTGTGTTAGGCTGCAGGATACCAGAAAACCCAAACTTAGCCTTTGTTACTGGACTGATGCAGCAAGAGTTCTTCCAAAATTATTACCTATAGGTATTTCACGAATCTGTTACCATCTATTCATGGTTATTTACTGTGTTGAGCCCATTGCTGATCTAAAAAAATAAATGGTTCTTTCTGGAACTTTCATGTGGAAGGGTCTTTTGGCAACCAAATATGGTTCCCCTTATGGCATCACTCTGAAGAACCACTCTGGCTCCTTTATTTTTAAGACTGTATATTGTGAATGTATTTAATCACTTTCATCATTTGTAGGCTTTCTGGTGGTGAGGTGCACCAAGATGGAGGTGCCATGGAATGATATGAAAAGTATGAGTTTCACCTCAAAGAATGCCCAAGACTATGAAATGTGGTAGAAAAAGACTTGGGGCCTCATGTATAAATGGTGCGTATGCCCATTTCCATGCTCCAATCGCGATATATAAAAACTAAGCTTCCTGTAAAGCCACACACATTCTCACGCCAGCTCAGTCCCTGGTGTACCCAAGTTCTCCACTCGGTTTTGCAAACTGGCAGCACCCAGCAACAAAGCAGTGCTTTTGTTCCAGTGTGGTTTCCCATTCTTTTTAAGGTCCACATTCCTGACATGGCTTTATCAAATACACTGAAATTAACCGCATAATGTTTACTAGTTTAAGGAATCTGATTGTAATTAACCTGTAACAATATGATGGTCCACGGAATAGCCAAACTATTCTAAATACCATATCTGCTTTAGCATTGTTTCTCTCACTGCACCACTCAGAGTATTTAACCTACTGTATCTGAGTGCGTAATCACAGGTCTACAGCAGCTGATTGGATTATCGGTATACAGCATTTAGCGCACATTGTCTCAGCCACGTGCACAGTCTATTTGAACTGCTCTATACAATACAGCAAATGCTTCAGAGCCTTTCCTGTAGGGACCTCGTGCTTCAGAAACAGTTTCATCCCAAGAGCTCTAAACGCACTCAATCAAGTGCTCCTGGTAGAACTGTTTGTCTTATAAGTACAATTACCTCACTGTAAACTTGCACAACACTTATAATATTGCACAACCTGAGCCACTTTATAAAGAGTGTATTTACATATGATGATGTCTGGATTCTAAGTCGATTTAGATTTCCAAGTGCTATCTTCTTGGAGCTCTTGATATAATTTTAAGATGAAATGCAGCAAAGTATGTTTATTACATAATACAGATAAAATTTTAACATCAATTAAATAATCTATATTGTTAATAATTAAGCATGTGAGGACACAGTGGACAGCGGTAGCGATGAGCTGGCACCCAGTCCAGGGATTGTTCCTTCCTTGCTGGGTCTGGTGCGACCCTGGATGGATAGGTGGATAGAATAATTAAACATGTACTATGAAGATATTTCAATGTTCCTTAAAAGTTTTGAAGAATCTGCGTTCTTAGCTTATAGATGGCTTTACATCTATTACAGAGCTGATTGTGTGGCGATTGGTTACTTGGAGAAAGAAAAGGAAGGGCAGGAATTGAAAGTTAGTATGTTGAAAGAGACAGTATTGCTGCAATAAATTATTTCATCAAAGGTCGCACATGGCGCAGCAAGCATCTTGCGGGAGGCTGGAACAATCTCTGGAAGGGGCGCCAGTTCTTCACTATCACTGCGCCACTGTGTTCCCATGTTTAATACATGCTTTAATTCCTGACATCATGAAAATGATATCAAGTATACATCTTAGTATTTAAATTGTTCAGCAACCTGTGATATTATGAATGTAATGTGTTCTGTGTCATGTCGGAGGAAGAGAAAGCCCGTTTAAGAAGCAAATAGTGATTCACACACGTAGAGCACATAAAAGAACACATACAAAACAAAGCATTTAACGTGCTACTTTAGTTACAATGAGATTTGAGAAACTAGTAAATTAAATGATTTTAAGATGAAGTTTATGACGTTCTACTTTAATGACAAAATAAGCTACGTGATTAAAGTGGAAATTTCAATATTAAAGTTGACATTTCAAGCTTTTTTAGATAGATAGATAGATAGATAGATAGATAGATAGATAGATAGATAGATAGATAGATAGATAGATAGATAGATAGATAGATAGATAGATAGATACTTAATTAATCCCAATGGGAAATTCACATTCTTCAGCAGCAGCATACTGATACAATAAATAATATTAAATTAAAGAATGATAATAATGCAGGTGAAAAACAGACAATAACTATGTATAATGTTAAATGTTAACGTTTACCCCCCCGGATGGAATTAAAGAGTCGCATAGTTTGGGGGAGAAACGATCTCCTCAATCTGTCAGTGGAGCAGGACAGTGACAGCAGTCTGTCGCTGAAGCTGCTCTTCTGTCTGGAGATGATACTATTAAGTGGATGCAGGGGATTCTCCATAATTGATAGGAGCCTGCTGAGCGCCCTTCGCTCTGCCACAAATGTTAAACTGTCCAGCTCCAGCGTTTTCCCACTGTGTCCCTAATTTTTTTTCCTACCCTAATACACTTACATATGACACTCAGACGCTGGGCTACGACTCGTCTTTTCACGTCAACTTTGATATGTGACCATTTCTTATTTATTTCGGGCACTGTGTGACTTTGTGATCTTGAGCTTTCGAGTTTCTCCGACACTCTATGTTACTCGATCAACTTCCTTTTGTTGTTTATGCCACTGTTTAAACCAACAAATACTGCGTTTTTCCTTTCCTCCACATGGTATTCGCTGAAATTCTTCTATTATCCCTCATGCTCTTGCCATTGTCTTTTCACAGAACTCTGAACTTAAGGGCCATTTATATTGATTTGCATATTCTAAGAGACTTAATTCTGGGAGGAGACGGGGTGGGACGGCAGGCATGTGCACATGCGTTACTTTTCACACTGACTAGGATTTATGGAGTGGAAGAACATGGAAGTTGCCGTGTGCACAGATTTAAACATCTGGATTTTTTTGTGCAGACGCACATTTACGCTTTTGTCTGTACTCCATGTTTTAGTGTGAATTCTACACACGCCGTTATGCATGAGGCCCCTGGTTTATTTTACTAGTTTCCCAAGTAGCACGTTAAATGCTTTGTTCTGTGTTTGATCTTCTATGTGCTCTATGTGTGTGAATCACTACGTGCTTCCGTTCTTTCTCTTTCTCCGACAGGACACAGAATTCATTACATTCGTGATATTACAGCTCTCTGAATAATTAAAATACTGAGATGTATACGTGATATCTTGTTCACGATGATAGGAATGAAAGCATGTTATTAAACATGGGAACACGGTGGCGCAATGATTGTTCATATCTCACGCAAGAGGCTTGCTGCACCATGTGTGATCTTCGATAAAATAATTTATTACAGAAGTACTGTCTCTTTCAAACATACTAACTTCCAAATCCTGTCCTTACTTTTCTTTCTCCAAATACCCAATCGCCACACAATCAGCTCTGTAATAGACGTTAAGCCATCTGTAAGCTTAGAACGCCGATTCTTCAAAACTTTAAGGAACATTGAAATATCTTCGTAATACATGTTTAATTATTCTATCCGTCTATCCTTCCAGTGTTGCGTCAGCACCAGCAATAATACAGGGCAAGGCAGGAGCTATCCGTGAACTAGCTAGCGCTGTGGCACCGTGTCCTCACATGTTTAATTATTAACAATACAGATTATTTAAATGAAGTTAAAGTTTTATCTGTATACTATAAGCAACATATTTTGCTGCATTTCATCTTAAAAATGATATCGTCATCATACGCGCTTTATAAAGTGGCGCAGGTTGTGCAATATTATAACTGTAGTGCAAGTTTACAGTGGGGTAATTGTACTTATAAATACAGACAGTTCTACAAGGAGCACTTGATTGAGTGCATTTATAGTTCTTGGGATGAAACTGTTTCTGAAACGCGAGGTCCATACACGAAAGGCTTTGACGCGTTTTGCGGTGGCTGAGGCAGCGTGTGCTTGAAACTGTATACCGATAATTCTCTTTCCGATCAGCTGCAGCTGTGATTCCCCACTCAGATGCAGTGATATAAATACTCCGAGTGGTGCAGTGAGAGTAATATGGAAAAAGATGATCCGCTGTGGCAACCCTTAACGGGAGCAGCTGAAAGAAGAAGAAGATGTGAGATTAACAACGCTAAAGCAGTTATGGTATTTGGAATACTATGGTTATTCCCTGGACCATTATATTGCTACAGGTTAATTACAATCAGATGCATTACACTAATAAACAAACATGCAGTTAATTTCAGTGTATTTATAAAGCCGCGTCAGGAATGTGGGTCTAAGAAAGAAAGGGTAACCACACAGGAACAGTAGCACTGCTTTGACACTGGGTGCCGCCAGTCTGCAAAACCGAGCGGAGAAATTGCGTACACTAGGGTATGTGGTACCGTGAAAATGTGCGTGGCTTTACGCCAAGTTTAGGTTTTATACATCGCGATTTGAGCGTGGAAACATTCGTATGCAACATTTCTGTGCGTACGCACCTTTTATACATGAGGCCCCTGGAAACTGTTAAA
This sequence comes from Erpetoichthys calabaricus, assembly GCF_900747795.2. Classification (NCBI taxonomy): domain Eukaryota; kingdom Metazoa; phylum Chordata; class Cladistia; order Polypteriformes; family Polypteridae; genus Erpetoichthys; species Erpetoichthys calabaricus. The sequence continues at coordinate 40,899,602 of NC_041398.2, read as the reverse complement.
CCATTGATAGTGATGATAGTGATACTTTCTGGCATTTATAAAACATGTAAAAGTAAGGCCATTGTTCTTATGTTTTTTAATTATAAAATAAGCAAAGTCATAGTTTAGTTTACCTATCCATCACAATATCAGCTATTAATGGTCTATGAACATTTTACTGGCTGTACTAATAATAATTTATAATTAAAAATAATGCCTTCCAAAATATGTTACTATCATATTTCATTGTTTTATTTCATTTTAAAGTGACTGATTATATTGTTTTGAAACATATAGACTGTTAACGTCTGGTGCTAATCTATACAAATAGAATCTTAATACCCTCCTTTTGTCTTTTGAATTTTCTATCTTTGCTTGATGTTATTTATCTGTTGTCAGGCACGACAACTTAAGTAACCTTTTGACGGTAATCATCCTCCTGACCACTGGTTGACACCAGTACCTAATGCCTTTCTTCTTTCTCCTTCTGCAGAAGGAAAGATTGACAGTTAGACCATCTATAATATAACTTATGTCATCCACCCTCCTGAACATGCCTCATCTAGTCTGGGCCATTGAATTCCAGCTCCGACGCCATCTTTGACAGTTTGCAATACGACTCGCATCTGAGAAGGGGTTCTCACGTTTCTTTTGTTATTTAAAGTACTGATCCATTATATGGGGATCACTTTGGTGCTCCAACCTTTCATGATCTTCTGTTTTCATGTGTTATATTGTATTGTGCATTAAAGATTGAATTGTCTTGTCTTTCTGTTTGCCAATCATGCCTGAAAGGATTTTCATGAAATTTTGCATGTAAGTTCTCATTGGTCAAACCTAAAATTTCAACTATAAGTTGTTTCAAAAATTTCACTTGGAAGATATTTTTAATAGAGAGGCTAACTCAAAAATGGCACCTTATTCCCAAATGGCTGAGTTGATCTTGATGAAATTTTGCACGTTTAGTAAATTTGAATCAACTTAAAATTTAAGATACGTGGCAATTTAACATTTTTATCTGGAAGTCGGGCTTGTAATGGGGGAAGGCAAAAATCCATCGCTTTCAAATGGACAAGAGTGTTGATTGAATATAAAATCCAGTCGTTAAGGCCTTTCAAAAATTTAATCAATAACTGGGTTGTAATGCAAGTGGATAGACACCAAACCAAAATGGTGTCTTCATGCCTAAGTGGTTCAGCCAATGGTAATGAACTTGGAATAATGTTTAGGTTTGGCTCTATTAGACTGAAATCATAGACAAAATGTAGAAATTCTCGTTTCATGATATCTTAGAAATTGACAGTTATCAGAGAGGTTGTGTAGGTAATGGATGGGGCATTAGCATTACAGTTATAACATAAATATTTACTTTCATACCTTAACCATTTATAAATACATACCTGGACAACACTGAGTACCTTGGATAGTAAATACTGTAGCTAAACTGAAGTGTTATCGGAGTGGGATTTTCTTCCGGTGTGTAGCCCAAAATTAGTAGTCAACAGTGATATCTTAACTGCAGACTCTATCCATATAAAATGGTCATTTAAGTTTCCATTAAAGCCTATTAAATTAAGATATATTTTGATTTTTGAAAGTTATCTGTTTTGTACTGGAGTGATATAAAGAAGGAAAGAAATTAGTTGTTGACTCCAATATTGTGAAGAACAATAGACAACTGCTCTAAACAAATTTCCCTCTGGGATAATAAAGTCTACCTAAAAAAGTCTAAACCTTTTTTGATGTACCTTTCCTCCATTGCACCTTAGTCTATTTAGTCTATTTCAGTCATATGTCATCTGTTTTGTGGCACTCCTCAAAGTCTCATTTTCTCTCAGTTCTGATAGAAAAATTTTGATAAAAGAGGCTATTTAACTCAACAAACCTCACCAGTTCTGTCTTACTAATTTCTCCAAAATAACATCAAGTCAGGTATTGAAGGTCCCTAACGTCCTACTGTCTACCATACTACTTAGTAATTTATTCAGTGTTTCTGTAAATTCTGTATGTTTGTTTCATTTATAGTATTGTAGCAAGCCCAGGGATGGAAAGGACTGAGGCAAACACTAAAAACATTTCAGCCGGAAAAGCGATCTATTTATGAACTATAATTAGTGTCAGGACTTAGTCTCAAAAGCCTAGTGAGTTTCACTTCACTTTCCTGATGTAACATGCCAAAGGAAATCCCTCCCTATTCCCCTACAATTTAAACATTGCTAAAACAGATTATCTATCTATCTATCTATCTATCTATCTATCTATCTATCTATCTATCTATCTATCTATCTATCTATCTATCTATCTATCTATCTATCTATCTATCTATCTATCTATCTATCTATCCAAATATAACAGAACAAGTGTGCTTTTATTCAAGACTATATATTTGTACCTTTTGTGAAAGTGCTTATTTGATATTTGGACTTCAGTGTTCACACATTATACACAGGAAAAAGGTTTGTCTTTTAGATATGTGTTCAACATTTCTTGCATTTCCTGTCATCCCACACTTACATAGATCTTTGTAGACATGGAACACACATGAAATACATGTGTTCCAAATAACAATATATTTTTTTAGCCTATACAGCTCTAGGTACCTGAATCCATGATAAGCAAGGCTTCAGTTGGGAGAGGTTTTTGCAGTTTCTTTGGTGGTGGGATAGTAGGCTGCTTGCTGCTTGGGTTATTGACACATTTACAAGACAAAAGATGCTGACAAAGAGGTGCGAGCGGATTTAAGGTGGACCAGATTTACTTGTTTTTTCGTAAGCTTTGGTAATTCTAGTGTTAAAGGATGCGTTCCCCTGTTGATCTAGGAGATTGCCCAAAACCAATGAACAGCTGTCTGATGGCTGCTACAGTATTACTTCATATATATCTCAGCTTGTTTTAATTGTACCCATGTTTTATATACTGTAGCAAGTACAAAAATGAACTTAGTACAAAAATAAAAAAATTATTTTGCTGATCAACAGCATATTTACTGAACAAGAATTAACTGCAACACTATATCTGACAAGCCTAACATGCCTATTTGCACATTGCTGCTGTTATATTGTATTGTGCACTAAAGATTGAATTGTCTTGTCTTTCTGTTTGTCAATCATACCTGAAAGGATTTTCATGAAATTTGCATGTAGGTTCTCATTGGTCCAACCTAAAATATCAACTATAAGATGTTTCAAAAATTTCACTGGGGTGATATTTTTAATAGAGAGGCTAACTCAAAAACAGCACCTTATTCCCAAATGGCCGAGTTGATCTTGATGAAATTTTGTATGTTTAGTAAATTTGAATCAACTTAAAATTTAAGATACATGGCAATTTAAAATTTTTATCTGGAAGTCGGGCTTGTAATGGGGGAAGGCAAAAATCCATCATTTCAAAATGGACAAGAGTGTTGATTGAATTTAAAATCCAGTCGTTAAGGCCTTTCAAAAATTTAATCAATAACTAGGTTGTAATACGAGTGGATAGACACCAAACCAAAATGGTGTCATCATGCCTAAGTGGTTCAGCCAATGGTAATGAACTTGGAATAATGTTTAGGTTTGGCTCTATTAGACTGAAATCACAGACAAAATGTAGAAATTCTCATTTCATGATATCTTAGAAATTGACTTTTATCAGAGAGGTTGTGTAGCTGATGGATGGGGCATTAGAATTACAGTTATAACATAAATATTTACTTGCATACCTTAACCATTTATAAATACATACCTGGACAACACTGAGTACACATTGCTTCTGTTATGTTCATTAGAAAACGCCTCTTAAGAAAAACAGGCACGCTTTGGGAACAAGATATGGCTAGCCTCTTGCTGTTCTTTGTAATGTAGCTCTGCTGATACTGTATCTCCCTTCTCTCTGTCTAAGTATCTGCTTTTCTGTCTCCCATGATTCACCAAGGACAAGAAAAAGTGTTAACTCCCACATGGGGATCCGATGTATCCTTTGTTTCAAAGTATTAGCCCTCCTTCCCCAAACGTCTAGAAGCTTATAGAGTAACAGCTGCCTGTCCCAACCAATCTGAGGAGTAGTCTTCAGGCTACAATATGTTATTTTCTTTTGTCTTGCATTTTATGGTGCTTAGTTTTATTCAACTTTGTGCAGTGTCGTTGGTTATAGTCAAAGGTGCTTTTAAATAAAAGTAGCTTAGTTACCTTAGTTTCCCAGGTGAGAAAGAATAAAGATAAAATGTAATTAGAAATCATCACATTTTATTACCTTCAAACTTGTGGCATTTAGATAGATAGATAGATAGATAGATAGATAGATAGATAGATAGATAGATAGATAGATAGATAGATAGATAGATAGATAGATAGATTACTACGACTGTATTTTTCCATTAAAGGAACATTGCAAATGTTAGACATCTTGCAACACTGCAAGATGCTAAAAAATGAATTCATGCTTTTGTTTTTATTACTGTAGTGCACTCCTAACAGGACTACCTATGAAAGACATATATTGGTTGCAATTAGTTCAGAATGCAGCAGACAGAATTTTAAATGGAAAAAGAAAATTTCAGCATATCACACCAGTTTTAGCATTGTTACAATAGTGACCCATGTCATTTAGATTTGATTTCAAAATACTACTAAAGTAGTTGTCACACAAATGAGACATACTCAGATAAAGGTTTGGGGCAGCCACCCGTATAATCTGGTATCCTGGCTGCAAAGTCGTTTTTATGAAGTAAACAGCACTGATGTGTGTACAATTGAGTCCAAGACAAGACTGACGATTGAGGAAAAAGGGCAGGGTTTTAAAGGGGAAGACAGGAAGTGAGGTCATAAAGATCAGGGTCGTGTTCACCCGGACGTGACGTCAGAGGGGCTGCAGCCAGTAAGGTCTCCTTCCATTGGCTCGGTCCCGGAAATGATTTCACAAGAGCCAAGTGGAATCTCTCGGGATTGGTCTGCAGGCAGGAGAGAAAAAGAGTCAGTGCACTCTGCCACCTCCCGGCATGTCTCAGAACTGCCGTCACTCAAGCCCTTTAGCTGCCTCCCATGCGCACGTGTGTGACATAGTATAGTGCTTTAAATAATTTTGCTCCTTCATATGTTTTGCAGTGACTGTCCCCCTACATTCCAAGTAATAACCTTAGATTTTCTAACAGTGGTTTGCTTACTATTCCAAGGTCTGAGTATAAAAGAAGTGGTGAGGAGTACTTTTGCGTTTATGCACCAAAAATATGGAATGCTTTACCAACAGAGATATGCCAGGCTAACACCGAAAAATCATTAAAAAAAAATAGCTTTTCGGTAGCTACATTTTAGTTCTACTCTTAATAAACTAGATATGCATAAAATGATCATGTTCTTTGATGAATCTGCAATCTTTATTAATTTCTTCTTTTCTCTCCTTTCTTTACCGCTTTTCTGTGGTGCCATTTTACGCCACCACTACCTGATCAAAGCTCAGTTCAGGAGCCTGTGATTTTTGAATGAAACGGAATAATTCAACAATCCATGAGATCTGCTGCATCGAATCCTTTAAGACAAAGCTTTCAAAAACAATAAGGGATGACTTACACCTATTTATGTTAGTAGAATGCCCAGTGGGGACTAGGTGGTCTTTTCACCTTGGACTCCATTTTTTTATTCCAGCTTACCCAGAGATTTTTTTTCTGTCCAATCTGACTATCTGACCTTAACAATGGCTTCAATTCTAGACATTTAAAAAACAAGTTTATATACAAGGAATCTATTTTTCTGTTAATTATGTATCTGTATTATGTATTAGCGCATATTGTTTTCATCTATTACTTTTTGTATGTTATTTATTCATTATTATTCTTACCTAATTTTAATTTTTTTTCTTTTCTTCAAACTATTTCTTTGAAATCTTGTAAAGCACTTTGAGCAAAATTCTGCATATGAAAATGTGCTGTAGAAATAAATGTTGTTAAACCTGAAGGCAAAAAAAAATCTTAAGTACAAATCCAAAACCAGCAGCTTGAATAATAGCAGGCATCAATATCCAGGAAATTGATAAAAAGAAGCAAAAATGACCAAAAACAAGGGTAACAATCACAATTACAGTTCTGAAAGTGAAGCTCCTACTTTTAAACAACTTGGGCCACTCTCAGCTACATCATCATTTTTGGGCAGAATTTCAAGCATTGTTTCTGGCAAAGAATAGGCTTTGCTCTTCACCTGCCTAATGCCTTTCCAACGTAGAAGAATGGTGGTGGCAGGGATTGGGAGGAAGATGAATGCAGTCAAATACAGAGAAGGCCGGGATGAAAACCTACTTCAGAGTCCATGCAACCTCAGACTGGGGTGACGGTTTGTTTTTCAGCATGACAATTTCCCATCCAAGACAAAGCTGGAGTGGCTTCAGGACAAATCTCTGACTATCCTTGAGTGACTCAACCAAAGCCCAGACTTGCGCCGCACAAAACATTTATGGAGAGACCAGCAGAGAGCAGTTCACAGAAACTTCCCATCCAGTCTAATGGAACTTGAGTACATCTGCCAGGAATAATGGCATAAAGGTGTACAAACGTTGTAGGGACTTTCCTAAAAAGACTCAATGCTGTAAACGCTTCCAAAGGAGTGTCTACAAAACAGTAAATTAAGAGTCTAAATACTTACATAAAATGCTTACGAACTTAACATAAAGCATTAAATATGAAATGATACTACGCATCTGCTCTCCTTTTTGAGAGTGTTAATTACATTCACCTGTGAAGAAGCAATATTTTCAAGAACCCCTCCAACAGCTTCTTTTATTCTCTCTTTCCTGGTGGTCCCCAGGGGAATTTTTGAGGCTACCCTGTGCCAATTTGCTGGTACCTTTATGCCTAGCAATCTCTTGCCAGCCAAGCACTCCTCACAGCATCAAATCCATATTCTGTAATTGAGAATATAATATATCAATCTTGATCTCTCGAATAACATACTTAGCATTTTTCGGTGTGCACATGTAAATATACAATATGTTGTATTTAACTAAATTTAATTGTCAAATATTGTTGTGTTGGGCGCAATCAGATGAAGATCAAATGCGGTCAAGGGGTGCTAACCGCCATGCCTTCTTAATGTTTTGCTGTAGCTCAGTTACCGTAAGGCAGGTGCGAGTGGAATTTAAAATTAGCTGCTTGTCAATCAATCAAGTAGCAAAAACAGCTGGAAAAATAAAAACAAGTAGGCAAAGTGATGGTAATTTAGCGTGACTGCAACACACAGTGACCCTGGTGTTAAATGGGTGGGTGGATGGCGTACCTGTTTGTGCATGGAGGCGGATGATTCAGCACTGCTGCTACCTGCCATACAGGACATGCTTTCGTATCAAAATGCAAAATCAAAGTCAAAGCAAAAACAAAACAACAAAACAAGAGAAAAACAGACACAACATTTTCCAAGGAGGTCAGCACAAGGTGTGCTACTATCTTAACAATTCAAAAATGGGATGCAAAAGATAAGAAAAACAGCTTGAGATCTGAATGCTGGAGGCATCATGCGCAATACTGGGTAGAGCTAGAAGCAAATCTGTGAATGGACAGATGCTGGTGCTCTTAAGAACACCAGAGTGACTATAATACAATGATGATCAGGCTTATTCTCTTAAATATTTCACAATAAAATATGATTGTTTGCGATTAACTACATATTTGTTGGAGGGTTATCCTCGAAGAGTTTTCTTCAAGATGGTCATCATGGATGAGACAGTGGTATTGTCTTTAAATTTGAAGTACCGGTGATTTGTAAGTTGATGTGTTACTGTAATTTAATATATCCAATCTACATAAGATAAGATAAGAAATAACTGAAATTTGTCCCCAAGGGAATTTTGGATTTTTATGGAAATTCTTTAAGTAAATAAATACATATATGGAAAAGATAACTAAATACACACAACTAAGGTTTGAATACACACAAGAAAAAAAAAAGAAAATGTCTGACTTGGCAGTCCCAGCCCCAATGGAGCATTATAATAATTTGATGGAACCCTTTCAGTCTGGTTTCAGGGCGCGGCACAGCTGTGAAACTGCTCTGCTATGGGTAACCAGTGATTTGCTTATGGCAGCAGACTCTGGACAAACCAGCATATTAATTCTGTTAGACCTCAGTGCAGCATTTGACACTGTTAGACATGACATCCTACTGTCCAGAATGGAGAACATGCTGGGTATCTCTGGCACTGCCCTCCAGTGGTTCAAGTCCTATCTGACTGATAGGCAAGAGTTTGTTAGTCTTGGCAACAGCAGATCCAGCTCAGCGCCAGTCACACAAGGAGTCCCTCAGGGCTCTGTCCTTGGTCCTCTGCTTTTCTGTATTTATATGCTTCCCCTTGGCCATATTATCCGTAGTTATGGATTGGGTTATCATTTTTATGCAGATGATACTCAGCTCTACTTCAATGTTAAAAGTGGAACTTCATCAGAGCTTTCTCAGCTCACAACCTGCCTTAGTGAAATTAAAACCTGGATGGAGCAGAACTCTTTAAAATTAAATTGCAATAAAACTGAACTCCTGCAAATTGGGACTAAAATGCAACTTAATAAAATGAGCTCCTTCCCAGTCCATCTTGGCAGTGATCTCATCAGACCTGCCTCTACTGTAAAAAATCTCGGTGTCATTTTTGATTCCTCCCTCACTTATTCCGCCCACATAAATCACATTAAGAAACTTTCTTACTTTCACCTCCGTAACATATCCCGTGTTCGCTCCTTCCTCTCCTTCTCTAATGCTGAGAAACTTGTCCATGCTTTTATCACATCCCGCATCGATTATTGTAATTCCCTACTGGCAGGTGCCCCTTCTAATCTTCTATCACAGCTCCAGCTTATTCAAAACTCAGCTGCAAGAGTCCTTACTCGAACCAGCAGCAGCGAGCACATCACACCCATCCTGCTCCGTCTTCACTGGCTCCCTGTGTCCTACAGAATCGAATATAAAATCCTACTAATAACCTACAAAGCTTTAAATAACCTCGCACCAAACTACATCAGTGACCTTCTCCATCACTATGTGCCTGCCCGCCCACTAAGGTCCTCTGATTCTGGTAATCTTGTTGTGCCCCTCACTAATCTACACTCCATGGGTGACAGGGCCTTCAGCTGTATAGCGCCCAGACTCTGGAATGACCTACCAAAATTAATCAGGTCAGCTGACTCCATGAATTCCTTTAAAAAACAACTCAAAACTCATCTGTTCAGGAAGGCTTTTAGCTCTACTTGACTTTATTACCCTTCTCTCAGTTTACTTCTCTGTCAAGATGCTCATGTAACCTGTGTGTGTGTGCGAGACCATCAATTATGTTGTCTGTTTTTTTTTTTCAGAATTTACTGTCTTAATCTTCTTTGTTTATTTATCTGGTTTGTACAATGCTATATACTGTATATTCTGCCGTTCTTTATTTATTCTGTAAGTGCCTTGAGCATGGGAAAGGCGCTATATAAATAAAATGTATTATTATTAATATTATTATTATGCAGACGTATTGCTGTTGGAATAAAGGGGCTCCCGTAGTGTTTCTTGACACAATTTTATTGAATATTTCGTTGTCTGAAAGTCCTCAGTGTTAGTGTGTCAGAGAGAGGATGTGCAGCTTTGTTCATAATGGCACTCAGTTTGTTTTAATCCACTCCTTTGCAGTGACCTCCAGGTGGTCCACAGTGTATCCCTTAACTGAACCTGCCCTTTTATTTAGCTTGTTGATTTGGTGGGCCCCTCCTGAAGTGATGTTACCAGCCCAGTGCACCACAGTGTAGAAAATCACACTGGCCATCACGGAGTTGTAGAAGATTGTAATATGTGTATGTCCCTGTAAGTTTGTACCTTTTCCCATACCTGTTTTAGTGGTATGCCTTAATGTGTATGGCCGGCCCTTTATACAGAGGGAGGGGAGCACCTGGCTTGGAGGGCCAACAGACTGTACGGGGAGGAGCTATCAGTATGTAAATAGGTGGCGGGAAAAAAGAAAAGGAGAAGAGCTAGGAGAGAGGAGGAGGAGGCCATAACAAAAAAAGGCACAAGAGAAAGGATTAACACCTCTTGGATATCGTCAGGTGAACCCGGGTTCATTTCCAGTCAAATTATTTTTACTTTCGGGAGGAAGGCATACGGGAGAGGACTTGACGGGCCAGCACAAGGAACATCCATCCATCCAATTTCCAACCCGCTGAATCCGAACACAGGGTTACGGGGGTCTGCTGGAGCCAATCCCAGCCAACACAGGGCACAAGGCAGGAAACAATCCTGGGCAGGGTGCCAACCCACCGCAGGACACACACACAAACACACCAAGCACACACTAGGGCCAATTTTAGAATCGCCAATCCACCTAACATGCATGTCTTTGGACTGTGGTAGGAAACCGGAGCGCCCGGAGGAAACCCACGCAGACACGGGGAGAACATGCAAACTCCACGCAGGGAGGACCCGGGAATCGAACCCAGGTCCCCAGATCTCCCAACTGCGAGGCAGCAGCGCTACCCACTGCGCCACCGTGCCGCCCAGCACAAGGAACAGTTAATCAATAATAAGAGATATAGTCGGCGCCTCATTCCTCACTACAGACTGAGCAACGCTACTGTACAGATAAGATTTAAGACAATAAATCCATTGTTGTTTTGTTGTGTTTCTATTTGCTCAAATCTTTATTAGTAATGTATGTTTTCAAGTGTTTGTGTCGTGGTTTGTGTGGGGAGGGGAAGAGCTGCAGCACGATATTATGTATATAAGGTTTTTTTTTTGTTGTTGTTACGGTGATCATGTGTATTGTCTTCCAATAATCATTTTTACTTGACCCTGCTTTCATTGGTGTGTCTCTATAATTGAAGTGGTGTAGTAGTAAAGTAGTGTTGGTCACTCGCACCCTGGATTATTTATTTTCTTTTTCTTTTGCTGCCTCTCAAGGAGGGCAGTGTGTATTATAATCGTGCCGGATCTGAGAGCGGTACAAGATGTGAAGGATGTCACTTCCCACATTAAAGGAACACAGGCTGCTAATGAAGAGCTTCCACTGCCCATTCTTCTTGTAGCTCTTCTGTGTTTCAAGACCAGTCCAATCTGTCATTAATGTGGTCCCCCAAATAGATGCACATCACCACTATATCCAATCCCTGAATTTTGACCAGACATAGAGGCTCTTTGGTATGATGAAAGTCAACAAGCAGTTCTCTTGGTTCTGTTGATGTTAAATTGTAGAGAATTCTCAACGTTCTCCACCTGACTCCCCTGACACCCCAGAAGCCCAGAATCCTCTGAGAATTTCTGCCAGTGACATGACCTTGTGTTATATTTATAGTCTGAGGTATATAACGTGAAGAGAAAAGCAGACAGGACTGTTCCTTGTGGTGCTCCAGTGTCGCTCACATCCGTATCAGAAACGCAGTCCTTGAGTCTCACAAACTGCACTCTGCCTGACAGTCCTCCATTATCCAGGACACCATAGGCTCATCAACCTGCATATCTTTGAGCTGAATGACTGGTTGATATTGAAGGCACCAAACAAGTCTGTAGTCATTAGTTGAAGAGTTCTCCTTTGGAAGCACTGCTCTAAACTATATGGATGCTAATCTAATACAACGTTGCATGTATCATCTTGCCAAATTTCCAATTGATATGCTAAACATTTCTAAATGATTTACCAGAAGGAACAATTAAGAAGATTTTATTATTTTAATTGTGTCAATTTATGTGTAGCCCAGGTTTTGCAATAATGCACTCTTTAGAAAGTGAGATTAAGTATGAGTGTTGCAAACACTATCATTTTCAAATAATTAATTTATCTGCGGATTCCCTTAATTGCAGTGTCAAACATGCACGTCAAAGGATCTCCTCAAGGGCTCTGTTGATGTATGGCTTCTTCTTCTATCCAAGCAATCCACCAGTGAGGGCACCTGAGTCCGTCCATAAGAACCCCAGCTTCCCAGAGGAGGCGTCATTTTGGCAAGAGCGACCTGCCAGAAGGAAGTCTCAGGCAAACTGGCCCTAATCAATGGTTAGAAGCAGCCCAGCCAAGAGACAAGGGCAACAACACCTAAGGAGTGTTTCATTTGTCTATTTTTGTTATTTATTAAATGGGAAGACTTACATTTTTTCCATCACCTGCCATTCCTGTTTCCAGCCATAGCAGTGACTGTTTCACTGAGCCAAACTGTTTGAGGCAAGTACACATTGCCTTGCTGAATTTCCAATTAAATGCATTATCTGCTGATATAATGAATCAAGCAACAAAGAAAAAAACAGTTAGGAACCTACAGTGAGGATCAACAGACACAAATAATATGATATATTTGGTTCTGGCTCAAGTACCCGTTAGTTGTTTCCATATCTTTAACCTTTAAATCTCATCCATGTCTCTTCTTCTTGAATGGTGTCAAGGTGCTGCTCCTCTGTCATTGGACATCTTGGGTTTGCATCTTGGGTTTGCATCTTGGTGATAATTTTCAACAAAGTATTTATTAAATAAATGTTGGCCCAAACATCCTGTAGTGGAGCAGTATGGTGGCACAGTGGTGGTGCTGCTGCCACACATCCTGAGTCTTCCCAGTGTGTAATTTGTATGTTCTCCCTGTGTCTGTGTGGGTTTCCTGCAGGGGCTTTGGTTTCCACCCACAGTCCAAAGGCACACAGGTTAGGAGCACTGGCGTCACTTAATTGGCACTAGTGTGTGGTTGGTGTGCGTGTGTGCGTGCGTGTGCGTGTGTGTGTGTGTGTGTGTGATTACCCTGCAATGGACTAGTGCCCTCTCCAGGGTTTGTTCCTGCCATGCACCTTATGCTAGCGGGGATAGGCATCAGCACCCCACACAATCCTGTTCAGGACAAAGCGGGTTCGAAAATGACTGACATCCTGTAGCTGGAGTAACTGGTACTGAAAACAGATAAATTAATTATTACCAACAATTCCGCCAAGTGAACATCATTTTCCACTTTGAATTTCATTACATTTACAGTATCAGAAATCATGTATATAGCTAATCAAGTGTTTTATTTATATTGCTCTTGGATATAATAAGGATGCTGACAATGATCTGATTCATATAATATTGTATTGCATGACCATCTGGTTCCAGTTTCTAACCTTGCACCCGTCACTGCAGGTTATGCGCTGGCTTCCCACGAGGTTGAGGTTGAATTAAGCAGGCACAGTAAATGAATAAATATATGGAGGAACGTTTATTTCTGATTAATTTCAAACTTAAATATTTGGCCTGCAACAATCTTGTTTGCCATCTTTCGCTTTTCATAGTGTGATTTATGTAATTTAAGTTATCGTTTAGGATTTTTTTATAGACAAAATGTCAGATTCATTGCCGAGTGCAAGCCATTTCTTGTAAAAACTCAAGGTGGATAATTATATTTAATTCACACAGAGTTTTGAGATAAAGTTCATTACTTTTACCTTTCCATGTTTTTGTTTACATTTAGTAAGGCGTTATTTAGCCTCCAAGGGATGCCTTGAAAGATTCCCATAATAATGTATATTAAATTACTAGAACAGAATTGATCTCAAATCAGATGTGTGTGAGGGTACTCATTTTTAGCTTGGGAAAAGGTTACTGTGCTGACCAGCAGTGAAATAACAAATAATTGCACCAATGAGTTGTCTGGATTGTTGAAGGTAAACAAAATTTTAAAAATTGAGGAACAGCACATGATATACAACCCTAATAGCCAGAAAAATAGGAAACTAGTGGCAGTACTATATGGACCTTGCTGTTGCTTGCTTCACCCCCTGACTCGAAAATACAAAATGTGGGTGCATGCCTACATTAACAAGCTCAGTTCTGAAACATTCAAACAAGTCAAGAGTTCTTGATTGCTTATTGTTTTATGCTTGACGATAGATAGATAGATAGATAGATAGATAGATAGATAGATAGATAGATAGATAGATAGATAGATAGATAGATAGATAGATAGATAGATAGATAGATAGATCAGAAAGGTGCTATATCATTAAAATAGAGATACAGATGAGAAAAGTGCTACATCAGATAGATAGATAGATAGATAGATAGATAGATAGATAGATAGATAGATAGATAGATAGATAGATAGATAGATAGATAGATAGATAGATAGATAGATAGATAGATAGATAGATAGCCCACCACCCTACATGGTAATTTATTCCATGTGTCTATAGTTCTCTTTGTATGTGGTGTTGCACATTAAGGGTCTGTGGCAGTATTTTTAGTTGAAACAATGCGCTCAGGCTCTGGGTGGGTGAGCACAGTTGCAGAGTTAGGCAGCAATGGTGTGTTCGGTGTGGGGCTGAGCTCATTGTTTGATTAGGTCAGCCGTTCCACATTGACACTCCGCAGATTGTAATTAGCACGCCTCATCCACAGGAGTATAAAGGGAGCCTAAGATGAAGAGAAATAAAATGAAAGAAAGTTGGAACAAGAAACCAAACAAAGACTGGAGGTTAAAATGAAAAGGAAAGTAAGGAGAAGACAAAGAGGGAGGATGTGGTTGAGCCAGTGTGATAGTCTGGAGGTAAGCGGTTATGATGTGGCCCCAAGTGGAGCTAGCAGATGGTGCTCATAGGGCAGGGTTGCTCCAAGAGAAGAGAGCAGGGCTTGCACAGTTCCCTCTCGAATGCCCAGGGATGGTGACAGAAAGTTGAGCCAGATTAAAACATGACTTTGCTTGCCGATGGACTCACCTCTCTCTGAGGAGACTTAAAAGGGTTAGCACAGGAGTCGTTGCTTGTGGAAGGAAGCATTGCTGCTCAAGATAATTTTAATGGACAGATCCTGACTGTGTTTTAACCTCTGACCTCTGGATGAGATTATCTTTTGTTGATTTTTATCTCCCTTGTGAACTCTGTTTTTATTTTGGAACTAGTCATTTAGCCCGTTACAATAACGGGCGCTAGAACAGTAGTGCATAAACATTAGTAGGAACAGTCTATATTAAATGGCAAGGGACTTTGACCTCATTCTTTTTGTTGGTTGTATTTTTCTTTCTTTCAGCCTTTCTTTTGTTGATGTTTACTTGCTGAGCTGACCGTTCTTTGTGGGCTGCCGCCATGTATTGTGAGTGTTTAATTTTCTGTGACAGTAATACTGTCTTGTATGTCCGCTGGCTTGTATGTCCATAATACACCTTTAATTTTCTCTGGCGGTAATACAGGCGTGCACGTCGGTAATATGCCTTTAATCTCCTCTGACAGTAATACTGGCTTGTATGTGGCTGTAATATGAGTCACTGTATTGCGTACCTTTTATTTCCTTTCGCAGTAATGCTGGTTTTTATTTCCGTAAAATGCCTGTAACTTTCTCTGACAGTAATATCGTGCATCGCACTGTGCCCTGCACATGCGCACTTCACCACAAGACACACACACACGGACACCTGGACGCACACATGGATTTTATTAAAGAGGATATTTATTTATAGATGACTGCACTGCATATTATTGTTTAGAGCACTGTGGGTGTAAGCACTTTGCACTTTTTTAGATACCTTTTGATGTTTATGTGTCCTTGTTGTCCTCTCCATCCTTGGTATATGTCTGTTGTGGTCCTGAGTTCAGAAATGGCAGTTGCAGCTGCAAGCAACCCGAGAATCACAGAGTGAGATAAAATGTTTTAACATTTGTACAAAATTTCCATCTGTGTGCCTGTGTTATTGTTGTTAAATTCACTTTAATGTAACAGCTGGGACACCCACCTTACTATGTTGCATTATCATGTCTACTCTTGATCTTCATTTCTTTAAACTGAAAACATTCAACTCTTTTTCAAAGACTGTAGCCAGCCATTTCAAAAAGCTAACATACTCTGCACACTTCTGCCTGGTTCGGCTTCACATGGCAGTGTAAGGACACTACATATTACTCACTGCATGCATGCGATCCAAATGAGCATCGCTGTGATGCCATGGCTGGCAGAGAATTTGAAGGAATATAGAGGACAAGAAGAAAGTGTCAGAGGAATAAGTCAGAAAAGAAATATTTAAAAAATTAAGTATCTGCTAAATGTTGCCAGCTGTGAAGTCTTTTCCAACATTTCATTTACCGAGGCCAAGATACAAGGTTTGGTAAAACGAATTTGAAAGGGAAAGGCTTTTTTAACACCGAATGACACCAAGAAGTAAGAGTTTTACTGACAGCTAATAGCACACCTCACCAAGCTCTTCCTCACTATAACAGTTCATTCAGCAGCAGAGTGTTGACCATGTAAAGTGAGTGAGTATTATCTGTGATTCATATGTAGCTTTAGGGAAACAAGTAGCAGAGCCTGTGAGTGTTAAAGGACTCAGCAGTGGCGAGAAGACACTCTGCTTGAAATGAGCGGATATGAGATGCAGAAGGAAAACATTGGCATTTTAATCATGGGTGCTGAGTGTGCTGTTTGTTTTCACACACTCCCACCAGCTTTGAGAGGTGCGACGTCTGGTGTGAGGTGAACTCCAAATGCACTTAACACCTTAACAGACGCCAAACGCTGATCTCATTTCAATGGTGCGCTGAGTCTGAATGATGAAGGCTTGTCTTTTTTCGCAATTATTTTTATTTGTATTGTATGTGGGCATAGTGCAGGACACCATTCTTTGTTTTAAATACAACCATTATGTTTTGTTATGTGTGCTCTTTCACTTTTCATTCAAGATAAGACATTATTGTCTATAGTAACCTGCACTTCATCACCTATTTATAGATACTGTTAATACCTGGAGGACACATGCACTGATACAGAGCAGAATGTGTAAACTTCATATTGGCAACTGCTTGAATTTGAACCTAGGAATTTGGGAGACAGAGGTGCTGACCAATGCGCTACCTTGATTAATAAAAATGTATTTCTCCAGTATTGTTTTTTTTTCACAATGCAATTTTGAGTTGTGAATAAAGCTTTGGACTTTAAGCGACAATGCTGCTAATTCAGGTCCCTCAGTATGTGACATAATAAAGTCACTTAACCTGCCTATCCTCCAACTACATGCAAAATACAGACAGATGGATTGCATTCTGACCTTACAAGATACCTTTGATAAAGCAGTCAACAAAATATATAACAAGAATCATTGTGGTTGTTCTCAACCATTCTTACTATGAAGGTACTCTCTGAAAATCCCCTTGTTCACTCAACCCATTCATCTCCCTTGGGGCACTGCCTAGGTGTTTACTGTGGGCAGTCATCTTTATAGGTTTCTTCTTAGCTTTTTCTTACTGCTGTCTCACTGTGTGTTTCCAAGCAAGGCACATAACTTTTTTCATCCCATAGAAGAAATGTGGAAGACATAATGTTCACTGATGTATATTCCATATCCCCAGAAACCTTGTTCAAGCACATGGGGGTTCCAGAGCTTCTACAAACATTATTGAGCACAATGTTCAAACCACAGTACCGCCATCTAATAGATGAAAGTTGTTGGGAGAATGGGGGAGAACACCCTTAGTGATACCTTAGTAGTTTTTCCTTTCTTTCAAAATGGCAATGTGACCTGGACCAGATCAGAGAGGGTGTGAATGTAACCAGTAGTAGGCCCTATGTTGCACAAACAAAATGAATAAATAATTCCTTTCCAGTCATTCTTGAACTTTTAGAAACATTTTTGGAGTCTTTCAACAACGGGTATAAACGCTAAAGAAAAACAAAATATTCTCCAACAAAACTCAATTCTGTTGCTGTCACCTTCTTCAGAACTGCTCTCCTCAAGAGGAGTGGCGACACTCCCTCCAAAGTGAACCTGACAGGCAGAAGCACCCTGGCTGTGGTCACACCCTTGCATTAGAAGCACTTACAAAGACCTTAATTACTGTGAGATGTTATCCTCTCTATTTTGGCAGTTGACATTCAGCTACTCCAACATATTTCCAAGTTATGTTTGTAAGAAAATGTGTTTTATTTGTTACAAAACCATATCTAGAAGGCGATAACACAAATTTCTTTATCAGATGTGTCACAATATGTATATATATCCATCCATCTTCTGAACCCACTTATTCAACTTAAGGTCTGCAGGGAACCAGAGCTTATCTCAAAAACAGAAAGTAGAAAAGAACCAATGGATATACCAGACAATCTCAGCATGCACTCGCTTCTTTAAGAAGGATGTGAGAAGAAACTGGAGTGGGTGCCCAAGGTGCCCACAGAAAATTCTATCTCTGAAGACTTTTGATAGGTTGACCCTTCTGACCTTCACATCTTGTATCACATTACATTGCTAATGTGTCTTCTTACCTTGTTCAACCGGAAAATTCCAAACCCACCCACCAGTTTCCCAGTGTGCCTATTTGCATAGCAAATTTATTTCATGCTTTGGAAGTCTACTGAAGTCAACGGAAGAGAATGGTACTCCTCTTTTTCTCTGTATTAAAGGGGGTGAATACTTACAATTAGATATTTGGTGTTTTGTATTTATAATTAATTTATACCGCTTTGCAGAAATCTGTTTTCACTCTGATATTAAAGAATCTTCTTCTAATATTAAAGAATCAGTGTCAGAAAAGCCAAATTAAATCCACTATGACTCAAGTTTGAATAACAATAAAATGTGAAAACTTCCAAGGGGTAAATCCCATTTATAGGCTCTGTGAGTATGCTGTACACACCAGTGCAACTTAAAACAAGAAGCTGCCATCTCACCCTAGGTTGCTTTTTTTCCATATACCCAGTGCTGAAAGAAAATGCTCCAGCCTCCATAACTTATTTTAGAATAAGAAACTTGGAAATTGAATCCATTAATGACCTTTTCAACTGAGACGGCTTTCTTGCTACTGTGGGTTTCTTTTGTTTTAGTAGGTTTTGTTCTGCAGAACATTCCCGGAGTTGTACTTCTTCAGTTACCGATAAGACATCTAGTAAATACCAAGGGCAATGTGAAATACAGTACCTTGAAACAAAATATTGTCATAAACATGTGACAGTCAAGAAAATGAAGTTCATCAAATTAAAGACGCTGTCTGTCAACATTTATTAGAGATGTGTGTTTTTCCTTTCTTTCTTTGTTTCTTTGTTTCTTTCTTTCATTCTTTCTTTCTTTCTTTCTTTCTTTCTTATCTTTTACTGAACGTGCCCTTCGTGTCTTTGCTCAACAAGCATCCACAGTTCAGTGAGTCACACTCAAGGACGTCACCACGCAGGCACAGAGTTCCTGACCCTGCCAAAGCCTCAATGTTGATGAGACTTGCGTACAAGCTATGCACCGGGGGCCTGAGGAGCACGCCTGTCAGGGGCGTGTGCGGATTCTGTTTTCCTCAGGAATGCTGGCAAATACCTGAGCGTGTCTCACTTTGAGGCGCACCCAGCATTCTGGACAAGCCCTGCTCAGATGAACTTCTGACACCTTGGCTTTCTTGATTGCCTGCGTAGATTAGATATTGATTGCACATTTACTTGCATTCACAGCTGTCTACTGCTATTGGAAAGAAAAACAAGTCGGTGTATCTGTGCTTCTGGTGTAACCCCTTCCTTGCCAGAAGGCTGCACCTTTCAACACAGATAGAGTAACCTTTCTGTTGAACTTGGAATCGAGAAGTTGAGTGAAGTTGAGAATGATGACTGTTGGCTGTTATTACGTTTTGCTAGAAGTACTAATTAAGACTAACTCATTAATCCAAATGTGTAGCCCATGCTGTTATAGCATCTATTCTATATGGACTGTAATCATTCCTTATTGAATGGTCTTCTAAAGTCTGCTTTAAACCATATTCGGTACGTTCAGAACTTTGCTTCTAGGGTTCTCACTTACACCAACCCCTGTGAGGGAACTTCAAAATACTTCTGTTGACTTACTAAGGCTGATATGACCAAACTCCATCTTATCTCTCTGATCTTCTACACCTTTATATTCCTGTCCAACTCTGGTCATCTGTTCCCTGGACTAGAAAAAGTCCTATGGGTGGAGGACAGAGCCTTGTCTGTGTTTCTGGTCTGATTTTGTTCATTGTTCTTTCTTAGAATCTTCATGATGTCAAATCACTACCAGTTAGAAACAAGATTTAAACATATCTGTTTGCAAAATCCTTTGTATAATTTGTTTTCCTTGATTCATTTTAATTGTTTTTGTTAGGCTTTGTACCACACCCTTGGTAAGGAGCATTATTAATAAAATGTACTATTATTATCATCATGACCATGCTCTATGTTTACATTTCTTATAGAGGCTGCATAAAACCATTAACTATATGTCTTTAGAGATACAGAAGAATTCATGACACATGATGAGACATTTATGACATAGGCATTACCGATGGATTGTCAAAATATGTCACATTAATGAAATTTTAAACATAATGAAGAAACATAATCAACATAATAGTATGATGAGACATGTGGGTCATGACAGACATGCTCTTATGTTATTCTAATGCATTATTTCTTTCATCTAGAACGTTTTCTGAATCAATTTTACTACCAAATCTAACAAATGTAGGTTTTCCAGGTAAAGGAAACAGATAGTGTGTCTTAATTAAAATCTTGGCCACCATGTACTGTAAAGCATTCAAAACTGTAAAGCTTTCTACAGGTGTCTGAAACTGTAAGGGAGGATAAAAACATATACTTCAATGAGAAACACCTTTTTTTTTGAGGATTATGATATTATGAGTGAACTAGAAAGATGGTGAGGCCGACCAAACAGGATGTTTTGAAACACAACAAAGATGTGATAATGTCTTTCTTAAGAGAAAAAAAAGAGATCAAACCTGAGGTCTTGGATCATGTGATGGGTCCATCATGTACATAGCAACCTCACACAATCTTAGTGACCAGATATAAATAACAGTAGCACTCATGATGTTAGAACATTAGATCAATCTAGACGAGAATAGGCCATTCAACCCAACAAAGCCTGCCAGTTCTATACTCTTAATTATTCCAAAATAACATTGAGTCAAGTTTGGAAGGTCTCTAAAGTTCTACTGTCCACCTCACTACTTGGTAACGTATTCCATCTTCCTAACGTTTGTGTGAAATTTACTCTTAACAAGTCTCTAACTGTGTCCCTGTGTTTGTGTTGAACTCATTTTAAAGTAACAGTCTCAAACCATTGTAATAATTCCTTTTATTATTTTAAAAACTTCAATCATGGCTCACCTAATCTCCTTTAACTTAAACTGAAAAGGCTAAGCAGTTTTATTCTTTCCTTATTGCTCAGGACACCAAGATCCAGGCCTTTAATGACCTAATGGGCACAGCCATCAGAAGTGTGGCTGTTTGTGGAGAGAGTGTCGACCTTGTCAAGAGGTTTACTTACCTTGACAGTGACATTCATGTCTCTGGTGACTCTTCCTATGAAGCTAGTAGAGGGACTGAGCGAGAATGGGGGGTCATGAGGTTGCTGGAATGGGGTGTGTGGCGCTTCCGATATCTTTGCAAAAGAATGAAGGTCCAAGTCTTTAGAGCCATAGATGCTATCCAGTGACCTGAGACGAACACTGGACTCCACCGGTACTGTGTCTGTTCGGAGAATCCTTAGGTAGAACTGGTTTAATTTTGTGTCGAATGAGCGGTAGCTCACGAAGTCCCAAATAAGGCACACTGTGAGGGAGCATCAGTTATGGCACTGTGGCCATGTAGCACGATTCCCAGAGGGTGATCCATCTCCCCGGATCCTCATTGTTGAGGACCCAACTAGCTGGACCAGGCTAAGGGGATGCCCACGTAACACCTAGCTGTGGCAGATAGAGGGTCATTTCCTGAGGCTGGGACTGGACCACATATGTCTTCCTGGGAGGATGCCAACCAGGAATCCCAGCTGTTTCATTGTGTGGTGGGTGCAGCAACGTGCTATACCAGTGCATGCTCCCCAACCTGACCTGACCTTATTCCTCATTCCTCTCAGTCCTGGAGTGAGCCTAGTTGCTATTCTCAGGATCTTTTCTGAGATGAAGACCAAAACTGCACACAGCACAGATGAAACCTCACCAGTACATTATAAAGCTTGAGCATAGCCTATTTTGATTGGTACTCTACACATCAGGCCACTATATAACCTAACATTCTGTTAGCCTTCTTAATGGCTTCTAAACACTTCCTGGCAGTTGATAGCGTAGGGTCCATTACAACTCATAAATCCTTCTCATAAAGTGTACTTTAAATTTTCAGACCTCCCATTGTGTATTTAAACCTAAAATTTTTACTTCCTATGTCTACAGTACTAGGGTGTTGTACCGTGTTAGCCATTATGAATGTAGAGAAAAGCCAAGCAAAATGACACCTTTTTCTCTACTTCCTATGTGTAATCCTTTACATTTGCTCAAATTAGATTTCATCTGCCGCAAATCTACCCAAGCCTGTATGCTGTCCGAGTCCTTCTGTAATGATTTGATGGATTCAAGATTATCTGCTAATCCACTATCTTGATATCATCTGCAATCTTAACCAGCTTGTTACCTATATTCCTATCTAAATCATTTGAATATATTAAAAATAGCAGTGGTCCTAGCACTGACCCCTGTGGGATACAACTCTTAACAATTCTGATAGGTTTCCTTTGTCCATAACCCTCTGTTTCTTGTGTTTTAGCCAATACTAAATCCATGAACACTAAATGGCAGCGCCCATGAAAAACATTTTAAGCAAAATATGTTTTTGACCTTTAGCTTGCCTTACCGTTTTCTTACCCTTTATTCTCTAAAACACAAAACAGACTGACTTAAAGACTTTATCAAAATAATAGTAAAAAATAACATTAAATAATTTTAAGGAAAATGAGAGGAAACAAAACAAAAATGGTCCTGTCAAATTCTTAACAGATGGAGGAGGAGAATAATAGGTCATGTTTCATTTCAAACTCTCCTACATTGTTTCATATAGAGTTAAAGTATGTTTCTTATTTACTTATGTTGAAGTTTCAGCATTCTGTTTTGTGACTCGTGTTTTGATTTTGTGCTTCATATTTGAATTCTCTTGCTTTTGACCCCTGCATTCACTCTGTGGTACTGTCTGTTTGTTTCTGATTTGTATTTGCTTTAGGTCTGTTACATTTTAGGCAAAAGCTATTTTTGACCTTTATCTTGCCTTACCTTTTTCTTATTTATTTTCCTGTAAATTAATTTGTAAATAGTAAAAAAGCATTGTTTTTGATGTTCTTGGTGTGGTGAAGCGGGTCCACAGCTCAAGTCAACAGGGCCACTTTTTAAATAAATAATCGATTAGAGAGGGGGCATGGTAGTGTGGCCGGAAGTGGTTCCCGGGGGAGTTTATGATGCAGGCAGTCCTCGCTTAAGTGTACAGGTGAGGAGTCGTCCACATCCATAATTGGTGCCGGGAGCTGCTATTTGCCACATTTGATCCACATCCCCGTAATTAATAGAAGTGCGAGGCGGCTAGGGGGAAAAAAAAAGAAAAGGAATAGTGAACGGAGGTTGCAGGAGAAGAAGGCAGGAAGCGGGGAGAGGAAAGCCAGTACAAGAGATGGGCGGAGTGGTGGCTCTGAGGCTACGGATCTGCGCTGGTATCCCGAAGGTTGCCGGTTCGAATGCCTGTCACTGCCAAAAGAGATCCTGCTCTGCTGGACCCTTGAGCAAGGCCCTTAACCTGTAATTGCTCCAGGGGCGCTGTACAATGGCTGACCCTGAGCTCTGACCCCAAGGGGTATGTGAAAACTACCAAATTCCTAATACAAGAAATTGTATAAGGCGAAATAAAGAACAAAAAAAAAAAAAAAAAAAAAAAGAGAGTGAGAACGAGTGAGTGCAGGCTCGCGGGCAGCTGAGCAGTGAGTTCTAATGGGGTGTTTGGCCGACACCTAGGGCAGTCGGTAGTGTTCGCTTCTGCTGAGCGTGTAGTTGAGGAGCAGGAGTGACCGGAAGAAGGATGGCTCGCCGCAGAAAACAGTGGGAGTCAGGAGGCTTGGGAGGTGGATGCCCCAGCCTAAACGTCCTGGTCGCTGGGGAACCCAAGTCTCGGTCTGGGGAGAGCTGAACTGAAGCCAGGGATTTGGAATCCTCCAGATCAGCAGGAAGAGCAGGTCAGCTGCAGCTAGGGTGACTCCCCTGGTGCATTGCCTGGATGGGAGAAGCAGGGGAGTCACCAGTCACCAGAAGAAGAATGCACCGGGCTTTATTTTTAAAAGGTCAGCTTCCAGCCATTGTTTTAACCTTGTTGTTTTTTAAAGAGATTGTTTTTTTCTATTGTGTTTCTAACCTCCACGATTTCACCATGTTTTATTGTATTATTTATTTAAAAATTTTGAGATGCACTGCACTATTTATTTGAACACTTTGATTGTTGTTGTTTTAATAAAAGAACTTGGCACTTTTGCACCATCCCCTTGCTTTGTTGTGCCTCACTGCCTAGCTCATTGGTGACATTACCAACGGTGTTGGGTTCAAGAGCTCCCAGAAGTCGGATGGCAGCATGGAGCGAACCCACATCGTCACACTTGGGACCACAAAACACCTCATGTTTAGAATCAAATGACACTGAAGTAAGAAGGACAAACCACAAAAGTAGAAAGGACATGCATACAACACACACTGCACCACTGGAACTTCACAGTACACATCCAGTAGCAGCAGTACCTTCTGTGTGACCAGGTGTTTGTTGGTCAGCCGCAGTCCATATGTTTTCTACATACGTATCTGCTCTTTCCGAACCAGGATTCTGTGATTCTTTGAAAGAGCATCAAACTGATCATTTCTTTTCACAAAGTAAAAGGAGCACGCACATGCTTCCTTTGGTGGCTTTTTCAAATTATGCATGGTCCTCCTTAACAGTGGATGAAAATCAAGATGCAGAAAAATGTTTTATGAACAATGCATTCCTAACATTTATCTGTTTTCCTGTTATTTTCTGTTTACTGTGGCTACCTTTAAGGGAGAATATGGTACCAGACTTTTTGTACCTCGATGATGACATGTGCCGCTTGACTTTTACTGGGAAATACTCAAACCAGAAGTGCCAATGCACAATTTAAAACAAAAACAACAACAACAGGTGGTCCTCATTTTATTACAGAAAATGACCTTCACTCCCTATTGCCAAACTGGAAAATTCAGGGCATACATGGACATACACACTCAAGGGTATAAGGAACACTGCAGGGATGGCCAATTAGTCTGGCTGCTCAGCAAGAAATAGGCTTATTGCAAGAAGCAATATTTTTTCTAGATAAGAAAAGACATTTAGCAAATAATGGAAAATTTGCAAAAATCAATATTTAAAACAATATGCATTCTTCGAACATCAATGAGCCACTGAAGGACCACTTCCCTAGTCTCAGACACAAAGGTTGAAATCAGTTCATCAGCAGTAATGTCAGGGTGACCCTACCTTTAAGGACCCCACAGGGAATGAAGGCAAAAATATTTAGACATAAATAACTAATAACACAATATAAACAGAACTCAAGAAATCAGATATAGATAACACTACAAACATAATCAGCAACATAAAAAGGCAACAAACAACCATAACAATAAGCCTTCTATTTTGCATAGAGAGTACTGATATTGCAATGTTTCTTACTCGCACCATCTAATGTGCTTAATGACCAAAGCAACTTTTTTATTTGATCAGTAATACTTAAAAAAGATATCTCATTTTATTTACAACAGAAGGATAAGTCTATCTAAAAATAAAAGCATCAGCCACAGATATTTTTGATTACTTTTATTTCACACACACACAGATATTTACAGTCTATGGTCTTAATAAAGGGTCTCTGCATTGGTTGAGTTGCCTCAGGCTCCACATTTTTCTATGAAGGTCCCTGGCTCCAGCTCTTCAGAATGGATTAACTGAGTTCAATTCCTGGATGGAAAAATAATACAAGTAGCAGGAGTCATGAGTGGTTAATGCAACTGTTTCACATCTCTGTTTTCTGACTGGGCTACTGCCTGTGTGTGTGGTACCCCATGATCCTTGAACCCCAGCATGACCTTAATCCCTGGGCATCTTGAAGTTTGTGAACCAAATGTAAAAACAGTAGTAAGTGAGGTACACACAGACACTTGTTGAGGTGTGAATAAAAGCTGTCATTTATTGCAGGAAAGTGAACAAAAACAATAACTAGAAATTAAGTGTGATGCAAATCAGGAATGCAGTTAAAGCTAGCAATGACACACAAAAAAAACTAACAAATGTAAAAATAGACCAAAGAAAGAACTATTTTGAATCATTTACAAAGTCGGCACCTCCTCGAAACTGCAGTTTTATGTACATTCAGCTGGATTGTTATTGCTGCTATCTGGCTCATCATCAGGTGTCTTCCTTCATTACTGGATGTTTCAGCTCTTGTCACAATATCCTCTGAAGGGTGAGCTGCCTGTGTTGATCAGGCTTAATCTGAGCTACGTAGGTGGCTTGACCATTGTTGCTGTCTTAGTTGCCACAGCCATTTTGATGCCAACCCTCTTGGCCTACTGCATTGCAGGTCTTCTTCCACTGTTGCCCCTGATACCAAAAATCTTTAATGCTCTCCAGAGGGATTTTCGAAGCAGACCTCTTGCTCCAACCTCCACGGGCAGGCACTTTGCACTCAATCTCTTCTCAGGGCAGTCATCCACCAGCGGTGAGTATTTGTGCAGCTTCCTATTATAAGCCTTCTCCAGGCACTCTTCCCATGGTAGTGTCAGGTTTTCGCTGTTCTGGATCAAATTAACAAGTCTGGCCTCAGGGTCATTCTGACAATATTCTGTGGGAAGGCAAGGTGGCGGTTGATGTCAGCTCTCATGTTCCTGTCTTTAACTGCTCCCAGCACACCACTCTCCATTGATATAGGGGCCTTCTCTCCACTCCTAACAAAGGTAATAAGCTGCGGTCTCTTGTCAATCTTCCTGCATTTCCGTGCCACTTCCTCCATAAGTGCAGTCAGTGTTGTTAGTACCTTGTCATGCCTCCAGGGGTATCTCCCCTCTGTCAGTGCTGTACTGCAAGAAGACAATATGTGCTCAAGATTTGCTGGCTTTCCACATTTCCACATTGCTTGCCGCTTGGGTCTTCTCTCAGGCCCCAGCTGAACAAATTTGTTGGGCTTGGAAAGACATCATAAACACTGCTGAGGAGAAATGTTACTTTTCTGGCCTACAATAACCACATCTCATGCCAAGTGATTTTCTTTCCCTTTCTTCCTTCTCACTGTTTTCATTTTCACTCTTGTCACATCCAAACTTCGTGTGTCGAATCTCAGAGTGAACCAGCTCTGTCTTCTCTATGGGCTTCACTTTTCTCCAGTTTGTCTTTGGGATGCACCCGACACCCAGCTGTCCCGTTGCTATTGCCCCAGTGGTGTCCTTTGGACACAATCTGGACTCTGCCTTGTTCATTGCTGTTATGGCTGACCATTTCTGCTGTCATAACATTGCTGTCTTTGCAGTCGCATGACATTAGCACCTTTCTAACCTTGGATGCCTGGATCTCCATAACTAGATCCCTGATCAAGAGTTGGACCATGATTCCCAAGCTGTAGATATTAATATTAATGAAGCTCTTTTATTCACGCAGCCACCTTCTCAAATGGCTGCTGATATTTCTTTTCATCACCTCCACAAGCAATTGCCAGAAAAGCCTTGGCAAGACCCCTTGGTGTCATCACCAAGCCTTGAAATTCCTTAGTAGGCCACTCTTTTTCTCTCTTTGCATCTAGTCCTCTGCCTGTCCCACCACCCCATTCATTCTTTGTGTCATTAAATACTTCCTCAGGCTCTTCACTGGATTATTTAAAAGTGTTACTCGGGTTGAATGTCATCCTTACCCATGTAACTAATGTTTCTCGGTCCTCCAGTTTCCATTTTCCCTCCACCACTAACCTTGTTGTTATCGTCATGTCGTCCATGAAATCTCAAATGTGCAGTTGTCATGCCCTGGACTTCATCATCCGTGATCGGCTTAGTTGTTCTGCTGACTTCTCAAGCAGATGAACTGCTGTGGCAAACAGGATGATGAAGATTGTACAACCTGATAGTATCCCTACTTCTGATGTGTAATTCCTGACCGTGTACCTCATCTTGAATACAGTAAATATTAAACAAAAGCAAAATGTTTTCTTCCTCCAAAAGATCTCTCAGTCAAGTATGTTCTTCCAAATGAAATTAAAAAGAATATTAAAAGAAAATAACGATTGAGTAAACAAAATAAGCATGCATAGCTCACCATGTCTCCTCCTGTGTAATTGCCTCCACTCCATTAATAAATCAAAGGTACACTTGAAACCATGCCTCTCTCTATCCTTACTGCTCTCCAAACAATCTACAGTTCAGATCTGCCCAAAGATGACTCCTAGCATTCGTGTGGGTGTTTAATATCACCACAGAGTTTTAATGCCTCCGTGTGGAGTCTTTCCAATCTTTCCAGTAGGAGCTTATTATATTAATTCAAAGTTCCTCTTGCAAACGTGCAAGCAGTGTCCATATGTGGCTATCTTGTCTACTACTGCTGCGTCTCTCTACTCCTTTCCACATGGGCTCTTTCTCTACAAGTGTGCCGGAAACATTTTATGCTCCCTGGTCCATGGCAGCAGACTACTGCTGGGGTGACTGTCTCAGTAGCTGGCAGCATGTGTCTGTCCACAGACCTCCAGAAAAAATGCACACTTTAGGACGACCACTACACCAAAGTGTTTCTGAATGCTGTTGTGGAGACACTTGGTTAAAGCGTGTCTTCCTTGCACCCACCCCATTTCTGAAGGAAAGTTAGGTGCATCCATTAACTATTTATAAAATTTTTGCTGGAAACTTTATGAAAAACCATTAAGCCTGTGGCACAACTGGTCACAGTGTGGAGTTTAAACTATCCCGTCATCCAGAAGAGTTTTTCTTTAGGTCTTCCAATTTCCACTCATGAAAGAAAAATGTTTAGTTGAAGTTTACTTTAAAGCCGTCCAGTATAAAAAACTTGAAGGTCTTGATCACCAGTACTGCAGCATGATGCTCTGGTCCCCCACCACCACGTATTAGATGACTCTAGGTTCACAACATGAAGGACATATGAACAGGAATATGTTACTTTTTGTAAAATTATGAAAATGTAGAATGCTTTAATATTACTGGCCAGACTAAACCATTTTGAATTAAATTGATCAGATTTAAGGGAAACTAAACAAAACCAATGGGACACATTTTTGAATATGAAATCAGTTGACCTTAAATGAAAACACACACACACACAAATACCACAGTCTGAAAATAAGCCTCATAAATGTATTTTTCCTATTATTATAGAGCACTAATTTAATACTGTGAACAGCCAGAGTGCTCTTAACAGACCCCACTACGAAATGAACAAGATGGATGTTTATTTGGACAACAACTGTTAAGGGTAACTCAACATGTGGAGTGATAATAGCACAATTAAATAAAATAATAAATGAATAAGCTCCTCTGGGCCCACCTAAGTAATGTTTCCCTCTAGGAATGCAGGGTGGTTGGTCCAATAATGCTCTCCATATTCCTTGAACCTCCCATGCCTCCTTCCAAACACTCCCCATTGTTCTCCTTAAACTTTTCTCCTTTCAAACTGCAACCCCTGAATTCATTCCTAGTTTAATCCGATGTTTACTTACTGTATCTGTACAACTGCAGAAGCCATACTCCCAGAGATCCCCACTCCCTGTAGCCTTACTGGCTCTTTTGGTATTGCTATCATCCTGGGAGTCAGACAGGACATCATTTGCACCGTGCCTGTCCATCAGTAATTTCTCTGTGACCCCTAAAGTGGAGCCTATTGGCTGGGCCACTGCCCAAAACAGTTTAGTCCCAACCCTGACCTTGTCCAGATTCTCCAATAGTTCAGCAGAAAGTCTAATCAAAGTGGACTGTATTGTACTATAACGATTTTCTAAATCAGTTCAGTGTGGGAAACGACCACCAACCTTGTCTACTGTTACTTTGACAGTAATTTAAGTTAAAAGAATAATAATAATAATCCAAAGAATCACTGTAGGGCGAACCAACTTAAATAACATTTTGCACAAAACATATAATTAATTTAAATGAACTGAGGTGCTCTTTGCCTTAAGCAGGCAGATTTTGGACACACCTCCCACCAAATCATAAGAAGTTTTCAATAATTTTACTCGGCAGACTCCCAAAACAATTATGGTAAGTCATCTTAGCTGAAAGCCAAGAGTTGAGGCAGTACAGCAAATCAAATGATTATTTACCAACAACCTGGTTTCTATTTCAAAATTTTTCTATGTAATTCATTTTTTTCTATAGAAAAAACAATAATTAAAATGAATCATATTAGCATTATTTGGTAAATAGAGTAGATATCGAATCATGTTCTTATAAGGGTATTCACATTTTAGTAACAAAGTAGTTGTGAAATATTAAAGAAAATCTTCAAAACTGTCATTTCAAGATAAAATATAAGTACTGTACAAAAGAAGCTTCATAACTGAGAGGAGACCATTCAGTCCCTGAACTCATCTTGCTGATATATGGGCAGTTAAATTAAAGCACATCTATAATTTGAAAGAGGTTCTACACTTTTGCTTTCAAGCACTTTTTGTGAGGTAGCTCACTGAAACTTTGTAATGTTTTCACCCTTGGTCTGGTGCTTTGGCACCCTGTTGCTATTGCCCTTGACATCAGTGTGCAAGCCGCTATCAAGGTGTGGTCATCTAGTAATTTGTACCAAAGAAAAACAGAAAAGTGACATGGGCAGTCACTTGTGGGCAGTAGGTGTTAAATTAACTTAAATTCATTAAATAAGTGATTTGATATGCAGGCTTGTTTGGTTATCTTATAGCTAAATTGCCCCAATATTTCATCCAGATATGGGGACAATGCTTTATCTCATTGACGTTTTTTACGAGTGTAAAAATAGCTTTAAAAATGGTTGATAGGGTCACTGTTGTCAGTGATAAACTTACTTGCATGTGCTAATCAAGATGCCGCTTTCTCCGGCACCATGATCAAGAAAAATCTGAAAACATATATACAGACTAAAAAATATATTATACATATCACCCTCCCATTGCTGTTGGTTTAGATTGAAGTCCAGAAGAGCCCATGAAGTAACCAGTAGAGAAGTGCAAAACCTTAAGGGTCCAAAAGCTGAGACAAGTCTTAGAGAGACGGTCACAAATATCAGTCACTGATGTGTAATTGGAAAAAGTTAGGGCCATTCCTCTGAACAAGAAAAGAATAAGGATTAAGAAAGTGATATCACAATTGAAAGAGGTTGTTGATTTGCTGGTGATGGCAAGATAAATGAAGTGGAGAATAATTGGTTTCTTTCTTGAAGGAACAGAGGAGCTTGCAGATTGCTGGTGTAAGGACAGAATATTGAGACACAGGGAGATGGTATTAAGAAAAAATGATGATAACTTTATGACACCTCCTTCGATATTTGATAACTGTTACAACAATTCTTGAAAAAAGTTTGATTTTTTTTTCAAAAATTGAAAAATATTTTTCTCTTATAATTTTTCTCATATTTAAATACAGTATATATATAGACAATATTGCCAAAAAATCAATTTTTCTGCTTTTGACATATCTGTTTTAACTGAGGAAATGTCAGTTTTACAGGCATTATGTAACAATAACTGTATCTTCATTGGGAAGGACCTGAAGCCTAACCCAAGATGTCTGAGGTAACAGCCCAGGTAACAGGATGCCATTTCAGAGTACACATCCGTACTGGGCAAATGTAGATTCTGCAATTACACAAACCTACACATCTTCAGGACGAAAATTAATGGGTCATGATCTGAACCCAGTCTCCAGTAGCTATGAGACAACAGTACTAATCACTTAATAAAAGTGTGTGCCTGTGTCTCAGAGGTTAGAACGTCGGCCACCATATGCTTGGAGTCAATTGTACTGCCAGCAAGACTATCAGTGTCAAAGAGGGACAGGACCAATGGACAAATGCTAAAGCCAAAATAAAAACGATGATTGTAAGTCAAAGGAGCGTAATGTCATAAACTGAGAAATTCAAATGCGTAGCAAAGTATAGAAGGGTTTTTGTTTTTAAAAATTGCGACTATCCTCCAGGCGTACCAAGGGTTTAACCATTATGGGTAGGATGGTGCAGCTTCTTGTAAATAACCCTTAGCAACCCATGAATGCGTCTAGACATATATAGTTTAAAATAGCATTGCAGAAGAATAACAATTATTAATTAATTATACAGAAATGAGAATCTACTATAATCAAACACTAAGGTCTATGTATGTGTTCAGTCCCTTAGAGCAATCTGATTGGTCAGTTTGGCTTTGGTGGTGTGATCCAAAGACAGAGTATGAGTGTGAGATACACGAGGGGGAGTCGCCTTCAAAAATTAAATAATGACAGTGACCGAGAAGCAGGGCTTAAGGAACACACTCCAGAAAGGAAGCACCAGTTACTACGCAGTGAGGCATTTGTACTCCATCAACATTAATTATTTCCAAAGACATAATTTTGTCTATTTTTCTAGCGCATCGCACATAAAAGCAAGGGAACGATGGGGGCACCAGAACTCTGCTCACATTGCGTCGCTTCGTACCGCAAGCCACAAGTAGTAAGTCTGTGATAAGCGGAATACCGCTACGCTTTGCACTCACGTGATGGAAGGACAGTCCCGACCGCTTTTATATAGTAGGATGGGACTTAAGGTGTGTGTGCTGTGAACAGGCTTACATTTTAGTCATGAATGTTGTTGGTTCATCTTCATTTTTTGTCACGTGTGCCCAATGTTGACTAGAAAATTAGAGAGATGAGTGCGCACGTCAAAGTGCAGCAGTTTCATGGACCCATGATGTGATGTGCCCAGATCAAATAAGAGTTGAAATTCAGTATATATGGAGGACAGTCGCAATTTAGTTCTGAGGAAATCAGTCAGCCTTTCAGAGCAACTGAAAGATTTGCAAGTAGAATAGGACAGGTGGCAGAACTGTGAGGACACTGGGTAGACTCTGGAAGATTTGTCTCCTGGTTCTTTATTTGTCTGTTTCACTCCAAAAAGTCCTGGGAGGAAGAAAGAGAGTTGAAATGAAGTGGAAAGAAAAGAAATCTTTTGGGTCAAACATTTCTGCAATTGTTGATGGCTTTTTTATTATATATTATGATTTTATGTCACATTTTTGATAGCTTATTTCTATGCACTATTTACAGTATTGGGCACCTTGTCTAAAAGCCCACTTTGGACTGCTTTTTACATTTTTTTCATGTACTGTACACATTATAATTTTATTTTTGGCAGCTCCACCTCTGGGCAATACTGGTATCTGTCTTTTTCACAATTTTCCTGTTCCCCAGCCCTTTTATTATCCATGTTGCACTAAAATTAGAGGTTGAGGACTTCAGGTTATCACAAACCAAGCCTTACATCACCTATTTGCTGGATTTGATGCATCATTCAAAAGTGTCAGTATGAAAGAGACCCCACTGCTCTCAAATATTCTCATTAGCTACATTCTAGCTTTTTCATTTACACTGCCAGGGAAGATTTAGCACATTATCCCCTTTTCTGCACAATGCTTTCAAATTCAAGTTCAAGTTGAAAATTATTGTTACATCTAGAGAGGGAGAGGAACAATCTCATGCAATCTTTGTATTGAGACTACTGCTAGAGAAGCTTTAAGAAAAATGTGTATATGGCATTTTTTGATTGGGAAATGGCTTATGACTGTGGTGGGTTGGCACCCTGCCCGGGATTGGTTCCTGCCTTGTGCCCTGTGTTGGCTGTGATTGGCTCCAGCAGACCCCCGTGACCCTGTGTTCGGATTCAGTGGGTTGGAAAATGGATGGATGGATGAAATGGCTTATGATAGAGTGCTACATTAAGATGTTGGGAGATGCATGAGAGTGAAAGGAGGACCAGTGAAGGATGTGAGAATTGTCAAGGATATGTATGAGAGAGTGAGGACTCGGGTTAAAAATACTGTTGGGGTAACAGACAAGATCCCAGTTAGAGTAGATCTGCTACCAGGGATCTTCTTTAAGTCCTAACCTCCTTGATCTGGCTATGGATGTGTTGTGTCATGGGATAAATGGCTGATACTTTCTTTTTGCTGATGACATTGTGTTGTGTAACATCAGAAAAGGGGAAGTGGAGAGGAAGTTGGGAGAATGGAGAAGGGCTTTGCAAATAGAGGGTTGAAGATAAGTAGAAAGAACACAGCATATATAAGGTGTAATGATGATCAAGATTCAGAAGTTAATCAGCTATTGAAAAGAGTACAGTAGATACGTTTAAATATCTACGATCGGTGATAGCCCAAGATGGAAAATTAGATGCAGAGATAACCCATAGAGTGCAGTGTGGATGGAACAACTGGAAGAAGGTATCAGGAGTATTGTGTGATGGTGAAGGTTAAAGATAAGGTTTTTAAGACATGTATGGAGCTGAGACATGAATGGTAAAGGGAGAGAATTGCATTTTAACAGTGTAATGAAACAGGGCACACTATGAACATGGTTTATGTATACAATTAAAGATTACTCTGGACCTAACCCCAAATCACAAAGACAAATGGTAAATGCAATTTGGCCCAGTATGATTGTGCTTCAGTGCACTTTGTGAGAGTTGGTTCCGGTTTTTCTACCCACAATTTTAATTAACAAATTATGTTTGAACCAAAATATCAGTAAAAGTAAAAAAAAATCTTGGCTGCAGTAAAAAAAAAAGAGAGACTTCTGAGAGCTACAGCATTTATAGATATTCATTGTAGCCAATGCCCAAATCACAGTCTAATATCTTTCTTTACTTCCTCTTCTTGCTCACAGTAATCAGTTTTCTTGTATATTCACACCACATAATTAAAGCTGAAAAAATAACTGCCGACAAGTTGAAGGCGACTTATGTTCAAGGACTCTCCTCCTCAAAGCTTAATTATTTCCCGGACGTGTTTCTTCCAGCCAAGGAGTTTTTGTGAAGGCCATCCAAATCTGACCAAAAGCCACAGAGGCAACTTGCAATGGAGCAACCATGCATGTGGGAGCCAGCCCACATTGTGCTGAAAGAAAAAGGTGAAAAATACTAGTAAAAAAGTCAAATTAGGGAACTCTTTTTTTTTTACACAAATGCACTACAACTTGAAACCATAATACATGTATTTATACATTTATGCTCAGATCTGTTCAATCCAAATCAGTTTTCACAATCCAGCAGGAAATGTATAACTGCATTTATTTGTCTCTTTATTCGTGCAATGCTTTTATCTAAAGTAACTTAGCGTTCTTTATACAGTAACACTGCAGTCACTTGGTCTTAAGGTTTATACAGTATGTGCTCAATATCACCTGAAGTGATAGCCATATATAATGTGACTTCAGCCATGAAAATCGAACGTGAAATGGTGGTGCTTGCTAAGAAGATCCACGTTAAATTGGTGGCATGATAATATTACTGTCATAATGAAAAGATTAAATAACAGTTGGAAAAACAAAACAATCACATGCAAAATTACTAAATGCATGAAAAAATTAACCCTGGTAAAATTATGACTCAGTGAAACATATTTGGTAAAATTATGACTCAGTGAAACATATTGTCTCTCTCTGTCATCATTTTACCAGGGTTATTTTTACTGGGATGGATACAGTAAAAGAAGAAAAGGGCTTGATCGGTGAGGAGGTGCAGGACTGAGCTAGTATGGAGAACCTTCATCAAGCACATTGACCCCACATAGAAGTGGGACCAAAAGAACAGAAAGAAGAGTAAGAAGATAGTGTCTTCCCCAATTATCAGGGACATGTTTTGGTCCTCACCCCCTTTAGCCATTCACCTTTAAGGTTAGTTATGTGGAGCTCCCTAAAGATGCTTAGACTTTTCACTCACATTCCAGCAGACATATCCAGTATGTAACAATTTTTCATGCCATAATTTCAGAGGTGTCCTCCACATCTTCACCTCCACTGCTTTAAGAGTTGTTTGGAGTCCCCTACAACAGAGCATTAAGCCCTATTACTGAATTTTTTCAAATCCATCCATCTAATATATTCAAAACTCTTTTAACTGGTTTCCCTTATACCATACATTCATAATCTAAATTATATCTTACATTAAGTCATGTGACATTGACAGCAAATGTTCTCTTAGAAGCTGCCCTATCACATACAGCCACTAAATGCTTAAAATTAATAATTCACTAACATCTGTCCTCCTAATTGTTATATATGTTCTCTTTGTTATTCGCGCATCAAACCACAATTCCACATACTTAAATATTTATAAAATCTCCCCATAAATCGGGAGTGGTCTCCCCTAGGCTTTTTCGTATACTCAGATATGAGGATGGATATTTGAGGAGTAAACGGCAAGACAATGATTATATTTTTATATTATGTACATTAAAGAACCATCAACAACAAATCAAATCAAATTAATAATATATTGAATAATTTGGACTCTGCAACTGCATGAAAAAAAGATTTGCAATGACAATTTTATTATGGCGGACAATTCAGGTAAATTACCACTTTCAGTAAGCAAAAGTGGGTCAAAAGTTGCAAGAGACTTTAGTAATGTGTTTAATGTAATAGTTGTACACAAAATTTTGTTTACGTAAATCAAAAACGTTCTCAAATATGTATTACCATTTGAACGTCAAACAGAAAATTGCGATTATTTTGAAAACCGTTTGTTTTTTGAAAAAATGCAAAGAGACACAAAATGGCTAGAATGTGGTGTTTTACCATAATATGATGTGAAATTATCAAATTTTTAATATTTTTGGGGAAATGTTTCAGGTAAAGTTCCACTTCTGGTCAGCAGAAATAGATCAAAAGTTGATAGAAATCTACATTGTGTACCTAATACTTGTATACAAAATTTGGTTGACCTGAGTAAAAGCGTATTCTTCAAGTTATTGTGTTTACACACACACACACACATACACAGAGACAGACACACAGACATAAGACCAAAAATAGTGTATTCGGACTTGGAGAGGTCTAATACATCGAGATTCATTAAAATCTCGAAATCAAATTTTTGGACGATTACAATACTTTCCCTATACTTCATATACGAGAAAATAAAAATGTACCCTCCAATCAAATGACTATTTTTCCATACAGCTCACACCACATAATTAATATTACTGTCTCTCTATTACTTCATCAACTGTATACGACGCCGATAAAGGCAGAAAAATGAGACAATGCTGGAATGATCAGAGATGAGAATGATTGACTGAATGTGTGGTGGACAGTCACAGTGTGAGAACAAGGTGAATGCTGAGGAGAAAGGTGAAGGTGAAAGATGAAGAGGAAGAAGAAAAAGAAGAAGAGGCATGAGGTAGGTTTGGGGGGGGTATTTGTGTTACTCTGCCAGAAGTCAACAGGTTGTATAATGGGGGTGCAGTTTTTTTTAATATTTGTGTTCTCCATGTGTTCCTCCCTCCATTTTTTATGCAGTAATAAGCTCTCTGTTTTTGCATATTTTGGCTTTGCTGGCATTGTTCTGGGTCAGTTTCAAGTAAGTATTTGACCCCTTAGTCTGAATCCTTCCTTTCTATTCAACCCGTTCTCTACTTCTTCACATCCCATCGAGGAGTGAACATTTAAGTGGCAAATATAAACAATGAGGCATTTTAATTGTCAGCTCAGTAAATTGTTGCAGCACTTGTGATAAGAGCCACTTGGCAGCCATTCACATAAACCAATGTTGGATATGAATGAACCTGAAACCAGGGAGTGTACTAATTGTATGAAAATAAACAATTATAAACGACTGCAATGAAATTTTAATAAACAGAAGCTTGTACCAACAGGCTTTGCAAAGATCTGCGTCATTTAGCATCAAGTATAGTTATACAGGAATTCAAAAGAAATTCCAGGAAAAAAAATCTGAACCTTTCAATTCCTAACACTGCCATTATATTATAAAATCATCAACATATAATGATATAATAATATGCAATAATTCACCTTATTTATCATTCACATGACAATTTCTCAAACACAATCCAATTCAGGGTTAAATTTAACAGAGTAAATTCTAGCAGCATCTGGTGCAAAATGAAAAAAAAAATATTAAAAGGTTAGACTGAGGCTACTTAGTTGAAGTAGCCGGCATTGCCCAGGAATTTTTTGTAGAATGGGGTCAATGAAAGAAAGCAATGGTTTATGCTTTTTGAATGGTGACCCGGTTCTAATTGCTATCTGACCCATTTGTCATCCACACTGTGTCTCTCTCTACATCTCTGCTCTCGTGTGTTGAGATGTTCTTTTTGAGTTGAATAGATTCCACAATTGCAGTAACTCCTTGCTGGGTTGTAACCATGAATGTTGCCATGTCTGACTCATCCTCTCGGATCAAGATGGACAGTTTGTAGTGTTTAAATTATAAAGAAAACTCAACAAACCAAGAGTTAAACAACCCTTTGATTCTTCTTTGTGTTGTGCTGCACTTCCACTCTCGATTGAGCCTTACCCAACATCCTCCTGCAGATATTTCTTTACAGTAGACAGAAGCAGCACAAGGCATTGGCTGGGTAAGTAATGTTAAGTTCTGGTCATTTTGACTGCTAGTCTGGCTTCAGTCTAATTGGATGTCTCATTTGCGATGAGCCAGAAGGTGGCAGTGGTGTGCAAACTATAGCACTCTGAGAGAAACAAAAACCCACAGGGTCAAAATTTTGGGTCACTTGCCCATATTGTCTTAGAGAGCAACTATGCCAGGATGTAGGATTGTATATCAAACGTACAGACACACAGACATTTTATTAAATATTTATATACAGTATGTAAGTATATGCATTATATACCAAGACTTCAACCCATCTTAGAGGGGTAGCACGGCTACTACATAAGAGGGTATGGACTTTTTAAATAATTTTTAACATCGCGCCTTTTGTTATTTTGTAAGTACGATGTTATTAATGGTTTCTTTACCAAACTTCAAATCTAAGCCGAGCACACAAAAGAGAATATTTATTGTTAGTGCCAAAGATGCAGATTCAAATTATATCCTAATAGTCTGATGTGGAAAATATTATATAATGTTATATAAAAATATTACAACTCATTAGACAAATTATACAGTCAATGCCAAAATGAGACTTCATAAAGGTTGTGCCCTCATAGCCTGGGTCAACCCATGATTCATTTATTTTGAGGCAAAGTAGCTTTGGTAGATATGTTGGTACTGTATGTGGATGCTGGCTTGTTGGTAAAGTAACAGGCTTAACCCTCACTTTTTTATATGGCCAGGCATTCATTGTAACAACAATCATGTCATTACATGTGCCAGGTGATAGTGACAAATCACTCAAACGCTGGCTCCTTATGCCCTTCCGTCCCCCAGTGAGTAGAAGGGAGGTGCGACAATGCCACCCTTGGCTGTTGGCGCACTCAGAGGGAGGTTGCTTTACCATTCGATGAAGGTCCACTGCGTCATGATGATCCACAAAAGGTTATTCCAGGTTGGCACACCTGAGATATGCGCATGCGCGCACACTTACTAGGTGACTGTGATTTATAAAGGTAATTTGCACAGAAATATGTTTACACCACATTTTAGAAATCTGATTTTGTTTTGTGTAGACATTTTCCCGTTTTTTGATGTAACATATTTTCATGCTTGAATCCACTTAAAGTTTTTTAAATGGGATTCCTGGTCATTCTTTATGCCTCTTGCCCTATTTGTCTGTCATGGCAGAAGAATCACTGTTGCCAGTGTGCCATTCACTGCTACCCTACATCTGCAATTGCCCTGTCTATCCCCAGCTCACTAATGTAGGGGCTTATCCTAGTAATGGGTGCAAGTTTTTGTCACAACATTGCAATGCTCAGCAGCTGGAACCGCTTCAGATTCAACAGCATCCAAGTACATCTCATTTTTTTAAATCTTGCCATTGTTTAATCTAGCTACATTTACTATGTGATTGCAGCTGAATGTCAAACAAAACCCATTAAATTGTAATCTGGCAATTTATTTATAACGTGGGCATCTATTTTATTTCATGTGTGCCTCTGAAACAGATACACTACCGTTGACAACTTCCCTTTCTTGTAGCTACAAGATTTCCGATGTGAATCTGTGCATGCTGTTGGCATCAAGTTTTGATTTTTGTGTTTCCCAGATGCTGGACTGAGTTCAAAAGAGATATTTATACACAATCAAATATGGATTAAGTTACTTTACACTCAAGTCAGATGAGTGTAAACTCGAAATGCTTGATCTAAGAGCATTCTTGCACAATTATTTGTCAAAGTAGTTTCCTGACCACAAACTTTGTTTACTTCACAGAAGAACATAAAATAATCCATTTGTTAAGTTAAACAGAACAGTTTTAGGAATAACACATCGACTGTGAAACAGAAGGAACGCATTTTTTGTTCTCTTTTTTACATCTTCCTGTTTGTTTCATTCATATGACATATATCGATTGGGTAACACAGGGGCTCACTACTGTAATTCATTTTCGTTGTTTACCGGAACATAGGATGCACACTATGTGCCTGTAAATGGCAGTTTAACCCCCACAGACCCGTAAAGACAGCAGTGACCTTGCATCAGTACCCACATCCTTTCCCAGATTAGTCGCTGATTGGTAGCTTGTCTCTATTAAACATGACCTAATACTAACTCATTATGGAAAATCACATTTGTTAAAAGAGTGTTTGTGTGGTTAAAAAAAAGAAACTTCAGTTCAATCGATTGAGAAAAAAAAAATTTAACTCATATCCTTTCATCTGTAAAGCACTAATGTCTGTTTGAACATTAGAACAAAAAAGCTTGCTAGTCATATCCACTTAATTCTTCCAAAATAACATCAAGTCTAGCTTTGACGCTCTCTAAAGTCCTACTGTCACCCACACTACTTGGCAACTTATTGCTTGTGACCACAGATCTCTGTGTTTGCTTGTTCTTTACACATAGCTTTTATACTGTAATTAAGTCGCTGAGTGAAGATTTGGCATACAGGTAATTCTCACTGTAAACCAGGCTTCTGAAATTTTTGGCCTTTCCTATAGTGAAGGTCACCTGGAGTCAGAATGAAAACCATGAGATATGATAATTTGATCTATCCACAGAGAAGCAGCCCCAATCAGATTATGATGGCAGTGAGATGGTGAGCACGCTTGCCTTTAAAGCAAGTAGTCCAGGTTGAATTCCTGCTTATTACATTATTCCAAGCCAGCCCAGCTAAGGCCATATTATCTTTCTTACCAATACTACATACTTTCAATCTTGTCTGCACAATTTCTCTGTCATATTTGAAGCGTTACTCTGCAAGTCTGTAGTCAAACCTTATAATAAATTAGGATCACTGATCGTATTTATTCGAAGCAATGTTAAAGTTGTGTCAGTCACTCTTGATTACTAGACATCATCAGAGCTTCTGTAATAACTATAAGTGATTCCACCCTAGATCACGAGTTGACACTGCCATTTACACCTTTTCATTCTTTGCCCTTGGATCTGATGATCACCTATAGGAGGATTTCTGATGTCACTTTTGCGTTTCATCCAGAAGTCCCTCCTCTTCTTCCCCCGGCACCTTTTAGATAGATAGATAGATAGATAGATAGATAGATAGATAGATAGATAGATAGATAGATAGATAGATAGATAGATAGATAGATAGATAGATAGATACTTTATTAATCCCAGGGGGAAATTCACATACTCCAGCAGCAAAAAATATTAAATTAAAGAGTAATAAAAAAATGCAGGTAAAAAACAGACAATAACTTAAATAATGTTCAACGTTTACCCCCTCTGGTGGAATTGAAGAGTCGCATAGTTTGGGGGAGGAATGATCTTCTCAGTCTGTCAGTTAACCTGAGATTCACTTCTGCATAAGAAGCAACAAATTGGGTGTTAGAAAACTCATCTGATTCTTTAATTTCTTTTTGGCTTACGACCTGCCAATTAAACAGGGATCACTGCTAGTATCCCAACCCTTTATATTTTGTCCTTTATTACATTTCTTTGGTTGAAGGTGAAAAAAAGCTGACCAGCAAGAGATGACAATCTTAATGGGAAATGAAAAAGCAGAATTTGTATTTATATTGTAGATTACTCTTATCCTGTTAAGTTCCCCCCTTTCAAATGATTTCAGTGTATATTTTGCAGCCATACATCTCCACTTGAACTGCTTCTCACAAGGGTCACTATTTTTGGATTGTTCAAATTTACAGCAATGCTTTAAAATAATACTAGCATAGTTAGCCTCTAGCTTGTCCATCTGTCCATCATCACACAGGGGGCTGGTACATAGCCTAGCAGCCTCAGTAAGAGGGAAGAAGCCAGCTGTGGGCAAGTCGTCTGTGCATTACAGAACCCAGAGTTCCATAAACTAATTACAGGTATAGTATAGTTAAAATATTGTGGATTCAGAATTTGGTCAGACCCCTTCATTTTCTGCACAGTTTGCCATTCTTGCCAATCAATAAATAACCCATAATGACAAAGTGAAGACGTGTTTAGAAATGAAGCAAGTTTATAAAAAATCCAAAACTGAAATCTCTTATTTATAAAA
This sequence comes from Erpetoichthys calabaricus, assembly GCF_900747795.2. Lineage (NCBI taxonomy): Eukaryota > Metazoa > Chordata > Cladistia > Polypteriformes > Polypteridae > Erpetoichthys > Erpetoichthys calabaricus. Next base: position 40,857,325 of record NC_041398.2, on the reverse strand, counting down.
GACTTCAGACCCTTTGCTGTGGCACTCCAAATTGTGGTAATGTGCATCTTGCTTGCTTTACTTTTCCTTGAAATGTATCTAAAACTTGATCCGGGTCCACTGGTGGCATAGTGAATTAATTGGACACACTTGTGTATATCCATTCATCCATCCATTTTCCAACCCACTATATCCTAACTACAGAGTTACAAGGGTCTGCTGGAGCCAATCTCAGCCAACACAGGGCGCAAGGCCAGGCAGATCCATAATTCACACTGCATGTCAGGACAAAAAACAAGCCATGAAGTCCAAGGAACTCTTTATAAACCTCCATTAATAAAATTATGGTGAGGCATAGATCAGGGCAAAGGTATAAAACCATTTCTAAAGCACAGTGGCCTCCAATATTGTAAAATGGAAAAAGGTTGGAACCACCAGGACTTTTCCTAGAGTTGGCCATTCAGCCAAACTAAGTAACCAGGCATGGAGAGTCTTGGTCAGTGAGATTGCCAAGAACCCAATGGTTACTCTAACACAACTTCAGAAGTCCTCTGTTAAGATAGGAGCAACCTGTCGGAAGGACAACGATCTCAGCAGCACTCCATCAATCAGGAGCTTATGATAGAGTAACTAGACAGAAGCCACTCTGCAGTAAAATGCATATGATAGTTTTAAAGCTCTGAGAACATCAAGAACAAGATTCTTGGGTTTGATGAGACAAAAACTGAAAACTTTGGACAGAATTCCAAGCATCACGTCAGTTGAAGACCAGGCATTGCTCATTGTCTGCCTAATACCATCCTTATAGTGAAGCATGGGGTGGTAGAATCCTGCTATAGGGGTGCTTCTCTGCAGCAGGGACAGTAGGACTGGTCAGAATTGATGGAAGGTAAATGTAGCCAAGTACAAAGAGGTCCTTGAATAAAACCAAACAGGGCAACAGTTCACCTTTCAGTATGACAATGACATGAAGCATACAGCCACAATAACACCGGATTCCTTCAGGACACGTTACTGACTGTATTTGAGTGGTCCAGTCAAAGCCCAGACCTAAACCCCACAGAACATGTGTGGGGAGACCTAAATATGGACATTTGCAGACTCCTCCTGTCCAATCTATTGGAGGCTGAGGGGAACCGCCAGCAAGAATGACACAAACTGCCCAAATCTACTTGTACAGACTTAACTAGTTAAGAATCGAAGCTGGATTTGCTGCCAAAGGGGCTTCTAAAAAGTACTGAATTAAGGGTCTGAATACTTCTATTAATAAGAGATTTCAGTTTTTGATTAATACGTTTGCAAACCCTTTCTGAAAACATGTTTTCACTTTGTCATTATGGGCTATTGAATGTAGATTATGGCAAATTTATACATTTAGCCACCCTAAAAATCAAAAGCAGGAAGGGAACTGGGAGAAGGATTATTTGATAATTGGCTTCACCCTAGATTTCTTCCTAAAACTCATTACCTGTGACTTAGCATCACTTCAGTTTGGCCATGTTGAATAATTCATATGGTTCAGCCCTGAAATGAGCATGCTAGCTCATCAGTGAGCTTTTTTTTAATGCTACTGTATCTTTAAGATATTATTTATATTATAAGACATGATAAACAACAAAAATGGATTTCAATCACAAACCCATTTCTGGGTTATTATGCAGAAAACAGAGAGTGGCTTTCATGGAACAATGCAAACATAATGCTGGGTACACCATAAGACAAATAATGCAAATGTTTTGTTGGAGGTCCTCCTTCTAGATAGAAGGAAGAGAAGGTAGGGTGTCGGAGGGTGCAGGTGGGCTGCTGAGTCTTTGTGAGAACCAGACCACTTGGTATCAATTGAGGGGGGTTGAAGCAGTAGGAGGAAAGAAAAGGGGGACACTGAAGAAGAGAAGGCAGAAAAGGCATGGTTACTGGTTGTGGCGAAGGCCACGTCCATACTACTATGTTCTCATTTAAAAAACAGCATTTTAAAACAAAAATTACCTGCAACCATACTAGCATTTTCACATTGTTTACAAAAGTATCTCCATCCACAATTAAGTGACCAAAAACGCATATAGTGTAGACATTGGAGTACACTGGGCGTGTTCATACTGTAGCAATAGGTAAATGAATTGGTTTTCATGCACATACAAAACACAATTTAGATTTATACAGGTAAATAACACAACAAGCACCATGGAAAGCAACTCTTCTATATCTGCTATGTTGGAATATTGCTTACTTTCATAAAGGGTGACCATTCAAGTAATGAGCAGAATCCAATTACTGAGGGGCTATGCAACAAGGACTAACAAATTTGAAAGCTATTAGAGTCTGCATTTTGACCCATCATTTCAATGCAAGCTGGCGTGTTTTGGAAATACACGCCTCTGAAGAGTGTTTTCAAAAGCCTCCGTTTTCAGTGAATAAAAATGTCAAGTTATTGTGGACAAAAGGCAGAAATGAAAACTAATGTCTTTATTTTTAAACAAAAACATACTAGTGTGGTCTTTGCCTAAAAAGGCAAACAGTGAGGATGGCAAAAAACCCTATACTGCCCCTGTCCCACCACCAGAAAACATGTCAAGATTAAAGGGGCAAACCATTACTGTTAACAACCCAGCAGACAGCTTGACAATACTGGTAGAGGTGCGGCAGGCAACAATGCCTGGCAGGAAATCTAAAATATCTACTTGTATATTAGACTTGGAAAATTATGCATATCTTGACAGTTATACCAAATTTCTATCTATACTAGTGAAATAAATGAAGGAGTCAGTTGTGGAAACCTTTTGTATTTCCCGCAATAACAAAATAAGACAAACTCATGTGTCTGGTTCACATATACAGTACAGGAAGACACTGATTTGCCTTTACTTAAGTGTTTTGACAGTTTCCTTCATGTTTCAGTTTTAAGCTCATTGAGCTATTCAACGTTTACAAAAGCTGTCTTAGTTGTTCATTAAATGGCAGTTTTTATGATTCTATTTCTGTTTTCCGTGTACATTTTCATTCTCTTGTTACAATTTTTAAAAGTACTGAGCTGCAAATATATTAAGCAGCAAGGTATAATGCTTTAAGAAACTGTAAAAGTATATACAATAGTAATTCATATTGCTGTTTTAATAAAAGGTAATTTGTTCAGGCCCTACTTATAACTATTATTATTATTTTCACCATTTTTAAATAGTGATTTCGCCATTGAAAACAGATTAAGTATCCATATGTAATACTTTAAATCAATAAAATGCAAAATATAAATACTTTATACTTTGTTGTTTTTATTTTGGGTTGATAACTAGAAGTTGTAGGCATCAGAGGCATGAAAACTGGATCTCAAGTTGGTTAACCAGAGGGTGACAAAGAGGACAGGTAAGAGGAAAATGAACCATGTGAAGTACAGTCATCATTGGACCCCATCAGGGGTCTGTCCTTGGACTGTCTGATTTACAGTTAGTAAACTTGTGAAATTTTCAGATGATACTAAAATTGGAGCAATGGCAAACACTGAGGAAATAGCAAAAACAATTCATGAAGACTTGAACAGCCTTCAGAACTGGGCGAACACCTGAAACATGAAGCTTCATGTGGAAACGTGCTAAACATGAGCAAAAAGGAATATCGATTATAAATACAAGATGAAAGACACTGTCCTACAGGATGCAACCTCTGGAAAGGATGTATGGTTTTATGTTAATATAATATTTTCATCATCTAAGTAATGCTGCAGAAGCAATTGAAAAGGCAAAAAAATATTATGTTATATTGTAAAAACTGTTAAGTATAAATCACAGGATCAGAATATATAATGCACTTGTGAATCTAGAGTATTGATTAAAGTTCTGATCACCACACTGCAAGAAAGACATAGCAGCACTTAAAGGGGTGCAGAGAACAGAAAACAAGACTTAAGGACATATCCTACTCTAACAGACTCGAAGAAATAAACCTGTTTAGTCTCAAGCAGAGGAGGCTGGGTGGGGACCTAATCCAGATCTTCATTTCCGAAGGCATCGATAAAGTACATCTAAGAGAATTCTTTCAACTTAAGGGTGAATCATCTACTGAAAGACATCAGTGGAAATTATGGGGAAGTGCATTTAAGGCTGAATCCAATCAGCAATTCCTTAAGTAAACACTGTGGGACACTGGAACAAACTACTGAGGCATGTAGTTGAAGCAGAAACCTTGACAACCTTTAAGAAGAAACTGGATGAGATATTGGGACAGCTTAGCTATTAACTAAACAAATGAGGCTGGTAAACTGGATGGTCTCCTTCCTTGTCAAATGTCCTTGTACTAACTGGGATACAGTAAGTCCCCAACATACAAAGTTCCATTCCGAGAGTGCGTTTGCAAGATCAGTTTGTTCGTAAGTCCAACACACCTAATCTAGGCACCCAGTGAACAACCCTCAACTCCTATAGGAAACATGTACACGTACAGCTATTTGTACATAAGAAAATGCTTTTAAAAGTTAATATTTGCATTTTGTTACAGATTTTTTGGGCATTTTAATAATAAACAACAGAAAGTTCATTTTTGTTTTTATTGTTTTTTGTCATCTGATATTGCTATTTTACGCTATCTGGTAGCCTACGTATGCAGACCTTACCTACTCTCAAATCCTATCAAAAACATATTTCAGCTTGTGGCACAGTAGATCTTCTTAGTACATCAAAGGACTTGAGTCCACAAAGTTATTTACAGTGCATCCGGAAAGTATTCACAACGCATCACTTTTTCCACATTTTGTTATGTTACAGCCTTATTCCAAAATGGATTAAATTCATTTTTTTCGTCAGAATTCTACACACAACACCCCATAATGACAACGTGAAAAAAGTTTACTTGAGATTTTTGCAAATTTATTAAAAATAAAAATGTTTCTCAAATGTTACATGTTTCTCAAGTAAACTTTTTTCACGTTGTCATTATGGGGTGTTGTGTGTAGAATTCTGAGGGAAAAAATGAGTTTAATCCATTTTGGAATAAGTCTGTAACATAACAAAATGTGATGCGCTGTGAATACTTTCCGGATGTATATAGAGAAAATATAAATTTTGATACTGTATGCTTTATTGTACAGACATAAATGCATAAAGCCAGCCTTTGAGCATTTGGTACCGTCACTTATCTTTCTCATTCGAGGCCTTGTTTAGGATTCACTTTGTTAACACTTTAGTTTAGGTACTGCACCTATTCCCCTTGGGATTAATAAAGTATCTATCTATCTATCTATCTATCTATCTATCTATCTATCTATCTATCTATCTATCTATCTATCTATTTCCCATTTACATTTATGTAACAAGACCTTAACACAACTTTCTTTGGGTCTTCATAACATTTATAAAGCATCAGTAAAGTGTTTCTTCATCTCTACAATGTGACCTACTAAGAAGGTGGCGCAGTGGTAGTGCTGCTGCTTTGCAGTAAGGAGATTGTGGGTTCACTTCCCGGGTCCTCCCTGTGTGGAGAGCGCTTTGAGTAGTGAGAAAAGCACTATATAAATGTGAAGATTTATTATTATTATAAAACACATTTCTCTTGAAATTCCATATTTAGTATAAGACCTGTGAATCATTCATATTAAAAAGTCATTCTGCCATCATGTCAGTATGCCACACTGATGTTTTATAAGTGTCATGAAGACCAAAAGTAGCTTTTGTTAAGGTCTTGTTACTTAAGGGTAAATGAGAAATAGATGCATTTTTGCAGTACCTAAATTAAAGTGTTACCTTCAACTTTTTCAAATAACATCATAAACATTTCTTCAAGACAGACTAACATTTGTTAACTGTTCACCACTTACAGTATATTATACTAATAATATTCCATTAGCTTTCACAAAAAAAGAATTAGGCTGTTAATGTGAAGGTCAAATTCAGATGCCAGTGATGTGTGTCAACCTGATGTAACAAGAGCAAATTGTTCCCCTATAATTTATAAATAAAAACGTGCAGCTAGCAGAAGATGGGACACATCATAGCATGAGTATCATTGCCATAATGCAGTTAACATATTTGAGCATTTAAATCTGGCCAGGCAGAAGTGCAATGAATGGTGGGAGGAGGTTGCTCCTGAAGATTAAACCAAAAAGAGACTGACATCATAGCCGCCGATATGGTTTGAAACCATATGCTGCCACTTAAACCATAGCTTGGTTGCTCCAGAGAGCCACAGTAAAGCATTGTGCAGCTGTAATGTTCCAAGGGGAAGTAAAATACCCTAAAGCCCCTTAAAAACAAACCCAAAAAGTCAGAAGGGACAGTAATTCAGTAATTACATACCTTCATTGGCGGTGCTCCTTTATGAAAATTACTATATTTTTCTTTAAAAATGTATCTTTTATGTTTGTACTGTAATCATCCTTCTTTGATTTAAAGTACAAGTAAAAATGAAACTCTTTAAGAAATATCCCAACAGTAATAAAATCCTTTTTTTATTGAAAGAATTAGGAGACAGGTGAATTGTATAAGAAAACAGGCCAAACGGAGCACTAATTTAGCTTATTCGTTTGCAAACTATACACAGGTCTCACAAAAGTGAAGTGTTTTGCAGTGGGCGATTGAGGACAGGTAAGTCCAGATCCCATAAAGTAATCATTTGAATGCGGTAACTGATGGCTATGAAAAAGAAGCCGGCAGAAATAAAATCCCCATTACAGCTTGTTAACTCCAGCTTGATTCATGCCATCTGTGTGAAGACTGAGGTAGTCAATTTTAATTTTTGAGAGGTACATTTGGAATTTAAATTGGAATTTACTAACCCAAATGATTGGCACTACTGACCTGATGGAACTCTGCAATCAGTACAATAAATAAGCCCTGCGTCATTTCAGACCCTGAAAAAAAAAATGATTAGTAATTTATGTAAGATGAACCAGTGGATCTGCGGAACAGCTGTGCAGCCTGGTAGTTATTAGAGTACAAGCAATGCAACACATCCTGGAACTGAAGAAAAAAAAATCAAATTGAGTCAGCCAATGTATGTGCATTCTTAAAAATTCGATATTTAAATTACACAAAGGCAAGTCATTGCCCTGCAAGAACTTCTCACATGTGTCATGATGGGGTCTTAATTTAGAACTATTACAGTTATTGGTACTAGAAGCCACTCACCTCTGAATTTCTATTGTTTGTACTTTACAGTTCTTTATGACAAAAAAGGAAGAATCTATCCTTAAATATTTATGGGCCTGTATGCTATTTTATTAGTTAAAAAAGTAACCTAACCAATTACCCATCCACACTTTGGCTATACTTTGTGAAGAAGGGGGCTGAACGCACCCCTAGAAGACGTGGTTGCTCCTCCGAAAACCCCTCTTAAATGGTGATACAATGGGAAACAAATACAGCTTTTTACCTCCTCTTTGCTCGATTAGCTGCTGCCACCGTCATTGTGATGTAGTGTCGTCGTGATGTAGTGTCGTTGTGGTGCCGTGTCATGTGATGTGATGTGATGTGATGTGATCTGCATCTCACGCGGTGCTTCCAATAATTAAAAGCATATACAGCACTTGTCCTTTTGTCTCACTGTCTTGTCTCTCTTCTCCCCCAGACATCCTCTGTTCCTGTTGGGGGTCCCGCTCCTGAGACGCACCCCTATGAAGAGGAAGATTTTCTATTCTTTTACTTCGACTACACACCAAAACCTCAGAGCTCATTCAAAATGGACCACCAGAAACTACTACACACGGAGCTTGATTTACTCCTGAAAAAGACTTATGTTTGTTTGAAGTGTCTGAATAATGTTTCTGTCTCTATAATCTCCTGTGTGTTTCTGTGCAACTCTGTGACCCAAGCGCGACAAGTGGTACCAGAAGTGGTTGCACAGATGGATCCTGAGGAACTGTTTCAATTCGCTCAAAATGTTCTGCTTCCTCCTGAACCAGATGATCCACCACTTACTCCTTCTGTTCCTCCTAAGGATCTTCTGACAAAGATGGGTCCAACAGATGACCCAGAAATGTTCTTTTTAGCTTTTGAATATTTTGATGTGAGGGGGTGTGAAGAAGGGGGCTGAACGCAACCCTAGGAGACACGGTCGCTCCTCTGAAAACCCCTCTTAAACGGTGATACAATGGGAAACAAATACTGCTTTTTACCTCCTCTTTGCTCGATTAGCTGCTGGCTTGCTGCTGTTGCCGTGCCGCGTGATCTTCATTCTTTTGAGAGACGGAACTGTCCCCTCCAACTACACATGGAGCTCGATTTACTCCTGAAAGAGACATATGTTTGTTTGAAGTGTTTGAATAACGTTACTGTCTCTATAATCTCCTGTGTGTTTCTGTGCAACTTTGTGACCCAAGCGCGACAACTTCAACAGTCAGTGTTTATTAAAAAGTTTTGTTTTTTTTCAGTACTGGAAATACTGTAAATGTTCTGTGAAAAATGGAAGATGGTGTACAATAATCAACTTCCAGAAAAGAAACAGAGCCCACACCAAATGTAGAATACCTCTTGCAGATAAGGGCATAAACCATAGGATCCCGTAGAGGCAGTTCTCCTTGTTTGTGTGAGTGTTTGTGATCCAAAAAGGCTTTAGGCCAGGAAAACATGGTATGTATGATAGATAATGGTAGATAGAGGGCTTGAGTGAATGCAGTCTACTTGGGGTCCCTTGACTCAGCCCCCTGATGCCACGACTGAAAGAGAAAGAATGAGAGAGAGGTTGGAAAGAAGACATCTTGAAGTGGAAACAATTTCTGGCTTCTGCAAGGCCAATATTCTGTAGGAATAAATGAGAAATTCTTCTGATGATGGAAGTAAATTGAAGAGAAGCCTATTGCTAAAAAATATACATGAAGGGACTGACTCTGTACAACATGCAATACAAAGACATACAGTGCCCTCCATAATGTTTGGGACTTTTCAAAATTGCAAATCAAACAATTCAGATGCAATTAAAAGGCAAATTGCAGACATTCATTTAAGGGTATTTGCATACATTTCTGTCACACCATGTAGAAATGATAACATCCCACCATTCCAGGGCACCATAGTGTTTGGGACATAGCAATGGCAGGAATATTAAAACAGTCATATTTAGTACTTTGCATGCATATCCCTTGCATGCAGTGATTCTGGAGAAGTGGGGTAAATCCGTATGTCGACTCTCAAAGACATTTGAGCTGAGAAGAACTTATTCTGAATAAATGTTCTGTGAAAATGTATGTATACATAGTTAAACACGCAGACCCGCAATCCTGAAATAAAACACAATACAAACCAAGGTAAAGATAAGGAGCTGCTGATACTTCTTATTTTTTAGGAATATTTCACATTTTTCAATTCCTCTAGAAGTCATTTTCTACTTCTAGTGGCTCGTCTGCAGCAAGTGGAACTTTCCTATTTTGGCAACACATTCTCTTCTTTCATTCTTGTGTAGAAAACATAAAGATTTGGGGGGGATCTGCCCCGTATATTGTTGATTCGCTGTAAAGAAACAGCAATCGTTAGTGAGGAGTAAACTCATAAGACTGAGTCCAATATAAGACTGCTGTAGGGAAGAGCTGGAGGCTTCTTAAAGCTGAGGGGGAGGAAGAGGCGGATCCTCAGAGAATGGAGGGAGGAAATTATGTCATCCGTGGGTGTGGTCTGTAGCCAGAAGAAAGCAGATTAGATGCTATTTGTTCCTGCAAGGAAGGAGAGAAGGTATTATTACACATGATTAGCCCCAGACATCAGCATTTCAGCAATAACTAGACCCTGCTGCTGCCTCCCATGCGCACTTGTGTCACTTGTTATTGATTACATCTCTGATCTAACTTTGCAAAGTCATGGTCTTCAAAGAAACATGAATGTAAAAATGTAAAAGCAATAGTTTCACACAATTGTTTGACAATCTGCGGGATTGTCGCTGTGTATTTCTGTCTCTGAAACATTGTTGCATGCTGTTTCCTGGATTTTTGTCTTGCATGCCTTGGAGCCATCATGTTTGTCGTCTGCTCAACTGGTGTATATTCAAGATTGTGTCTTGCTTGTCAATGTGGTTCAGCAGTTCTCTTGACTTTTAGCAGACGTCATTCCTCTTTTTTTCTATTTCTGCCACTATGGTGCTTATCTCTTGGTTTTGTGATCAATTCGTCATAAACACACAATCACAGATCATTTTGCCATTCTTTATTTATATGGAATAAAGTTCAACGTCTGATGCTAAATAAACACAATACTTACACTTGATTATGAATTCTGAATGTATGTGTACCATGTCCTAAGAAATTATCAATAGATTGGATTGCGGGGACTGTGATTTTCTCCTAATAAACTTTTCTGGCCATCAGGTTGTGGGTTTTGCTACCTAAAAATTCTTACATTTCCAGAACATACCAAGCTATATTCAATATTATTTCTTGAATGTCTATGTGATTCAACATCTTATCTTCTTATTCTTTATCATTCTGCAATTTGCTTGACTCCCAGTAGATGTTGCTGCTCTTCTTTTTCTTCCTATTATGATGTTCTGCATCATGTAATCAGCTTGTGTGATTTGCTTGATGCTCTGCAGATGTTGCTTCTCTTCTTTTTCTTTCTGCTATGTCACTTGATTTTTGCAATCACTTTGTCATAATAAACACACAAGCACAGATCACCTTGCCAAGGTTGCTGCTACCTAAATTTTTTTGAATTTCCAGAACATATCAGGTCATAAGCTTTCGGTTAAGATCAAGATAGATAAATTGATCAAGGCCCTAGCCCTCTTAGTTCATGAGTAATTGAGACAGGCATACAAACCTCAGCATTTTACATATAGATGGAAAAAAAATATTTAATACCTTTTGTCATTTTCCAAACCATGATGAAACTGAACCTTCTTGGTTATGAAGGCACAGTGTAGAATGATTTTTAAATGTAACATTTTCACAGTCATTCCAAGTACACTTCCTCACGATAGCCTGTGGTGTGAAGCTGGACGATATTTGGTGCAGGACTGGTGATGTTGGTGATGTACAGCCACTGACAGTTGTTCTCACAGTTGATGCAGCATTAACTTGCTTTAGTTCAAGTTAATATTAATTAAGTTTAGTTCAAGTGCTCTGTTTTTTGACTGCCTTGGGATTCTGTATTGGGACTGTGTTTGCCTTGTGTTTTTGGGTAACTCTTTTTTGCCATTGCGCTCTATGAAGCTTCTCTGTGTAACGAAGCATGTCTGTGAAAAATTAAAGATTTTTATTTATGTGAAGTTTCTGTTTGCCTTTTTAACTAAGCAGGGTTTGGCGGTATATCTCCCTCTAGTGGGCATTATTAGAAGTACTTTGCAACTTTTTAGGACTTGTGTTTCTTGTGGCTCCTAGTCATAAGATATGGCTCTTGAAAAGCTCATAAAACAGCTGTAAAAGCCAAAGAAGGAACAGTTCATTTTTTCCATGAAATTAAATGTAATTATCTGTTTAAATTACAAAAGCTCCTTTATGAAAGTGTTTTCAGAATTGGAAATTTTGCATACTGGGGGAAACATGTAATTGAATTTTATAGTGAACACTTAAACATTGTTATCATGACTAGTGTTCTTCTCTGCAGTCTCCACTTCTTTCTCTGCTACCTAACCTTGACTACATAAGCGTAGGTTGGCTCCAAAAGATGGGGCTACAGCCTATAATAAAGTGCTGGTGTGAATGGGATTTACAGGACAAATCAGTGGGTGACAAGAAGGAATAAACATGTGACCAAAAAAAAAAAATGTGTTTGGTATCTCTGCATAATAGTTGGTATAGTCAAGAATATTTCTTCACACATAAGTAGTCATTTTATTTTTGTCTTAATGGGTACAAGTTTTTTAGACATATCTTATCCACTACAAAATGAATGGTAAAAATTAACAACATTGTGCGATAACAGACATGTCCTGCAAACTTACCCCATCCAAAGAGGGCTTAAGGCTGCATACTATACTATATGAGGCTCACCTAGCAGTAAAACTTGGATGTTATGAAAATAATGATTTTAAAACTCTGGAACTGAACAACATTTAATCTACTGGAGGCATTATAAAAAAGAGGTCAGACAATGGTCTAGAGCTAATATGCTTGATATGCAATTAAAGATGTTGACCTCCTCATCTCAAGTAGCAAGAATAGTGTCCTCTGTTTGAAATTTTTTATCAGTTTATGGAAATGTTATGAATAATGCCTAAAGAGTCTAAAACTCCAGTGAATGAGATCTGTCAAAATATAAAGAATTACTCACTCAATGCTGGGTGCTCCGGTTTCCTTCCACAGTCCAAATACATGCAGGTTAGGTGCATTGGCGATCCTAAATTGTCCCTACTGTGTGCTTGGTGTGTGTGTGTGCCCTGCGGTGGGCTGGCGCCCTGCTCGGGATTTGTTCGTGCCTTGCGCCCTGTGTTGGCTGGAATTGGCTCCAGCAGACCCCCATGACCCTGTGTTAGGATATAGCGGGTTGGAAAATAACTGACTGACTCACTCACTCACTCAGTGTATTATTAATCTTAATTTCCCTTATATTTTCTTATTGATAAAGGTAGCATTTAGCATTTGTCAATGTCAATTTATTTATATAGCACATTTAAAACAACATAGTAATGCTGTTACAATTACAATAATAGAATAAAAGAAAAACAAACCAATTAACATAAAAACATAAATAGAAATAAAATATATGAACATAAAATGAGATACATAATAAGTAGAAGTAATGTTATATAATCACAAAGAGGAAACCAATCAGTATTACTGAAGGTCACGGAATGCAAGTGAATAGAAATGAGTTTTTAATCTTGTTTTGAACAGTTCAATTGTGCACGACTCTTTTATATTATGAGGTAAAGAATTCCACAGGAGAGGAGCAGCAGCTGCAAAGGCCCTGTCCCCCTTGATTTTACACTTGGTACGAGGGACAACCAAAGACAACTGATCAGAGAATCTAAGCACTCTGGATGGATGGTGTAAAACACACAGTTAAGATAAATAGGCAGGAGCAAGCCCATGTAAAGATTTAAAAACTAGCAGCAAGATTTTAAAATCAATTCGAAAACTGACAGGCAGCCAGTGTAAAGAAGCTAAAATAGGAGAAACAGAATCATACTTTCTTGCACAAACCAGAAAGCGAACGGCAGCATTTTGGACCAACTGTAACCTGTGTATCAGGGATTTGTTAATCCCAGAATACAGTGAGTTGCAGTAATCGAGGCGAGAAAAAATAAAAGCTTGAGTAGCTTTCTCAAGATCCCTAGAAGATAAAAAAAAGACATTTCTCTTTTAGCACGCAGTACCTAGCCTTGTGTAAATAACGTAGAAAAACAACTTCCAAGCTTTTCAAGCCTAATACACTTTCTTACGGAACTGCTTCTGCTGAAAGAAATGCAACCTCCTTGTTTTGAGCCTTTGCATTTAAAGTAAGAGTCTCAGTCAGTGGCTCAATACATAACTGAAGTCCACACCCAACAAGCTACACAATACATGGAATTCTAAATCCTTATTATGGGCATTCTCAAAAGATAAACAATGTTTTGACTATTTGTAATTTAATTTATGACTTTGATTTGCTTACTTAATTAAAAGGGAGTAGTTAATTTGCATTTCAGGTGAGGTCAAGAATTTGGCTAATATCCCAATAACTAAATTGTCTTTAACAAAAAGAAGATAGACAAACAAAAAAATTCTCCTTAACTTTCATAAGTCATCAAGTCCAGAGGTCATTGTTCTTTGAATGATTAAAAACAATAATTGATGAGATCTGTCACAAAGATCAAATAAATTATAGATCTAACTCAGAATTTGATGCGTTTCAGTTTTAGTTCATTAAAAACTAAATTACAGGCAGTGATGAATATTTTATTAATCATTTCCTGACTCCTTGGAGTTGGGTAGGGGTAAAATGGAATTAGAGTGACTTATTTATTTATTTTTCCTTTGATCAACAGTGTTATTCTGTAACTTATTGGTTACCTTTTTAGTTGGAAGGCCTGGCGATGACAGAAGTACAATGGGAAATAAAGCAAAGTTGTAAAGACATGTAAAGACAAGTGCCTTGAGCATGGGAAAGGCGCTATATAAATAAAATGTATTATTATTATTATTATAAATATACAGTATAATTCTAATCAATCAGTAATTTTTGTAAGCTGGAATGTTAAAGGACTCAACCATGAACTTAATCATAGCTCTCATATCCTGCTTCCTTGATGAAGGATTTTGTGTATTTAACAAAACAGGGATCAGTTTAGTTGGAAATGTTTATTATTGTAACTATGATAGGAAAACCAGTGGTATAAAAATTTTAATTCACAAAACAAGGGTGATATATTATGGTGGTGGGGAATCTATTTTAAATCTAAAATAATTATGGAGAATATATATGTACCAAATATGGATGACAAAGAGTTCATGCTTAAGATGCATCAGTTAACAGTATGAGCATGTTTAACCTTATAATGGCTGTAGACTTGAATTTTGTATTAAATTCGGGCTCAAAGAAATTTCCAGAAAAGGAATAGAGTTTAATTATTCATCAAACGCATTCTAGTTCAATATGTGCCAAGAATGCCCTAATTTAACTAAGAATTTGTTCATTGTTCACAAATATCTGGTCAAACATTGTCCTAGACTTAAACCATTTTTGGCAAAAATATTTGTATATCTCTCAGATCATCTTGGATTTATGGCCACAGATACGTTAACTGGAATATTTACAGTAACACCAGATGGAATAAAAGTGTGCTTTGAAAAGTTGGTTGTAATATACAATACCACACTACTTACATGAAGACTTATTCTTCTTAACTTAACTGAAAGAATCCAAACCACTATCTATGCCTCAGTGGAAAAGTGATGTTCTATATTACTTCCAATTCTGTCTGGGATCCGTTCTGCATTTTTTTAGAAGTTGTCATGAACTCAATAATATAATTCTGAAGTTAACATGCTGAGTCTGTGCTCAAACATTTTATCCTATTTGTTGCTGTATTATGTGTAAAGAGTTGTTTTAGATAAGACTCTTTAACCATTTTGCCCTCTCCACTAGATTTGGATTGGCTGCTGATTTTCATAGAGTGTCTATAAAACATATTATTCGACTTGCTATATTGTTTTCACTTGATTGAGTCGTGCTTTTTTATTATGCTTTGGATCTTAAAATAAAATAAGCATGGAATTCTACTGCTTTGCCTTGACATTGTAGAAATTAATCTTAACATCCCAAAAACATGCAACTGAGTCCTATCCCAAGGAGGTGATGGTACCATCACTTGATGTCTTCATTGAATGTTGGGTCTGACTTAAATTAAATTTATGCCCCAAATAGTATTGGCTAGCTACATCCTTAAATGGGCACCCACTCAAAACCTGCTTAAGAATTAAAATATTTAAACAAGCTGTGTTTAATTTACTGTGCTTGTTCTCAAGTTCTTTTTAGCCTCTAGCCACATTTGACTAACACGTTGACTTTTCATGTTTTTGATTCCTTGCATTGTTCTTCAATGAATATTTTGGCTTACCCTTTTATTTGCATTTATTTGAGCTCCTGTTTATTTTGACCGCAGAGTTGTATTAGTTGCACAAAAGAGTCAGAGCTTGCAATGACTACCACATCTATAAAAAAACATTTTAACACCCACATTTAGCTGAAGGGTTTAACAAACATCCAGTATACAGAGTTGTTTGATTAGAATCTCAAACACAGTGGTCTATAGTACTTTTTCCTGATCCTTCTCCTTTTTTAGCAAAGTTAGCAGAGTTGTTCATGAAATCTAATTCCACATGTATGAAAACTTGTCTCCACATGAGATGTTTTACCACTGAATACACAATTTTCCATGGCAATTAAACTTACCTACTGTATTTCACCATCAACCAGCTTAGAATTAATTGACGCTGGTTTCCCTGAATTAATGTTCAATTTCGTTGAACTGCTGTTTGATGTGGTTCAGTCATGACAACTGAGACTGAGAGCTCGGTCAGTTTTAAATGTTACTTCAATATTTAGATTAACATGTAGATAAAAAAATACAGTTTATACAGAATAATCAGGGTACATGCCGTAACAACTAACAACTAACAGTGGTTAGTGTGGTCAAAAGAGTGAAAAACAGTCAATAAGAAGTTTGGGCCATTCAAGAATAGCTGGTAAAATGGACAACAGAGTCAAGACCAGGATGTAAACATAAGCCAGACACAGACCATAAGGAAAATATCAGTTGTCACGTGCCTGTGTATAGGATACAGTTTAAGGGCTCTGGTGATTGTAATTCCATGCCACTCCAGGGGATGGTGCTGTGTCATAATGTCCTTTCTCTTCCTCCATCTGCAGACCAGATGACTGACGGCTGTAACACCTCTGACGTCACTTCCGGTGTCAGACCCATTCTTGAACCACTTCTTCTCTTACATTGTCAAAAGTCAAATTATAAAACATAAATTCTAATAGTAACTAAGAAATTATTTATTCATCTATCAACCAGGCTAATGGTTGCTTTGAATTTGTTTTAGAAATACAAAAACTTTGATGCTTTGTGCTACACACGCAAATACTGAAAGTGTAGTGACGTGATGTGCAAACATATACATGGCTAGTAGCAAGTGTCTTCTAATAACAACATGGAAGCATCTGTTTGAAACAACCAAAATGGGTACAAAGACATAATGAAAGTAATGTGAAAAACACTTACTAAAGCTGTGCAGATATATGTAGAAAACATAACAAAATTGATAAATATGACTGTAGTCTGTGTTTAAAGGGAATGGTGATGAGATATCCAAAAATACCTTGAAGTGATATTATACTTGGCATTGACTTAATGAGGCTCAATGCTGCCAAACACTTAATTTTCCAATCTTTCTTACAAAGTCCACTGTTGTGGGCAGCTAGCAGTACTGAGGTGCAAGAAATAAAGTAAGGCTGAGTTATGGAGCTCATTTTAGAGTTAACCACAAATTCAGTGCTTTGTCAACCTCAGGCATTTCTTAACACTGTATGTGTTTTTACTTGAATGCAACAGTAGAATCCACATTTTGTAAATCTTTACCTCACATTTTAAATGTCCTTATCAGGTAGGTTTATTAGCCCTGATGTCTCTTCAAATGTTACCTTCATCGCTATAAGGTCTCATTTATGCTGCTACTTTCTCTGCTCTTTCTCAGCGGTCGACACTAAACCACTTAACTGTGCTTTAGTACTAAACTTTATGCAACTATTGGTAATTCAGTTATTCAAATATGTGATTGGAAAATGGAATTTAGCACAAAACATCTCAATATTGTGTTAGTAAACAAGAAGCCAAAGTAGGATTCCTGAGCAGATTTGCTCTTTTATGTGATTAGGCAAGGAGACTAAAAATGTAGGAGAACCTTCGAGTAGAACCACTGATTATCATGAGGAGAGAACCCAACTGAAGTGGCTTGGACAAGGCTCACTCAGAAAAGACTGAAGGGCAGACCTAGGGCATACTGGAAAGATTATATCTTCCAACTGGCCTCAGAGCATCTATGGATTCCTCTGGAGGATGTGGAAAAAGTTCAAGTGGTAGGAGAGCTTATTCGGTCTAACTCAGAATATTCCCATCACTAACTACATCAAGAGAAGATTGAAAATGCAAAATCAATGTGAAAAAAATAGCAAGGTCATTAGTGAAGTTATCAAAATGTGTGTGAAGAGAAAACAGCCCAAAAACATTAACTAGAATAAAGTCTAAAATATACATGAAGAATGTCTGCAGCCTTTAAATCAATACAATCCTAAAATCACAAAGAGTTTTTGTTGTCTTTTACCTAGAATCTTATTCAACTAGGACATGTGAATTGCTGACTTTTAAACTGGCACAATGGTGATGCCAGTCTCCTGGTTGTTGTATACTAGTAACAGTACATACAGAACTGACACAGAATGCCAAGACATAGCAACGATGGTAGTGCCCATGAAAATTTAGATGCTGTTTTGTCAAAACATTAAAAATTACTAAGATAGAAAAAAAAATTAAAAATAAAAATATTACAATAGAAATAGATTTATTCCTACCCTGAAAGTAATATCTGGTTCTTACTAAGAAGTAGCAGTGGGCCTGGGCATGAAAGCCCTTCACAGTCAACAGAACAGTGAGCTTGGGGTAGGGAGGTAGAGTTGGTCAAGAACTCAACTGTTTGGGATGAATACATGCCAGTGTGTGGAAAAGAGTGATCTTTTTTGGCAGTGAATAGGAAGGGTGAGGTTATCATTTCATCTAAAATGCCATCCTACAACCATGTTGAATGGAGGTAGCCTTATCCAAGAGGAACGATCATGAGGTGGTTACCTAACTTTACGGAGTGTTTCGACCCTTACACACAACACCCTTCAGTTGGCGGGTCTTCAGTTGGGTCCAGTCATTGCTCCTCTCCTTCAGAATTTTAGTTAAGGTCTTCTGTCTTAGCACTGAGCTATCAGGAGACTCTTTCCACCACTTCCCCAACTTCCACAATGATGTATTTCTCTTGTGGTCTCCCATTCCAGTTCTTGACAACAGATTCCACATCAGCTAAGTTGGGAATCCCAGACATCCAATCTCCACTACTAACAGTCATGTTGTCTAACACTTTCCTGACAATCTTGGACAAGTTGCTGTACTTGCTCTTTTTTCCCTCTCATGCTCAATCCCATTCCACCTCCAATGGTTCTGTACTTCAACTAGAATAACCTTCTTTTCCTCTATTGACCAAAGCACAATTTCTGGTCTCAGTGTTGCAGACAGTACTGCCTCAAGAAACAGAAGTTTTTTTCCCAAGTTGATCTCCACCTAAGTTGACTACAGTAGGTTTAACATAGTCTGACTCTGGAAAACTGATCCCTGTCCTTTTATAGCATAGAGTATGGTGTTATGTAGTATCTTTGCCATAGCATGGTGTTTCTTTCACCTTTCCTCCTCCAAGATATCTACTAGTATCATGTTTCCACCTGTACCTCCCCATTTTAGTGCTGTTTTACACCCTGACAGGATACAATACAATACAATACAATTTATTTTTGTATAGCCCAAAATCACACAAGAAGTGCCGCAATGGGCTTTAACAGGCCCCACCTCTTGACAGCTCTGCAGCCTTGACTCTCTAAGAAGACAAGGAAAAACTCTCAAAAAGCCCTTGTAGCGGAAAAATGGAAGAAACCTTGGGAAAGGCGGTTCAAAGAGATACCCCCTTTCCAGGTAGGTTGGGTGTGCAGTGGGTGTCAAAAAGAAGGGGGTCAATACAATACACAGAACAGAACAAATCCTCAATACAGTATAAAATAAAAATTTTACAAGTACGAAGCAGAATTTAACAGTAGATGATATCACATAATATGATTTGTGCCATAGTCCCTCTTCCCCCACACAGCTTGCACAATGGGTCCATTCTCATAACCCACCTGTGCAAGTTAGTCGGAAGAATGTCACAAACTGCTCTGAGCAAAGATGAAATGTGAAATGGCTCCAGCCACCATACGTTTGGTCCAGGTAATGTTTCTTTTAGGGAGATCCCATCTTCTCCAGGCACCTTGAGGCCCTGGTTGGATGGCTGTAGCTTTCCTCCTCTTGGTTTCAAACTTCATCCTGGATCATGGTTCTCTTCTCCCTATAACTGAAGATAATGTGGATAAGAACACCTGCCACCGCACATGGTAAACAAGGGTACAAATTTCACAGACTGGCTCAGTCAGCTTAGGCGCTCATTATTTTCCCTTTTTTTGTTCTTTTGTTTTACTTCTTGATTGTAAAAATTATTTGCCTTTTTATTACAAACCTTACTGAAATTAGATATGTTTTCTGGATCATTTTATTTCTATTCATTAATTTTGAATTATTATGTTATACATTTTCATTGTATTTTAATTCTGTCATGCAGCGCCATTTTATTTCAGCATTTTCTTACAATTTTGAGCTGTTTATTTAAGAGTGCCATCATTTTTGGTAGCAACACTCCTTGCTAGTCACATGAACATTACACATTACATGACATCCAAGTTATTGAATATAAAAGAAAACTCTTCAACAAACGATGCTCCAAATTCAATTTAGTTTGGGAAAGACTTCTTAGTAATAGTTGTGCTTGGAATTTTTTGATGTTTGATGAAGGTCTTTGGTTTTGTTCTTCAGAACGTTAAAGCTCTTGCTGAAACTCCTGGTCACAACAAGTCTGAATGGCTGAAAACATCTTAAAGTTTCATACCTCATTGGAATACTCTATACAGAAATGAATCTTCATTGTATTGTGACCTCTCCAGTACCTTGGAACAACTACAGGAAAGAACCAAAATTCAACATAATTTATCCTCAAAGACAATCTTACCTTCACAATGACCACATCACCTCAGTGACCCACTCGAGTAGGCTATTGTCTGTAGTTCAACACTGATGGAATGCACCCATTCCTGACTATGTCTGCAGTGTAGGTAGCAGACCAAGTGCTAGTCTTCTCAAAGCTGGACTACTGGCAGGACTACCAGTGGTACCATCAGACAATTTCAACTTCTGTGAAATACTATAGTTTTGTTAATTTACAATGTTCCATTATGTTCTCAGCTGCCACCTTTCTTACCTTCCCTTCCCTGGCTACTAGTTATGGCTTGCATATCACCATTGTTTAATATTGGTCACCCTACAGTGGTGTAACAGCTTTCTCCACCCAAATTAGAGCTGTTGTTTCGAGATTTTGAAAACTCACCTCATCATACTTTACTTATCTGAGAAGTAAGAGAAAGTAAAATTTCTTTATAAAGTGCTTTTTTCAGACAGGTGACACAAAATAATGTGTAATAAACTAATTATAATAAAAGTAAAATAAAGTAAAAAAAATATGCTAACAAAAACTACTCCAAAGCTTGTCTAAAAAGGCAAGTCTTAAGCTGGGCTTTAAACTGTTCAGCTGATTGCACCGATCTCAGAACTGGAGGAAGACCGTTCCACAGTCTGGGAGCAACAGATTAAAATGCTTGATCCCCACACGTCTTTAACCTGGAGCGAAGGACAGAAAGAAGGCCTTGCTGACTGGATCTCAGGGCTTGAATAATGGAGTAATGGTGCAGGAGATCCACAATGACCATGCAGGGCTCTATAAGTGAGTAATAGAATTTTTTCCTGAATTCTACTGGAAGCCAATTCAACAACAACATTTATTTATATAGCACATTTTCATACAAATGATGTAACTCTAAGTGCTTTACAGGATGAAGAAAGAGAAAAAAGACAAAATTTAAAAATAAAATTAGGCAATATTAATTAACATAGAATAAAAATAAGGTCCGAGGGCCAGGGAGGACAGAAAAAACAAAAACAAACTTCCCAACAGCTGGAGAAAAACATAAAATCTGCAGGGGTTCCAAGGCCATGACACCACCCAGCCCTCTCTAGGCATTCTACCTAACATAAATGACCTCAATCAGTCCTCATGGTTTTCAGGCTTCACATGGAAGAACTTGATGATGATGGTCATGTGGACTTCTGGCAATTCAAAGACAATAAGATAGGAGAAATGTGAGTTCACTTATGGGAGCATGCTTAAAGCCTGGTAGCTGTGTTTTGAAAGGCCTGAAGGTGAGTTAAACCAGATTTGCTTAGACAGGTACAAAGAGAATTACAAAAATCAATACATGATGAGATAAAAGCATGAAAAAACATTTCCATCTCAGCCTTAGAATCACCAGCCCTTAAGTTGAATAAGATTCGCAACTGAAAAAAGCAGGAGTGACTAATGGACTTCACATGGGCATCAGAATTCAGGTATTGATCAAAAACAACACCTAGTTTGTGTAGAGACACCTGCGAGAAGCTAGAAAGTGGCAAAAGCTTTTGGCTAATTGCCATGTATAGGTCAGGAGGAACAAAAATTAGGAGTTCTGTTTTTTGAGAGTTTAGCTTTAAGTTGTTGACTAAAAGCCATTTATTAATCTCTGTCAGGTTATCAATAAGAAAAGCAAACTTGTATAGTTGTTGGCTCATAAAAGAACAATAGAGCTGGATGACATTGGCATAAAAATAATAAGAGATATCCTTAAAGAATGGATAATATGAGCTAATGGTAGCATATGTAACAAAAAAAGAATAGGCCCAAGGACAGAACCCTGAGGCACCCCACAAGACAGCGAAGTACTGACTGACGAGAACTTACCCACATGAACTGAAAAACTCCTACCAGCTAAATAAGATGAGCCAGTGATACCTACAGAGTGGGACAACCTGTCTAAAAGGATCTTATGGTCAACAGTATCAAAAACTGAACTAAGATCAAGCCATGCCAGAGCACTTACCAGTGTCTGCAGCCATTAGTAAGTAGTTTGTGACTTTTTGTAGGGCCGTCTCAGTAGAATGATTCTTTCGAAACCCTGATTGAAAAGGGTCCAAGATTTTGTTAGTCTCAAGAAAAGTGGCCAGTTGTTGCTCAACAACCTTTTCCAAAATGTTTGAAAAGAACGGCAGTTTTGAGATGGGCCTATAGTTTTTTAAAATGTTGAAATCTAAGGTTAGGTTTTTTCATCAGGGGGTGAACAATAGCATGTTTAACATAACTGGGGACACAACCAGAGTGCAGAGACCAATTAATAGCAGATACTAGGCTAGGGCCAATAGAATGAAGAACTTTTAAAGAGAAGGCCTTGCATCCAGATGCCTGCATTACTGATTTGTCTTTAACTTGTTACCACACTTTTAGTTACAATTTGTAATCTGTCTCATTAAATGTCACAGTTACATTTATGAATTTATCCATTGCTTTATCCATTAAGTTGTTCTGTGAAAAATCAGCTGCAAGCCAACGATGGAACAGGTTGCAGTCCGTTGGAGAATACCCTTATACTCACACTGATGTAACATGCACAACTTTGAAATGCTAGAAATGTAATTCAATATCAAAATCAAGTGCTTATATTCTCTGGTTTTATTGTATAACTACACTTTACCACAATAAACAGAAATAAATGAAAGTTCAGGGAGTAGTTGGCTACACTTGAGAAATGGAGATCAGCTTCTCTGTCTAAAGCTGAGCTGGATTACTACACACCAGTAACAGCGAGGCTCACTTAAAAGGAACAAGAAACCTCTCTAGACAAGGCAGGAAGAAGAAATGTCTCCCAAAAGAAACCAAAAGTATTCCTCACTTAAAGTTTGGACTTCATTAATGGGGTAACAGAAAAAGTTATCCTCATTGACCTCATCACCTCAGATTTTAGAAAACAGGTCACACAAGGGCCTTTCATAATGGATTTTGGCACAAAGCTCAAGCTGCTTAGACCACATCCATTGCAGGAAAAAAAGAGAAAAACATCTTCTATCTCCTTTTTAAAGTGCTGTGGCTCATGGCTAAAGGGCAGGATATGCCTCAGAAGACCTTCCTGTCAAAGGGTACAGGAAATGCTTAGTGGGTTGAAAAACAGCCAGGCCAGCTACAGGGTGACAAATAAAATGACGAAAAAGCATGAGACACTGAGTAGCTGAGCTTTAATGGGATAGTATTTTTAAAAAAGACAATATTTTACTACACCGTTACATAAGCCTAATTTGAAATTTCAGTGTTTTATAAAATTTTATACACTGAATAGTTTAGTTTTCTCATGAAATCAGCTTTACATTCTATATTTGAAAATAAAAACAACTTAAAACAATTCTTTACAAAGAAGTAAATCCTCTCTTATTTAATAATGAAAAAAAATGGAATGTTGCTATATTTATTTTAACTGCTCACTTACTTGTGTACAGTACATTTTTACCACATTCTAATATCACCAAAAAATAATAATTTATGTTTAAAGTATCACTTGCATTAAACGCAGCTTATACTCTTCAAAATATTTTGTCATATCACAAGTGCACTTAGAACCTCAAATTTGTCTGAATTCAATAAAATACCAAACTATATATTTTCAAATACAGACATGATAGATGAACAGAGAGACAGACAGATATGAAAGATGATAGATAGATAGATAGATAGATAGATAGATAGATAGATAGATAGATAGATAGATAGATAGATAGATAGATAGATAGATGTTTTTCTTCTACCCACTTGCTTATTCATTTAATTTATTTGACTACTTTCCATCTAATATGATCACAACCAACTGTTCTTTTTACTGTTGCTTTATTCACAGTCAGTTCAGCCAGATGC
Organism: Erpetoichthys calabaricus; assembly: GCF_900747795.2. Classification (NCBI taxonomy): domain Eukaryota; kingdom Metazoa; phylum Chordata; class Cladistia; order Polypteriformes; family Polypteridae; genus Erpetoichthys; species Erpetoichthys calabaricus. Next base: position 40,833,291 of record NC_041398.2, on the reverse strand, counting down.
ACAGTTTGAAACCAAATAAAATTTTGCAAGAAGAGCACAGAGAGGTGAATTTCCCAAAAAGGCACCGATGGATGACCAAGAATGGCCAGAATTGTTTTGGAAAAAGCCAATGTGGAAGTGATTAATTTTTTATCATGTGAAACACACTGGTCAGCCCCACAGGCTTGCAACAGTAAAAAACTTACTGGTGTCATTAAATGCGCTCTCCCTGTAAAGGGGAGTTTCACAATTTCCTACAATAAAACCTTCTTGAGCACTGAAGAGTCTGGCATGCCCTGTAAGCATTTGTTTCCCGACCACATTAAGCTTGTTTTGACAAGGATGGATTAAAACGGCTTTTGAAGTGTGGCCTAAAGGCTAACAAATCCACTCCTTTAATCATGGGAGTGGCTGCAGTTGGCAAGGCCATGGGCTTCTACTTCAGCCAGATTTATAAGAATTGCAAGCCACCACTAACCGTAGCTATATTGGCACAATCCCAACAGTGATCTAGAATGTCTTCGATATATTTTGCAAATTATATATATATGTTCACCCTTTGCGAAAACTGTGAATACTTGGATTTATTTCAAATAACAGAATAACAGACATTGCAGCTTGACATTACATAGCAATCCAAAATAGTAGCAGAATTTCCTGGAATTATACATATTTTTCCAGTTTGAATTTAGCTACAATTCAGAGCACATTGCTGTGTTGTAGGATAAGCCATAGAGTCTAACTAAGAAGGTAATCCAGTTTACTAATGAGAACCAAAGTTAATGGGTTACAGTCATTTCTCTTGGGGCTGATATAAAAGCAGAATATCAAGAACATGTCATTTCGTTTTCTTATGTTGTGTTTCTAATTAACACTGAGTCAGCTGTTTCTATACTGCATATTTATGGTATTTTGTGTAAGACCGTTACTTTGTTAATGCTACATGAAAACATTTTGATTTGCCCGTCCAATTCTTACATATTTAATCCAGGTCTGTAAGCAAAGTCTATGCTAGCAGCAACGATGTCCACAAATGAGCCCACATGTGTTGGCATTCCAGTAGACAACAACACAGAAAAAAATGCTTGAAAATGTAAGTATGCCAGTCGGCCTTTTTTGAAGTGGAGGACAAAAATGGAGCCCAATTGAGGAACCAATGTGAACACAAAAGGCAACCTCCTGTAATAATTCTGTGTTATTGTTTATAGAGAATTAATCTGGGCAATTTTTAGAATTTTTATACTAATTTACATTGTTTTATTAGTTTTATTGTGATAATGTTGATGTCACTGTTCTACCATTTTAGATGTGTTTTTGCTGTGGTGGTGGCCATTTTGTGCTGTTTTCTGATGCCCATAGCCATGTTGTTTGTTGTACCACCAAGAAGTCATATCACATATGATATTATCACTCTCCGAATAGGGTCTAAGCAGTTATTATTTTATTTAAACTGGTGTGGCTGGCCGTCTGCTTGTCTCACTAATCTATGTTTTAACTTCATTTTTATGTATTAGTTTATCTCAACGGCCACTGTCCTATGATTGTGATTCTTTAATTAACATATTTTCTTGCTTGCTTTCCTCTCAATTTTAATGTCCTGATGGGATATTATGTGAACCTCCACCTTTGTTTTATTCATCTCCTGACTTCTTCACCTGCACGCTGGTGTTCACCTGTATCAGTGAACTGAATGCCTCTCGGAGACACAAACGCACCTGCCGCCGCCGTGGAAGAAGAGCTGGTATTGCTGTTAAACAACACCGACTCAAGTCCCAGAACTTGGATTCCCATCTTCTCCTGCACAGGACTCTGTCCCTGGTCCATGGGTGCTGGATACCGGATTTAATTTCTCCATCTCAAAGCGGCATCACTCTTCCTCGGTGTGCTTTCGGGGAATAAACACTGCTAATCTTTGCACACTCACCCGTGCTCATCCCGCAGCAACCTCTTCTACTTCTATCAAGGCTGATCTTTTGAACGTGAGATCAGTGTCTAATACAACTTTTATTCTGCAAGACTTTATTATCTAAAATAAAATGGATTTCTTTTTCATCAGTGAGACCTGGATTGTAAATGGTGACTCTTCATGTTTTACTGACTTGGTACCATCAGGTTATTCATTTTTAAACTCTCCTCAGTTGACTTGTTGTGGTGGGGGCATTGCCACTGTTTTTAAAAGTATGTTCTTGTGTCAGAGCCTTACAAGGGGTCCGTTTAGTAGCTTTGAACTGCAACTTTTTGAAGTGTGCAGCTCCCCTTCTTTGTTGTTTGCTGTGGTTTACTGACCTCCTGTAATTAATGATATTTTCATTTCTGAATTCTCTGACCTCCTGGCTGATATTACCCTTTCCCATGACAAAGTATTTATTGTTGGTGATTTTAACATTCATGTTTGTTGTCGATCGAAACCTTTGGTTAAAGACTTTTTATCACAATTGATTTTATCCAGCATATTAATACGCCAACTCACTCTCTCGGTCACACCCTTGATCTCATTCTTACACGTGATATTTCAGTTAATAATATTGATTTATGCGGTTTCTTTTACTGATCATTTTTCTATAATGATGGATTTGAATATTACTGTTGATGTTCCTACTACTAGTTGTGCTCCATGTTGTTCTCGCTTTTTAAATTGTTCTATTATATCCGATTTTAAAACCATATTCTCTAGTCTTGATGTACATGTCCAATATGATGGTATCGATGATTCTGTCTTAGAATTTAATTCTTCTTGTAAAAAGGTTTTAGACTCAATTCCTCCACTCAAGGAAGACCTGCTCCCTGGCTACATGAAACTACGTGACCACTACGCTGTGCCTGTCGAACTCCGGAACAGCGTTGGAAAAAAGATGGACTGATTGTTTCTAAACAGATTTTTAGAACTTCTCTATTCAACTTCCAGGTTGCAGTTAAGAAAGCTAAACATGATTTCTTCGCTGAATTAGTATCCCATCATTCTAAGAATTCTAGGGTCTTATTTAATTCAATTAATGCGGCCATTCACCCTCATTCTGTGATGGGATTAAATAGTACTGTTCTTTCATGTGAGCAGTTTCTTTCATTCTTTGTCAGTAAAATTGATACAATCCGCTGTGGTATTGTTCCAACTGGCTAGTGAACTTCCTACTTTTAATTATAGCATTGCATTGGAATCTTTTGATCTTGTCTCACTTTCACAGTTAAAAAGTACTATTGACACCCTTAAACCAGCTCTCAGTCCTCTTGATATTGTACCACCACGCCTCGTAGTGGAACACTTTGATGTTTTGGGTCCACCTTTACTAGCCATTATCAATGGTTCTATTAGTGAGGGAGTTGTGCCCTCATTTTTTAAACATGCTGCAGTGCGTCCCTGTCTTAAAAAGGCTGAATTAGATCCTGGAGTTTTAGGCAATTTTCGCCCGATTTTCCAATTGCCATTTCTGGCTAAAATATCAGAAAGAATTATTTATAATAAATTGGTTGATCACCTTAACTCCAATAATTTATATGTGATCTAAGAATCTGGCTTTAGGCATTATCATGGTGTTGAGATGGCCCTCCTGAAAGTATTCAATGACATCTCTATTATTACTGACTTAGGTGGCGCTGCAGTCCTTTTCCTCCTTGACCTGTCCGCTGCCTTTGACACTATCGACCATGAGATATTGCGGTTGCGGCTTGAACGTCTTGTTGGGCTTAAAGAGGCTGCTCTTAACTGGTTCAGGTCATATCTAACTGGTAGACACTTTTCAGTGACTTTAAATTCCTCTTTTTCGTCTACTGCTCTTCTTAAATGTGGTGTTCCTCAGGGATCCATTATGGGTCCTATTTTATTTTCTATATATCTTCACCCTATTGGAGCTATTTTTATGAAATTTAACATTTCTTTTCACTGCTATGCTGATGATACATAGGTTTATATTCCCATCTGCAACTCTGCAATGTATCAACTGCACAATTGTCTTTTAGAACTAAGATCCTGGATGGCTAATAATTTTCTTGATCTGAATCAAAATAAAATGGAGGTGCTTATAGTGGGTCCATCAGCTAAAGCCCAAATTGGTCTTGGTCTTCTCGGCTCTTTCTCTGTCTTTTGAAAACCTCAAGTCCGCAATCTTGGTGTTATTTTTGACAGTAACCTCTCTTTTGAGAAACAGATTAATTCTGTAGTCAAGAGTTGCTTTTTCCAGCTCCGTCTTTTAGGTAAGATTAAGCCTTTTTTTATCTTCTAGGGATCTTGAGAAAGCTACTCATGCTTTTATCTTTTCTCACCTTGATTACTGCAACTCGCTATATTTTGGGATTAGCAAATCCTTGATACGCAGGTTACAGTTGGTCCAGAATGCTGCCGCTAACTTTCTGCTTGGGGCAAGAAGGTCTGATTCTTGATTTTAAAATATTGTTGCTAGTTTTTAAATCTTTACATGGGCTTGCTCCTGCCTATTTATCTGATCTGTGTGTTTTACACCAGCCATCTAGAGTGCTTAGATCTTCTGGTCAGTTGTCTCTTGTTGTCCCTCGTACCAAGTGTAAAACTAAGGGGAACAGGGCTTTTGCAGCTGCTGCTCCTCGCCTGTGGAACTCTTTACCTCATTACATAAAGGAGTCGTCTACAATTGAACTGTTCAAAACAAGATTAAAGACTCATTTCTATTCACTTGCTTTCACTTGATTTCACTTGCTTTCATTTCACTTGATCTTCAGTAATACTGATGGTTTCCTCATTATGATTATGTAATCGTACTTCTATTTATTATTTATTTCATTTATGTTCATTTATTTTATTTATATTTATGTTATTTATATTAATTGTGTTTTTTCTTCTTTTATTGTAAAGCACTTTGGCCACAGCATTTCTATGTTGTTTTAAATATGCTATATAAATAAATTGACATTGACATTTACAAAGCAAGTTAAATACAAGAATGAAGGTGCAACTACATAATTATACCAGAAGTTGAATACTTCAAAAATCAGTATCCTAAACTCTTTGTTATTTTAGCAACAACTACCCTGAAGGAGAGAAACTAAGCAAATTATTTAATGAAAAGATATATTTGCAAAAGACACCTAAAAAGAAGTAAATTGTGTGCTGCTCAGATAGATAAAGGGAGATCATTCCATAGCTTTGGAACAAGAATGGAGAAGCAGTCAACAGGCAAGCAGAGGCAGACTGGAGATTTCTTGAGGGCACACAAAGAAAGACCAAGGAGTGGAGATACTGAGGAGCAGAACCATTCACAGCACTGTAGGTCAAGGCGAGAGTTTTGAACTATAACTCTGCAGCAACAGGATGCCAATGGAGAGAAGTAGAAGGAGTGAAGCAAGGAGCAGAAAACACCAGTTAATACCTTAGTGTTGGATCAAATCAAAAGAGACAACAAATACTTTGTAGTAGTGCTAGTTAGGGGAAAGAAACCTAAGTCAGTGTTAGGTACGCTGGCTAGAAGACTCCTTTCGGTCAATGAATCTCTTCCAGCAGTTTGCTGTTTATCTCATATTTTGGTTTTTCTTTGGCTTTCTGATTTTTTTTTAAACTGTTAACTGGAAGTTTCACTTTCTCCTCGATTGTGCCTTCCTTCAAGAAAAATTTAAGGGAAATTATTTGCCATAGAAAAGTACAACAAGAACAACAACATTTATTTATATAGCACACTTTCATACAAATAATGTACCTCAAAGTGCTTAACATAATGAAGAAAGAGAAAAAAAAAAAAAAACAGACAAAATAAGAATTAAAATAAGGGAACACTAATTAACATAGAATAAAAGTAATTTCCAATGGCCAGGGAGGACAGAAAAAACAAAAAAACTCCAGATGGCTGGAGAAAAAATAAAATCTGCAGGGGTTCCAGGCCACGAGACCACCCAGCCCCCTCTAGGCATTCTACCTAACATGAATGGCCTCAATCAGTCCTCATTGTATTCAGGGTTCTCATGGAAGGACTTGATGATGATGGTCACATGGACTTCTGGTCTTTAATCCATCAATGGAGGGAAATCACGGTGCTTTGATCAGATGGTGGTGGCACAGATCGCCACCACAGAAAACCAGAAAAAGAACAGAAGTGAGAGAGTAGGGGTTAGTACGGATTTTGGAGCCACCATGAATAATATTGATAATTAATTGAATATAGAGAGCATCAGGATTAAACCAAAATGAAATTATGAGAAAGCCATGTTAAAGTAATGTGTTTTCAGCAGTGTTTTAAAGTGCTCCATTGTATTAGCCTGCGAATTCCTGTTGGCAAGCTATTCCAGATTTTAGGTGCATAACAGCAGAAGGCCACCTCACCACTTCTTTTAAGTTTAGCTCTTGGAATTCTAAGCAGACACTCATTTGAAGATCTAAGGTTATGATTTGGAGTGTAAGGTGTCAGACATTCCGAAATATAAGATGGAGCGAAATTATTTAAGGCTTTATAAACCATAAGCAGTATTTTAAAGTCAATTCTGAATGACACAGGTAACCAATGCAGTGACATCAGAACTGGAGAGATGTGCTCAGATTTTCTTTTCCTAGTTAAAATTCTAGCAGCAAGTACAAAACATAAGACACTGTCACTTAGATCCAAAAATAAGCCAAGACACAGCAGCTGATGACTGGTGTTATCATAAGTCTGCATACTGAAGATTAGAACAAAGAATAATTACCTTTAACTATACACAAAATAGTAAGTCAGAATTTAGCAGGATACCTGCAAATAACAGAATTGGAAATGCTTATAGCTTTAGGAATAAAATACTAAATTATAAAAATAACAACACACCATTCTGAACTTTTATGTCCCGTTTATGTCCCTGCAACACAATTCGAATCGGTTCATTCCCAGAATAGAAAATGAAAGGATAAAAGAAAGAGAATTTTCATTAAATACGGAGTGGGACAATCCTGCTATAAGTGCAGCACCCATCCCAAACAAGTACAACACTCATTCCATGCTCTTACAAAAAGCTTCTCAGCCATTTTGCTTTGGTTATATTTTATTACTAACATACAAATTAACAGTAACAGAAAAATTAAAACATGAAACATCCATCCAACTGTACCAACAAACACCTGACCACAACAAGTCCATCAACATCCACAGTCATTCTAAAAATAAAAGCACCTAACTGGTTCTTCCGAATGACACCATAGGGGAGTAATTTTTGGTTCGTAAAAGACCCATCCACATGAAGGTTCCAGAAAGAACTTTACCTATTTAGATCTGTAACAGGCGCCATACAGTAAATAATCATGACTAGATGGTGCTGTAAAAGATTTGTGAAATACTAATGGGTTCCTGATTTTAGTGTGACTTACACTGCATACAACAATGCAGGCTAAGTTCAGGTTTTCCTAATCTGTTAGCATCCTGTTAGGTAGCTTTCAGTTTTTTTGTTTGTTTTTTTTATACATATTAGAAAGTTTTTCATATGCAGAGAACTCTTCCCAGAATGAAATGGTGCTTTGCCAAGCAAAGGTTCAACAAGGAACCACACAACTCAGCTGTGAACCACAGAATGTCATTAAAGAACCATTATTTTTAAGAGTGGTTGAACCACATGAATTAAGTCAAAGAAACAGTGAGACTGAAAGACGAATTAAAGTTTAAAACTTTAATTTTTTTTACTGAACTTTATTGTATATTGATGCCACCGCTGCATTCCATTAGAAAATACAACTTAATGAAGGCATAGATCATTTTCATAGTGGCTTGGCTAGCTCCATTATTAAAAGATTATTGATTGAGTCCTAGTTAGAGGGCTGAAAAATACAACAGGAAAACATAACTTGAAAAAAAAGTGAGGGAACCTAAGGTATTGCCAGAAAGCTGGAACACTGAGAATTTCAGGAAGTTTCAGAGCTTCAGGAGCAACAGGAGAACCCAAAAGTTATCTCAGAGCCTAATCAAATGCATCATGGTTACACCTTTGGGTATGAGCTGGAGACGATGGACACCTCATAATTTCATCTCCCATTCACCCACTTACTGGAGCTGGCCCATCTCACACCCTGGTGCATAGTGACACTTAAGGACCCAAAATGACTTCAGTGGCCAATACTGCAAATATTATGGACTAGAAGCACCACCCCACTGACCAGGCTGATAACATAAACATACAGAAAGCATATATTTGTACTTATTCCCTCCATCTAACTTTGTTTGTCATTTACATTGGCTAATTGGTTTTGATGTTAGGCTCTGACATCATAAAGTGTGGCTGGATACAATAATACCTTTTAATAACTCTCTAAAAATTCTGTTTAATTAATTAAATAGGCAATTCTAATTTTATTGTATGCTTTCTTGGAATCAAACATATTCCCACGAAAGGAAATGACAGTCAAGAAATAAGATGTGTTGTTTTTAGAAGAATGTTATTACAAAACAGTTGAGGTCATAATCATCAACATTATAAATTTCCCGGAATATGTTTGCATGCAAATCACTTGAAGATTGTAGGCCACTCAGGTTCACATTACTAGTCAGCCCAGATACAGAGTTAAAAAAATGGGCAGCTGAACCTGTTGAAAAGTAAATTTATTTGAATACAAACAGCTAGCTACTCTCTTTAGTATGGTGTGTGTTGTATCCAGCAGGGGGTTCTACCTCCCTGGGAATGAGTTCTTTCGTAATTGCGGCATGTTACTTAACCCGAATCTATATACAGTGGAACCTCGGTTCATGACCATAATTCGTTCCAAACCTCTGGTAGTAAACCGATTTGGTTGTGAACCGAAGCAATTTCCCCCATAGGATTGTATTTAAATACAATTAATCAATTCCAGACCATAGGAACTGTATGTAAATATATCCATCCATCCATTCATCCATTCTCTTCCGCTTATCCGAGGTCGGATCGCGGGGGCAGCAGCTTGAGCAGAGATGCCCAGACTTCCCTCTCCCCAGCCACTACTTCTAGCTCTTCCGGGGGAATCCTGAGGCGTTCCCAGGCCAGCCGAGAGACATAGTCCCTCCAGCGCGTCCTGGGTCTTCCCCGGGACCTCCTCCCAGTTAGATGTGCCTGGAACACCTCACCAGGGAGGCGTCCAGGAGGCATCCTGATCAGATACTCGAGCCACCTCATCTGACTCCTCTCGATGCGGAGGAGCAGCGGCTCTACTCTGAGCCCCTCCCGGATGACTGAGCTTCTCACCCTATCTTTAAGGGAAAGCCCAGACAACCTACGGAGGAAACTCATTTCAGCCGCTTGTATTCGCGATCTCGTTCTTTCGGTCACTACCCATAGCTCATGACCATAGGTGAGGGTAGGAACATAGATCGACTGGTAAATTGAGAGCTTTGCCTTGCGGCTCAGCTCCTTTTTCACCACGACAGACCGCTGCAGAGCCCGCATTACTGCGGATGCCGCACCAATCCGCCTGTCGATCTCACGCTCCATTCTTCCCTCACTTGTGAACAAGGTCCCCAGATACTTGAACTCCTCCACTTGGGGCAGGATCTCGCTACCAACCCTGAGAGGGCACTCCACCCTTTTCCGGCTGAGGACCATGGTCTCGGATTTGGAGGTGCTGATTCCCATCCCAGACGCTTCACACTCAGCTGCGAACCGATCTAGAGAGAGCTGAAGATCACGGCCTGACGAAGCAAACAGGACAACATCATCTGCAAAAAGCAGTGACCCAATCCTGAGTCCACCAAACCGGACCCCCTCAACGCCCTGGCTGCGCCTAGAAATTCTGTCCATAAAAGTTATAAACAGAATTGGTGACAAAGAGCAGCCCTGGAGTCCAACTCTCATTGGAAACGGGTTCGACTTACTGCCGGCAATGCGGACCAAGCTCTGACACTGGTTGTACAGGGACCGAACAGCCCTTATCAGGGGGTCCGGTACCCCATACTCCCGGAGTACCCCCCACAGGATTCCCCAAGGGACACGGTCCACAAGTCCACAAAACACATGTAGATTGGTTGGGCGAACTCCCATGCACCCTCCAGGACTCTGCTAAGGGTGTAGAGTTGGTCCACTGTTCCGCGACCAGGACAAAAACCACACTGTTCCTCCTGAATCCGAGGCTCAACTATCCAACAGACCCTCCTCTCCAGAACCCCCGAATAGACTTTTCCAGGGAGGCTGAGAAGTGTGATCCCTCTGTAGTTGGAACACACCCTCCAGTCCCCCTTCTTAAAGAGGGGGACCACCACCCCGGTCTGCCAATCCAGAGGCACTGTCCCTGATGTCCATGCGATGTTGCAGAGACGTATCAACCAAGACTGCCCTACAACATCCAGAGCCTTGAGGAACTCCGGGCGTATCTCATCCACCCCCGGGGCCCTGTCACCAAGGAGTTTTTTGACCACCTTGGTGACCTCAGTCCCAGAGATGGGGGAGCCCACCTCCAAGTCCCCAGGCTCTGCTTCCTCATTGGAAGGCATGTTAGTGGGATTGAGGAGGTCTTCGAAGTACTCCCCCCATCGACCCACAACATCCGGAGTCGAGGTCAGCAGTGCACCATCCCCAACATATACAGTGTTGACACTGCACTGCTTCCCCCTCCTGAGATGCCGGACGGTGGACCAGAATCTCCTCGAAGCCATCCGAAAGTCATTCTCCATGGCCTCCCCAAACTCCTCCCACGCCCGAGTTTTTGCCTCAGCAACCACCAAAGCCGCATTCCGCTTGACCTGCCAGTACCTATCAGCTGCCTCCAGAGTCCCACAGGACAAAAGGGTCCTGTAGGACTCCTTCTTCAGCTTGACCGCATCCCTCACCACCGGTGTCCACCAACGGGTTCGGGGATTGCCGCCACGACAGGCTCCAACCACCTTACGGCCACAGCTCCGGTCAGCCGCCTCAACAATAGAGGCACGGAACATGGCCCATTTGGACTCAATGTCCCACACCTCCCTCGGGATGTGGTCGAAGTTCTGCCGGAGGTGGGAGTTGAAGCTACTTCTGACAGAGGGCTCTGCCAGACGTTCCCAGCAGACCCTCACAACACGTTTGGGCCTACCAGGCCTGACCGGCATCCTCCCCCACCATCGAAGCCAACTCACCACCAGGTGGTGATCAGTTGACAGCTCCGCCCCTCTCTTCACCAGAGTGTCCAAGACATGTGGCCGCAAGTCCAACGACACAACCACAAAGTCGATCATCAAACTGAGGCCTAGGGTGTCCTGGTGCCAAGTGCACATATGAACACCCCTATGCTTGAACATGGTGTTTGTTATGGACAATCCGTGACGAGCACAGAAGTCCAATAACAAAACACCACTCGGGTTCAGATTGGGGGGGGGCCATTCCTCCCAATCACGCCCTTCCAGGTCTCACTGTCATTGCCCACATGAGCATTGAAGTCTCCCAGTAGTACGAGGGAGTCCCCAGAAGGTATGCCCTCTAGCACCCCCTCCAGGGACTCCAAAAAGGGTGGGTACTCCGAACTGCTGTTCGGTGCATACGCACAAACAACAGTTAGGACCCGTCCCCCCAACCGAAGGCGGAGGGAGGCTACCCTCTCGTCCACCGGGGTAAACCCCAATGAACAGGCTCCAAGTCGGGGGGCAATAAGTATACGCACACCCACTCGGCGCCTCTCACCGGGGGCAACTCCAGAGTGGTAGAGAGTCCAGTCCCTCTCAAGGAGATTGGTTCCAGAGTCCAAGCTGTGTGTTGTTGGTGTGTCCGACTATATCTAGCCGGAACCTCTCAACCTCACGCACTAGCTCAGGTTCCTTCCCCTTCAGAGAGGTGACATTCCATGTCCCAAGAGCCAGCTTCTGTAGCCGAGGATCGGACCGCCAAGGTCCCCGCCTTCGGCCACCACCCAACTCACACTGCACCCGACCTCCTTGGCCCCTCCCATAGGTGGTGAGCCCATGGGAAAGTGGACCCACGTTGCCTCTTCGGGCTGTGCCCGGCCGAGCCCCATGGGTGCAGGCCTGGCCACTAGGCGCTCGCCATCGTGCCCCACCTCCAGGCCTGGCTCCAGAGGGGGGCCCCAGTGACCTGCGTCTGGGCAAGGGAAAACGCCGTCCAAAGTTTTCATTCATCATAGAAGGTTTGTTTAACCGCTCTTTGTTTCATCCCTCACCTAGGACCAGTTTGCCTTGGGTGGCCCTATCAGGGGCATAAAGCCCTGGACAACAGAGCTTCTAGGATCATTGGGACACGCAAACCCCTCCACCATGATAAGGTGGCGGTTAAAGGAGGGGTTGTAACTATATTTTTTTTAAGTTTTTAAGCACAAATATAGTTAATTAAACCATAGAATGCACAGCGTAATAGTAAACTAAACATAAAAACATTGAATAACACTGGGAAAACCTTGAACAACAGAGAAAACTAACTGCAATAGTTTGCGCTATAGTGCTACCAACCGCTGGCTAAAGACACTTTTTTTTTAATGAGTTTTAAGCACAAGGAAAAAAATGAACATTTGAAAAAATCCGTAATTTAATAAACCACCAAGAAAAGTAACATTGCAACAATGCACGCTACGAACCGATCGCTGTAAACAGAAGTGAAAACAAAATCAAGCCCAGTGCATTCTTTAACTGCCTTCCTACCTTATGCGTCCAGCTCTCTCTCTCGCGCTGCCTGTGTGTGTGTGTGTGTGTGTGTGTGTGTGTGTGTGTGTGTGTGAAAATGCCTTCCACTGCACCGATGACACCGACAGACTCTATGCCTCAGGGCCCTACTCCCGGACCGAGTTTTGTCACTGGATTTTTTTTGGCTTTTATTTTCCAGTGGATCTCCAGGCCCAATGGCTTCTATTATAAAACGTCAGGGCAGGCCAGATATTTTTAAAAAATTTCTAGAGAACTCTTAACCTTAGAACACAACTTCATGTGGCAAATGCATATATTCTATATTAGTGAAGAATTAACCTCAACTCGAAACATACCGGATTTATCCGTTAACTATTTATCCTTCTTATAACAGTTTCCTTTGGCTTCACTTTACTGCTCTACTTTTTTTAATGTTTTACAACTATTCAGTCTGTTTCTTTTTAGCCTTTCAAACTTTTCTAATTTTGTCTTACAATTTAGAATTAAGGATTTTTAATTTTGGATTGTTGATGTTTGGTTTTGTTAAAATAATATTTAATTTAATTTCCATTTTTTTGAATTCTGAATTTTGCATTTTTGGAGAGTTTTTGTTAATTTTATTAGACAGATAAACATAACATAGATAAGTTTAAATTTATCTTGGCAGAGAAAAATAGTTTTTACGATACCAAGTCTTTAAAGATGATGTCCGATGTGTGGAGTTGTTGCATTGTTGCTGCTCCCGGTTCAAGTGGAAGATTCTTCTTGTGTTGGAGTGCAAAAAGTGGGAACAGAAGGAAGACTTTCCTGTTTCCAGTCCCCTCAATGCATCGATCATTTAAACATAAAGATAGTAACTTAAATTAAATGTTACAAGTTTTGAGTTGTCACAGAGTTTTGGTAGTTTTGGCCTTCCTATTCAAGCCTTCTCATAACACTAGCTGCTTTGTCCCTCAATTTTATTTAGATTCTTTTTAACTGGGCGGAGTGGTGGCTCTAAGGCTTGGGATTTGCACTGGCAATCAGAAGGTTGCCGTTTCGAATCCCGTAAATGCCAAAAGTGACTCTACTTCGTTACTTAACCTGTAATTGCTCCGTCCTGGGTATGACATTAATCTGCAGGGAAAACTTGGGGGTTCGTGGCAGAATTGGCACTCTGGCCACCATAAAAAAAACCTCACACTGGTTCCATTCCATGAACTAGTGCAGGCTCGAGGAGAGGGGGTGTAGCCGGTACATCGCTCCGGGGCCTATGAAGCTCAAGGGGGCCCATGAAGCCCAACGTGTCCCATAAGTTTTATTATAATTTGAACATTTATTTATTTTATTCATTTAATTTTTATTGTATTTTTTTTAATTTTGAAAGTCTGTTTAGTTTCAAAATTAAAAAGGCATGTGGGTCACAGGGTACTTAGCAGCAGTCAAAAGTTTACAACGTAATAGACATTCATGAAGGCTGCCCTGGGAGAGAAGTCATGTGGTCTTTAAGGGTATTCCCTGCTCGGTGGGAAGTGATGAGTAGGAGGGGGTTTCGGGCACAATAAGAAAAAAGTCATCAGCCGGAAAACAAGTACGTCACGTAGTCGCCACATTCTGAGACACCTCGAATTTGGGAAAGTGGACCAAGTGAACCGTTGTGAACAATTGAGAAACTAAACAACTGCCGAAGGAGCATAATACAAAGAAACATCACAAAACCCGAAACATGTCGTTATGTCGAGAAAGAGACGTCCTTACAAACTAAGACAAAGAACGGCGCGAGAACTTTCGCGTACAAGATTGCAAAGCGTACAGTACCTGTAGATGAGCTGAAAGAAAAATCAAAATCACTGGCAGATCAATATCCTACTGATATCAGTGAAGATCTTGTAATGGAGATAAGTCATCTGCCAGCTGTTCACTGTTCACATTTTGTGAGAAAACCAACTGAGCCCATTGGAGCTGCTGAATTGCTTGAAAAAGTACAAACTGGAAGAACTCTTTCCAAATATATGCGTCGGTCTGTGTATTCTGTTGACAATTCCTGCCACTGTCACCTCTGCAGAGTGCTCGTTCAGCAAGCTAAAGCTGGTACAAAATTTTCTAAGATCCACTATGTCACAAGCACGACTAGTAGATTTGGCAAGACTCAGTATTGAGTCTGATCTAGCAAAACTGATTAATTTTGATTATGTAATTCAGAGTTTCACCAGGAAAAAGGCCAGGAAAGCATCTTTGTTCAGCAGACAATAAATGCTATTATAAACGACTTTTACTATTATAAATATATTACTTTATTATTACATTTATACCTATACATACTTATCTAAATGTATCAATGCAATCTACGATTGTTAGAAATAAATAATAATATACATATATACATGTGTGTAGAATTTTGTCTAAGGGCCCACACACCTTCTTTGCACCGGGGCCTGGATTTTCTCTCAGCGGCCCTGAACTAGTGTGGTGCTTAGGTGTCACCCACTGTGTGGCTACACTCGGGTCTCAATCTAGGATCCTGAGTTGGTTTGTCATGTGGTGGGTACAGCAATGCGCTGTATCAGTGCGTGCTCCTAACATCTCCTCTTTTTAAAACCTGTTTTGGTTTTGTTGTAAGTTGAGTTCAGCTGTGTCTTAAAGTTATTGTTGATTTTAATGTATTTTAAGCAAATCCCGGTGGATAAGTTGGTACTGTGTGAACATGTGCAATCACTTGTGTTTAATTAATTGCAGAGAAGCAGCGAAATTAACAAGCATTAACTTGAGAATGGGTGAATGACTGCTTAAGGATAGAGTTGACAGAGGTACGGAGAGAATGAGAGATCTGCCTTGATAAGTATTGTAGGGTGAAAGGACCACACAGGCAGTTCAGCTCTGCTAAGCTTCAAAAAGGGAGCAGAACCAAATGCTGGTGCTGATGTTCGAGTCTGCTGAGCAATAGAGCAACAAGAATGGAGAGAGGCCAGGGGAACAGCACACTGATAGGCGAATCCAAAGTGTGGCGGCATCTGTTTAGAGGACAAGGTGCCAGGGAGATCTGTGGGGACCACCTGAGGTGGCAGCTATGGGGACTGGCTGAGGTGGCACTTTGGGTTTGCAGGTACCAGTAGAGGTGGCACACCGGGAAGTGGTGGGATGGGGATTCATGATGATGTTCTGTTAATGAGAAGAAGGTATACATCTTGCAAGACTGTTGGGGTTTCAACAGTATTTATTTATATATTAGATTATTTTGCATCCCAGGACATTGTTTTTAAAGGGATGATTTTTAAGAAAATATCAAATATTTAAGAATTTACTGTTTGCACTTTTTCTCCTTAATTCTTAATTGTTTATTAAACTTCTGCTACACTTTTGACCAGATGATGGTGCCCAGGCCTGTGGACATCAGGGCATCGCAGGTTTCAATTTTAGCTGCATTACTGAATAATTGATCCCAAATTTCCATGAACATTTCAACAAATTAACCAAATTCCCAGTAGCGCTGTTTAGTTTGCAATTTTTTGTTACTATAATTACTCAGAGAGAACAAAATGTATACATGGAAAGATTGTGCATAGACCCCTAAAGGCAAACATATTTCAGATATAGGATGTTATCATACATAAAATGTATTATTATTATTATTAACAAATTAAGGAAAAAGGTGCTTCAGAAACTTTCAAACTAATATATGGTCTTCAATAATTCTATAAACCAAAGGTAATGGTAAGATAAATCTATTTCCTTACCATTTTTAAGCTCCTTATTTAAAAGGAGTTGATTAGAAAAAGTTAATTAGAATTATAAGCTTTACCTTTTTTAAATTCATCTGTGACTTAGGCAGACTTTTAAAAGTCTCAGGCACACCTTCTTACAGAAATGACATTTAATTTACCTAAAGCTTATGTTACTTGATTTCATAATGTAAATGTTTATTGATTTATTTTTTCTGCAAACCATTTTACAATACACCAGGAGATGGCACATATATTTAATGGGAAGATGAAATCAACTTGTGTACTAGCCAACTCCTAAAGACTCAATTCACATGAACATGGCTGAACCTAAAATAGGTTGGATTTTACAGCTGCCCATTGGGTACTGGTCATATTTCCGAGAATTCTCAAATAATGAATTCCAATGGAAAGAAAGCATTTTTTAAAGGTACCACCACAGGCACAGTGCTTTGATTTGGTTACAGCTTGGCCTGATCCATTTTAAGAGTGTGGTTTTTCTGGCTTTTTGAGGAAAGGTTGCGTGCAAATGGCTCCACTTTGAGAGGCAGACATGAATGTGGAAGCCACATGGTGACAATGTAAGCCATTTGTTGCAGTTTCTTTGGTGGTTTGAAGCTGTTTGGTGAAGTCTCAGATAATGAGCACCAGGTTTATAAAGTTACAGGAAGTGCTACTGATCAAAGTGCTTTCAGTAGAGCTTTGTTGATGGGCAACATGAAAATCAATTTTTTCCCCCACTGTCATGTTTTAACTAGATTTTGCAGTTTTCTTCCCCATTAAAAATGAAGCTATGGCACCATGTTAGTCTAATGAAAAATATTGTGAGTGTACAGTTTGGTCCTTAAATTCAGGCTTGATTCCTGAGTTGTGTGCTTTCTGTGTTGTGTTTGTGCATTTTTGACAGTCTTCTTGGCCAGCCCAAAGTCATACATTTAAGATCATTGGGTATTCTGAAATGGCCTGATATCATTAAATGTGTGTCTGACTCCTGCCTTGAACGCAATGCTCCTCTGAGCTCACGTCATCTCATGACCTTTACACGTAGCACTCTATTGGTCACCTCAGTTGTTCAAAAGCAAATGCAAAATTCAAAGAAAGTTCAGGGTGGAAGGATATAATGTCACTCACCATGAACATTCCTAGTTCTGTTCTTTTCAAAGTCTTAATTGATCTTCAGATTTTTTTACTAACTAATAGGCTTTGACTTCCCTAAAGATTTTCCAGATGGAGACATTCATTGTATCTCTAGCTGTTAGGTCACAGAGCTGCTTGTTGGTGTTTCGAGGACTAGTTACTTCGGTATGTCTGGTTTACTGCAGAAATAGTCACAATAAAATACTTGATTAAGGATTTGTATGCAGTATATTGAAACCCTTCCATCCCTCCTTTTTACAATCCTCATACTTTCAATATAGGATGACAGGATGAATTAAGTAGGTATATTTTCTGACAAAAGAAAGGAGGTGTCAATAATGACTTGATCGTATTTTTCTCACTCAGTTAAACAACATGATGCTTTATTTTATGTAGCCCCTGCATGGGTTTGGTATAAATATTTGGTTTTATTTCCTAAAGATGTGTTTGGGGGAGTGTGTGAGCACTGCAATGGCTCACATTCCAGATGTGTTTCTTGCCTTTACACCAAGACTCCAGCCCTTCACAACGTTGAATCTCTTTAAGTGGGTTTGAGGATGCATTTATATATGTTGTCAGACATGGGAGTCTGGTGAGTATGTTACCGATGCATTGAGGGCACTGGAAACAGGAAAGTCTTCCTTCTGTTCCCACTTTTTGCACTCCAACGCAAGAAGAATCTTCCACTTGAGCCGGGAGCAGCAACAATGCAACAGCTCCACACATCGGACATCATCTTTAAAGACTTGGTATCGTAAAAACTATTTTTCTCTGCCAAGATAAATTAAAACTTATCTATGTTATGTTTATCTGTTTAATATGTCTGTGTCCTGTCTTATATGTCAACTTATACTGTATGGGCATATTTATATATGTTTATCATAAATTGTATTATCCTGTTTCTTAAAACAGAGTGTGCTTCAGTTACCTTGATGTACATCTATCTAATGGCTGGTGACCCACTCCTACAACAAAGAAAGGAAAGTCAAATAAAGTGTTGCCGAAGGCAAGACTGATAATTAAATAACCAAGTTAAAATTCCTTTTTTCACTCCTACACTTATTGTCATCTCTCCTCCATCACACACTGCATAAGTAACACCTCCAGTCGAGGTATGAGATCATTCTCAATTCAAGTTAAGTGGCTTTACTGTTAATCCATTTATACACATTGTTGCAGTATACAGTGGCATGAAATAGTGCTGCAAATGATTGAGGTGCAATGTATACAGAAAAAGTGCCGAAGTAACATAACACAAGACCAGTGGAAGACATATAAAAAAAAAATACTATATTACACTCTACTAAACTATATTACACTATACTAACAGATAAGTGAATAAATAGTACTGCATTGAAATAGAGAGTAATAAAATAATTAGTAATGGCAACATCTAATAGAGACAACATTAATAACAGATTTCCTGTATACAGATAAACTACTGGCTGCAGATCTGAGGGGACAGCCAGCAGCACAGAGTTCAGAGTCCAGACAGTGACGATGTAGAGCTGTTGCACAACCTGGCTGAACAGATTTGGATGCTACGGTACCTTCTGCCAGATGAAAGTGGAACAAAGGGGCCATGGGAGGGATAGGCACAGTTCTCCGCAATGCTAGATATAGATGTCTTTAATACAGGGCAGAAAGGTCCCAACAATCTTCCCCATAGCTGAGAAGCACCACTACTGTTGTGTCATCTGCAAACTTACTGATGGTGGGCAGAGTGAACAGGAGTGGACTAAGTGTACTCGGTAAGGTGGTGCTTGAGGTACAGACTGCCTGAGGTGTCCAGGTGTGGAGGAAAATGTTGTAGCTAAGCAGACTCAGCTTCCCTATGAGCTTCTGAAGGATGATGGTGTTTAATGCTGAAATTATGTCTATCAACAGCATTCTAGTAAAAGTATCTTCTTTGCCCAGTTGGAGAGTTGATGATATGGCATCCTCAATGGAACAGTTCAGGTGAAAGGTAAAGTCAACATGATGTGTGAATCCTGGCTTTCAGGTGGTCCAAGATTAGCCTCTCCTAGCAATTCATGATGATCTGTGTGAGTGCGATAGGGCGGTAGACATTGAGATAAGAGACAGAGGACCTGTGATGGCCACAGCACTGGAGGCCATTGCAGAACTGGAGGATGATAGCTCTGACCAAGCAGGCTTTTTTTTCAAATTCATTTCCAAATCCTTCAGATGTTTACAATATTTTTAAGATGTATGTATATATGTAACTATTTTGTGTAAATACTGATGAACCACTCAAAGACACAGCAGTACCTAAAAAAAAAAAAAAAATTTCTATAAATGGAAAGGACCTGAGCACCTTCCCACAATATGTTGTTAGTAAGCTATACCTCACAAAATCACTGGACAATACTTAATGGGCAATACAGCAATATCCTGCCAACATGACTGCTTCTGAAGTTTCACTTTCTGTCTCCCTGGCATCCGAGGGGATACAAAATAATGATGGAAAATAATTTATTACATCCCATCTAATAAGGAGAACAGTCCTCCCTGCAATATGCCTCTCTAATAATCAGTGGTTTGATTGGAGAATGACTTTTCTTTTCATTCCATTTAATTTCCAAACCCACTTACCCTGATAAGGGCCATGGAGAAGCTGGAGTCTATCCCACCAAGCATCAGGAGCAAGACGCTAAAATTAACTAGACAGGGCACCAGTCCACCACAAGGCAAAATGGCTTTTTAAGGTTGGACAGAACGGCTTTTCAAATATGTTAATAGAAGTCACTGTAGTGACAAAAGGGTAAATATTGTATAATAAAACTTCTGACAGAGTCATAATGGTGTCAGAGATCTGCAGAGATCTAGGTTGGAAAAAAAGTGCTTGGCTGCCAAAACCATATATATATATATATAATAAATTTATATATATATACTGTATATATATATATATATTTATACTGTATATATATATATATATATAAATATATACATATACTAGCAAAATACCCGCGCTTCGCAGCGGAGAAGTAGTGTGTTAAAGAGGTTATGAAAAAAAAAGGAAACATTTTAAAAATAACGTAACATGATTGTCAATGTAATTGAGTTGTCATTGTTATAACTGTTGCTGTCTTTTATATATATATATATATATATATATATATTATATATATAATATACACACACACATAAACATTTATATACATATACATATATATACATATCTACATATACACATCTACATATATATACACACATACATAAACACACACATAAGACTTACTGACTGAAACGGGCTTTCATTGACAATCATGTTACGTTATTTTTAAAATGTTTCCTTTTTTTTTTCATAACCTCTTTAACACACTACTTCTCCGCTGCGAAGCGCAGGTATTTTGCTAGTATATATATATATATATATATATATATATATATATATACATATACACACATACATGCAGTTTTAATAAGACAGAAATCAATATAAACATTAACATCATTATCATATGAGAATATGAAGTAATATATAAGAAGCACATTTCATATAAATATAAATTATTAAACAGTAAAATCTTCTTCTGTAATTTGCTACCGTGGCAATTTGTGTGTCTGTCCAGGATTTTAAATGACCTGTAGGTTGCAAACCGTTTCACCTATACACTTGAAATGTGGTACACATATAGTACGTCACGTCTACTATCCGCTTTATGGGTGATGATTGTTTTACTCTTTTTATCTTTATTTTATTTTATTGTAGAATCAACTCCTATCTGCGCACAGCAGGGCAGCCGTGGGCGGATGCGTATGGTGTATTCACTCCATGTTATCGTGCATTGCGCTGTCAGTGGTATTTTGATAAAAGAATTTGAACAACATATAAGAAGCGTATAAATTATTAAACAGTAAAACATTAACATTTAAGAAGTAAAGTTACATTAAGTACTACTGCAGTGCCTTCGGGTATACCTCATTTTTTGTTTGCCCATTACATGCTTAAATGTATACATTTTTTGGTGCACCTACCCGAGAACACGCGACATATAACCGAGCGTGGGAGAAGCATGGATTTTAAACACGCGTTGAGTTGATGTGCTGGTCTCCCTCGTGGAATAACTGTTAATGTTTGACTAAAATCTACAGCGAGTAAAACGACATTGCCTCCTATTTTTTTTTTTTACGATCTCTGAGATCTTGCTTTTTTCGGTTCAAGGCTTCATAAGCTCTTTTATGTTGTATGGTGTACTTATCCCAAACCATCATCTTTGAATGTTGCAAGAGTTTCGCCTTGTATGTAGATCGGGGTAATTACATTCATTGCATTCCTAGTCTGAATCACAATGTGATTGTATGGGTGGTTACCTGGCACTGTAGGGTTGCCACCCGTCCTTTAAAATACGGAATGGTGCCGCGTTTGAGAATGAAATTGCGCGTCCCGTTTTGAATCAATACTGGACGGGATTTATCCCGTATTTTTTTTATAATTTTTTTTTTTAAAGCAGCGTCTCATGCAAATCATCCCACACGCATTTTATGAAGATGCCTCCTTTCCTACTTTTGATTGGGTAATACTTGATGTCATCATTACTTTGATTGGTCTTTTTAACTGTCCAGTGAGGAGGGCGTGTCTTTTAAGTAGAGTCTGCAAAGTGTTGGCACTGAGATGTGGCGTCAGCGCCATAGTTGAAGCCCCTAACGTTGCGGTCAGCAAGTCGGCTAACATCCGCCATGTGCCGTCTTTCAGTTGCGAGAAGCAGATCATAGAATGGTTGAAACTGTTGCCCCTAACGTTGCGCCACGGCGTGTGGTTCGTTTATACCTCGTGTCTTCTCATTAAAGTTTTATCTCGCGAATATGTTATTGCAATCCGCAGCGGGAGCGTTTCTATAAACTTAATTTAAACTTACGTTTTACACCGTGCTTTGTTTCCCTTATGAACATGCTTGTATGCTTAAGTCGCTCCGTTCTCAATTGTTTAATTAATTTTTTGCTGTTCGCTGTTTGCGGCTCTTCCTCCATTTCCCCCTACTTCGTTCTTTTATCTCGCGAATATGTTATTGCAATCCTTAACGGGAGCGTTTCAATAAACTGATTGAAAATAGTTTTGCATTTACCTTTTTAGTAAAAGGCGAGCTTTTAAGCCTGAGAAATCACCCCGTAAATGCACACGTTTAATTGCACATGTGTTAATATGTATGGTTACACAGTATTAAAAGACAGTGAACAACGTCAGTTACCTTTGTTCCCGCGTTTGATAAAAGGTGAGCTTTTAAGCCTGAGAAATCTCCCCGTAAATGCACACGTTTAATTGCACATGTGTTAATATGTATGCTTACACAGTATTAAAAGACAGTCAAAAATTAACGTCATTTACCTTCGTTCCCGCGTGTGACTCGTGCTGTAAATCTCTTCCTTGTTTTTAGTTCACGTGATTACGTAGGAGGCGTGATGACGCGATACGTGACTCCGCCTCCTCCATTACAGTGTATGGACAAAAAATATGTTCCAGTTATGACCATTACGCTTTGAATTTCGAAATGAAACCTGCCTAACTTTTGTAAGTAAGCTGTAAGGAATGAGCCTGCCAAATTTCAGCCTTCCACCTACACGGGAAGTTGGAGAATTAGTGATGAGTCAGTCAGTCAGTCAGTGAGGGCTTTGCCTTTTATTATTATAGATATATATATATATACAGTATATATATATAAATATATATATATAATATACATACACACACACACACACACACACACATATATATATATATATATATATATATATATATATATATATATATATATATATATATACACAGTCACTCATAAAAGGGGAGATGACTCGGTGCAGGAAATGGGTATTGAAACTACCTTGGAAGACATGCAATCAACGAGGCGATTAAACGGGTCTCAAGAGACGTCTTCTAGGTTGGAAAAAAAGAGCTTGGCTGCCAAAACCATGTATATACATATATATATATATATATATATATATATATATATATATATATACATACTGTATATATATATATATATATATATATATATATATATATATATATATATATACACACACACACATATATACATACACATATACATCTATACTAATAAAAGGCAAAGCCCTCACTGACTGACTCATCACTAACTCTCCAACTTCCCGTGTAGGTAGAAGGCTGAAATTTGGCAGGCTCATTCCTTGCAGCTTACTTACAAAATTTAAGCAGGTTTCATTTTGAAATTCCATACTTAACGGTCATAATGGTCGACAACGTCCGCCATGTTAAACTTTCTTATTTATGGCCCCATCTTCACGAA
This sequence comes from Erpetoichthys calabaricus, assembly GCF_900747795.2. NCBI lineage: Eukaryota > Metazoa > Chordata > Cladistia > Polypteriformes > Polypteridae > Erpetoichthys > Erpetoichthys calabaricus. The sequence continues at coordinate 40,809,723 of NC_041398.2, read as the reverse complement.
ATTTGGTAGGCGGCTTCCCTGCGCTAACCGAAACCAATGTACGTACTTATTTCGGTGGTATGACACTACTGTCGACCGCCATATTGAACTTTCCAACAGTCTTTGTTACTTAATGGGCCCATCTTCAAGAAATTTGGTACGCGGGTTCCCAACGCTAACTGAATCCTACTTACGTTCATATATACGTCCATAGCCTGCAGCTCGGTCCACACTCTGAATCCTCCAGGCACTCCTGAGCATAATCTAGTTTTGAAGGTTGGGGCACCAATAATGTTACTGAGAAACTTACAGCCACCGAAACTTTGTAATGGCATGAGACTTCAGGTCACATGCCTGCAAAAGAACCTAATTGAGGCAACTATTTTTACTGGCGGTGGCTCAGGGGAGAGAGTTTTTATTCCTCGCATCCCCGTTATACCCTCTGATCTCCCATTTCAATTCAAACGCCTCCAATTTCCAGTAAGGCTCTGCTTCGCAATGACAATTAATAATTGTCAGGGACAGACCCTACAAAAGGTTTGCATTGATTTGATGCAGGACTGCTTTTCACATGGCCAACTATACGTTGCATGCTCAAGAGTAAGCTCAGTGCACAGCTTGGTCATATTACAACCGGAGGGGCGAACTGACAACGTGGTATACAAAGAGATCCTTAACAAATAATTATTGGTACATTTTCCCTCAGCTTATTATTTAAAATTTTAAAGCAGTACTTCGCCGCTGCGAAGCGTGGGTATTTTGCTAGTCAAGTATAAATGTAAGAATTCTGAATGTGCAGAGAGCTGGAATATCATAAATTTAATGTGTTCTGTATGGCAATGCTGCTTGCCGCTGCTGTCAGGTCAGGAGGAAGCCCCAGAAGCTCTTAGTGATTAACCACTGGGTCGGTTTTAAGATGACGTTTGCGACGGTCTACTTTAATGACAAAGTAAACTATGGGATTAAAGAGGACATTTCGAGTTTAAAGCTGAAATTTCAACTTTAATCACAAAATAGACATTTTCATTATGTCCTTTTTTTTTTTTTGTTCTGTGGCTCAAATACGCCGCCGCACATTCTGATGGTATTGTACGGGTGAAAAAAAAAAGATGGCACAGAAGATGGTATGTGAGACTTTTAAAATGCATTGTGTTATTACTTTGGGGAATATGCGACGCTTGAGTATCAAAGCACAACGAATGCATTTGTATGTCGGCATTTTGCTTCACCACATCGAACCATTCATCAAACATTGAAGAACTGGAGGATCCTAAAAGCGGCTGGAGTAGCAAGAAATTCAGGCTGAAATTCAGGGTTTGAATGTGAAGAGTTATGACGATATTCCAGAAGAAGATGACATGACTGTATTTGGATAAATGTATATTGTTGTACATGAATAAATATAAGATACCCCCTGAAAATAAGCGTTAGTGCATCTTTTGGAGCAAAAATTAATATAAGACCCTGTCTTATTTTCGGGGAAACACGGTATTAAGGTGGTGTCACACGTGTAATTGGGAGGCAAAATCAGGATTCATTTGAAAATAATTGCTCTCTGACCCAGCAGTTGGTGCTGTCATCTAATGCCTCTCTTCTGCCTCTCCCTGCAGAAAGAATAATTGATGGAGTGGCCTCTGGTGACATCACTTCCAGTATCCAGTCTACTAAACTCACCTCTTACTATGAGTGTCCTGCTTAAACTGCCATCTTGGGAGAGTATAGGACAAACTGTCTGAAGAGGAATTGTTTTGTTCTTTTTTCAAATTATTTTACCATTACAATATACAGCGATCACTTTGGTGCCCTAAACCTTTACAGTCTCTCTGTTTATTCCTTCACAGTGGATATTTGTAAAATATTAGATTGACTACATATTTACATGCTAAACTGATTTAGAACAATATCGTATACATCAATGAACTGTGCAACTTGTTAAGTTTTATATAACTTTCTTTTCAATTTTGTTCTTAAATGTGAAATAATGGAAATTTTCTAATTAATTATTTTTACTGTTTTTATGAATGCAAATCAAAATAACTATCCACATTTAATTTTGCAGGCCTGTGTTAATTAACTTATATTTATATATATAAAACAAAAAACTGACTCTGTTTTCTTTTAAGTGGGGGATCGCAGATGACGACATCTCTTGGACCAGAAGCCATAGAAAGCTGTTTCTTCACTTCTCTTAGTTTTAAGCCAGCAAGTTACTTGCCAGGAAATGCACTGAATGGTAAAAGCGTGAATAGTTCAACCATTTCTTAAAATAGTTTTTTTACCTTGTAAGGATATAAGATGACTAGGTTCATTATCTTATACTTTCTGTTTGTTATTGTACTCAGTTCCTACTTTTTCCCACAACCCTTAACATACTGTAGGTGCATGCCTCAACTCATCCATAATTTTAATAGTTTTGTACAGGCACACATTTAGTCCAGGAATACAATTATTTAATATACTTTACTCAGATTCTATGGTAGCTATTGGGTATCTGTTTTAGCTCACACCATTGTATATGTGATCGCATCTAAAGCATTGTACTATTTGAGCTGAATGTTCCTTGATTTATATTCTACACCTTTAACAAAAATAATACACTTTAACATCCTATTTAAATGTGGAACATTGTCGTAAGTGTGAGATATGGTGCCAAAACCAACTCATAAATACTTTTTACACTGCTTTTCTTTAGGCTCAGAGTATCTAAAAGTTGACATTTTTGAAGTTATCCATAGTTAACTTCATTTTTCAAGGGCTTGCAGTCTCAAAGATTGGGACATCATATTTTGGTTTTTCTTAGAAAAACCAGAGAGGAACTAAAGAAGAATACCACAAATTGATAGCACAGAAGAAGATGTTGAAATTCAGCTCTACATACAGAAGAAATTATCATCACTGGAGAGAAAATATGTTTGTTTCCAATTAGCAGTGCTTATTTTGTAAATCACGAGATCCCAGAGCCCATAGTGCCTGCCTAAGGGTGGAATGGGGCTGCACCAACAACAGCAGTTTGGTCCCTGGAACTCAAGGTTGTTAACTTTCCATAAAGTTACATCATCGGCCTAAAAAAATTAATACTGTTTCCATGCATGCTAACAGGAATACATTTTCACATTTTCATATATTGTAATTATAAATTGCTTCACTGTCTACACTTTAGGCAATACATTTGTATTGGAATTTTTGGTCTTATCAGACTTGTCAGATGTGTCTTCATCCACATTGCCTTGATCCTGTTCCTTTTATCCATGTCAGCATCCACACCCACTGCACTAGTACCAAAAATTTCATTCTGTCTTCCAAACCAAAAATCCTAATTGACCGTTTCGATAAACTACAAGCCTAACAAAATCTCATGTCTGTTTAAGATTATATCATTCGTCTATTGTATTTGGTCAATAAGATATCTCAGTTTTAACTTTCTTCACTCTGCTGCAGGGGGGTTTCATTTTGCTCTAGACATGCTTCTTCTCTTGGCATGTCAGAGCACCGGGTCTTCATGATGTGTGGCTTGCCTCACTTGCAGAGGCACAATGTTGGGGGGTTGGTTTAGGTTAGGGGGTGGAGAGAAAGAGACCAATGCTATTTCTGTTTTATCACTTATACCCCAATAACCACTAGTGACAACATAACAATACACTCCATAGCTGTATCACTTGGCAATAATATGAAAATTTCAATCCGTGCAGCTTCCACTGTTTTATGGTGAACTTTTAAATTTTCACATTAGCCAATCAAAAAACAGACAAGTGTAACAATAACTAGACTACTGTTATAAAGGTTAAACTGTTTAATAAACTTTATTTATTTAAACATTTTGAAAATAAAATAAATATTTTATGTAGACTTAGGGGCCCTGGATTGCAGAAGACTCAAAATCAGAAGTACTGGAGCTGACAGTAGCTCAGTAGCTCAAAATAAGCACTGGTCACCAACCATCATAAACCATCTCTTATATATATTTCTCTTCTGGCTCGTCCTGCTTCCACTTCAAAACCGGTCCCGCCCACACGCAGTCGACACAGCATTTCTCGATTCCTATTCGTCGTCTTCCATGTCATGCACTATACTGGCCTGCTGAACGTAATACATCCAACAAGTACTCGAGGTGCTGCCAAAACGGTAAAGTAGCTTTACCACCCTTGCAGGAGCCACCTGTGTCTTTACAACAGCTTCTTACACAGCAAACATCAGAAGCTAAAAATTATCGTGAACACATTCGAGAATACAACTCTTCTCTAGCGTTTGCTTTCATGGGTGCACAGATAACTCAACCTCCTGGCCACGAACCATACTGTTTTAAAATACATGGGCAAATTTATCACCAAATCTCTCCACTATACGCTAACACTTCTACCTGTCCAGGATATGGACAGTTGTACGCTTACAAAATAAAACAAATTCTGCATGCAGCGAAAATGTACTTCTCCAGGTAGATTCCATGCTCAGAACCATCAACCCCTTTGCTAAATCATACAAACACATGCATGAAATTGCTCAGTCCAATCCAACAGCATCTGTACGAATGGTTTTCAAGGAAACCCCTAGGCAGGATTTATGACAATACAATGTCCCAACATGTCACAACGATGTTGCAGCGAATTTCATCGGAGAAGATCACGAAACGCCTGCCGAAAGGGACATTTGCATCTATCCCATAGGCAACTCCTGTAAATAGATTTCCACGCTCAATATGAATTGCAATCCTATGGTTTAACCACTTTTATTCCCTTATGGAGACATTGGCTGGCACAAAGATTTACAACATGTTCCCGATAAAAGAACTGGCAAGCGAATAAGGCTTACTCAATGCCAATTTTACGCATACAGATTAGCAATGAGGAATACATTTCGTATTTTGCACTCCAGCGGCAAACTATTCCAACAGTACATCTTATTATAATGACTTTAAAATCACCTTTGTAAAAACACCTTCTAGTTGGAAACTGACTTGACACACATTGCCTAAAACAATAAATAAAAAAATTACTCAAGTCACCAGACTTACATTTTTGTTGCAACTGTGAAAGGAGACAAAAAGAAGCTCAGTTTAGTTTAAGCCTGTATGTTAATTTTTGACCACCTGCCCCCGCCTCAATTGCCAGCCTGTGTAGTAAATCATAAAGTTGGATCTATCTATCTATCTATCTATCTATCTATCTATCTATCTATCTATCTATCTATCTATCTATCTATCTATCTATCTATCTATCTATCTATCTATCTATCTATCTATCTATCTATCTGTCCCTAGGGATAGCCTAAGCTTCTTTTGCTTTACTTTAACATTTTGTTCTGTGTTGTTTGTTAATGTAGTAGTTTCCTGATAATACACAACTCATTTTACATATTTTTTGTAAATTTCTTTGAGTAAGACAATCAGCTAAATAGTTATAAAATGCAGAAGAAATATCCCTATGCAGATGTGTGTGTTTATGACCATATTACTGCATTCATTTTTGTATTACTTTTTGGCATTTAAGTATGTGTGCCTTTTCTTCCATCTCCATTGCTTGGCAAACTTTAGATATTTTGGTATTTATTTATTGTCACCAGTTTTTACACATGGTCAAATATATATTTCTTGGTGTCCATCAACCACAAGAATAAAAGTTAAAGTAAATGTTCTTGATACAGAAAAGCAAGGAAAACTAATTCTTAAAGAAGATTCTATGTTTACTCAAAATAGTTAAGTATTTTCTGCTTTAATTTAATTAGAAATTATGTAAGCACACAAGTATGCATAAAATAGGCATTTAGGCATACAAGTTACGTGTGCTATATGATAAAATTTAAATATCTGTGTGTGTGTGTGTGTGTGTGTGTGCATCCAGCTCCTCCGAGCATTCTGATTGGTCAGTTTGGCTTTAGTGATGAGATTGAAAGAGGATGTGCGAGTGTTAGACACATAAGTGTTGTGGAATAAAACTGTCCTCTGTCTTCAAAGAGTCACTGAGTCCAGATGAGAATGTACATTTCTTTTTTATGCACAAATGTCTCAGTCCATGGAGTGAGCCATCAATATAACAATTTATCTGTTTTTTAAATTTTTTTCTTATTACTTCATTTTATCTAATACTGTACATCACATCATCTGACCCTTAATATGCAAAAATGTATTACTTCCTCCAATCAACTAATGCCACCAGTAATTTCTCCCATTATTCTGAACACTGCTTCCTTAAGAGGGATGTTTTGTCCCTATTGATCTTTGCACTCCTTCATAGCATGGACTTTCCCATCAGTTTATCCCAGCTTTTAAAAGGAAAATTAGAGGTATTTACATTTTTTGTTGTCTTTACTGTGAATTGAAAACCAGATTTTGCATTATAGTTCTAGCATAAACTGCAATAGGTCAGGAAAATTTGGTTCAAGAATGAATCGAAATGGGCTCAGGAGCAGAATTGTACTTTCAGGGTGTTGGAGAAGTACTTAAAAATCTTTTTGTAGTGTAACAGTATACAAAAAACAGACCACTGGGGTAGTAAGATCTTTGGAGGACTGGGGCTATCCATCTTGTTAATGACAATACAAACTAACAATTACTTCAATCAAATAGTGAGTCACCTACTCAAAGACACCTGTTGAAATTGAAGGGTAACTTGCTGAACAAGGAAGTCAAGACAAACTTCTTTAAAGAAATGGTCATGAGAAATTGAAGTATACTGAATCATGTAATAGAAGAGGACATCTTGACAATTGTACACCTTATGCAACTTGGCTATTAATTAACTGAATGAGCTTGATGCACTGGATGGTGTCCTCTCATTTTTCAAACATGTTGTGTTCTGTTGTTCTTATTATTTTATCAATTTAACTATCCAACGCCCGCCGTAGCATACGGCTGTGTAAGAATAGGAACGGAAAATGGTGAGAAAGAAATTCAGAAATCAGGAAGAAATAAATACTTCTTGAAAGACGCAGTGTGCAAGTAGAATTTCCGGCCAAGTAGGATTACATGTGAAAGTGATAAACAAATCAGGCTTTCCGAATTTACGTACTATGGCCATGGCATCCTGATAGTTTTGTTGCATGTATCTTGGACTTCCTGGAAATGTTAACGGTAATATGATCATTTTGCCTACACGAACGTTGTTATTTTCAGCGTTTGCTTGCAGTGCGTCTGATAGTTTGACGCGCAGCTCTTGTTGATGTAATCTGAGATAGTTGAGACACGCGCCCTCTGTTTTAACATACACATCACCTCATTATAATCTTGAAAAATCACTTTGGTAGCCTCTCTAAGAGGAGATAACACGAGCAGCGTTATACATCCTGCGAGAAAGATTTAACCACGCCAGGAGCCGGAAATAAAGGACAAGTATTGTTTTTACAAAAGTTTTAAAGTAAAAGTGAAAATAATGCATATGTAACAATTCCCATGAAAATAACAATCTCTTTAAATTGTATATCCAGTAAACCAAACATGGGGGTGGGCGAGTGAAGCTTACAACGCATGCTAAGGAGATGCCGTCAGATCATCTGCTGGCTTGTTGCTGCTGCTGCTGGTGAGCTGCATGTTCTTTTTGTCGCGCTGCACGTTGATCATTTAAAAGCCTGTACCGCAAGCTTCTGTCTCTACTGCCTTCTATTTCACTACTTTCCAACCCATTTAATCCAATTCAGATTTTCTGAAGTCAGAGCCATATGTGACAGCATTAAGGAGAAACGCGGCAGCAAGAAACCTTGGGTATGGTGCCCGCCTGTTGCAGGATGTACTTTAACTCACTGTCAAAGCCAGTTAGCCTAACTTGGGTGGAAAACTGAAGTACCTGGAGTAAAATTGGCAACATGCAAACTTCACACAGACAACAACTGAGCTGAAATTCAGACAATCTGACACAATCATGCCAATTTCAAATGGACAGCATAACTTAACAGGCGAGGTGTCACCTGTAGCACTCAGGTCCCACTCCAGGTGGTTCATCGCATGTGCTATCAGTGCATGCTCCCAACTCCTCTCTCTCTCATGTTCAGTGTGGGACACATGATGACATGATGATGAAACAGCAGAGTGTCCATTTTTAGGCTGAATGACTGATTGCACGATTAGAGACATATGTGGTACTAATTAAAGAAGTTTGAAAAATAAATCTAATCCAATGATTTATGATCTTTCTGGGGTACCAAAAAATGTGTCCTGGCCATTTTGGAATATCTTTGTAGAATAAGTAATACTTGATCTCTTTTCACACTTGCTTTGCTTTGCTTGATGCCATATCAAAGGCATTTAGGTATACAGGGAATAATTACTTGTCATTTTCATCACTTTTTGTGAGGCATACAGCACTTCTTTAATGAGCTATAATCGTACCAACAAATTTGTATATATAAACGTGTTAACCCACTGCAACCAAATTCAGGTATAGCATGTTTAACATTACCAATTACATTTAACCTTACTTCAGTTATTCATTTAGATGTACAGTTGGATGGTGGATACTGTACAGACTCATTCGTAGTTTTGCTTTAGTCATGTCCATGTTGTTAGGCTTCTGTTCTTTTTCCGGTTTTCTGTGGTGGCAATCTGCACTACCACCATCTGATCAAAGCAACATGATGTCCCTACATTGATGGATTAAAGGCTAGAAGTCCACATAATCGTCATAATCAAATTCTTCCATGAGAACCCTGAATACCATGAGGACTGATTGAGGTCATTTATGTTAGGTAGAATGCCTAGAGGGGGCTGGGTGGTCTCATGGCCTGGAACCCCTGCAGATTTTATTTTTTCTCCATTCGTCTGGAGTTTTTTTTGTTTTCTCTGTCCTCCCTGGCCATCGGACCTTACTTTTATTCTATGTTAATTAGTGTTCACTAATTTTAATTCTTATTTATTTTGTCTTTTTTTCTCTTTCTCCATCATGTAAAGCACTTTAAGCTACATCATTTGTATGAAAATGTGCTATATAAATAAATGTTGTTGTTGTTGTTATTTACTGTGTTGTGTATATGGAGGACTGGAAATTACAACTCCTGTGGCTCTTCTTTAGCAACTCACTTAATGGCAGTTCTATTCACCTTCTTTTAACTGGGTATGATAGCACACCATTTAGTCCATGGGATATTTGTGGATTTAGGCCTGGAACAACTCCTGCACAGGGTGCCAGTCACACATGTTTTACAGTTCATCTTTTCACAAATGTAGATGCCATTTCTTTCAGCCTTACATTGGCTGTGTCGTAACTGAGAGTAACAGACGCCACATACAGCTGCCAGTAGTTCACTTTTACCCCTAGCTCAATAATGTCTTTGAATGCCAAAGTACAATCTGTGTTGACAAAAAGGTTTTGTCTTTGCAACAATTTATTTTCAACACATGACACATATTTGTATGTTTAATGGGTGTCTTTTTAGCAGATTTTTCACCAGTATAAAAATTATCCACCGACAGACTTGTTCTCTGTCAGATAAGGTCAACAAGTGAACCTTTACACTTTGCTTTTTAAATCACCGCCCTTACTTTGAGGTCTGCCTTCATTAAACGTTGGATTGGTTAAGAAATGTCAAAGTGATCCCATCCACTATTACGGCAAATTCACTCATGATTGTCTCCAGACATATGATTTATACATCTGACTCTGTGAGACTAGGCTACTGAAGGAACCTGAAGTCACCATCTTCTGAAAGGAACTGCCTTGAGATTACCAACGTGACACACTCTACTACTGAAAGTAGTCAGTCATTCAGTCAATCTAAAACCCGCTATATCCTAACACAGGGTCACGGGGGTCTGCTGGAGCCAATCCCAGCCAACACAGGGCACCTGCTTGAAGTAGTCATTTGAAAAATGATGGACTGTCATGTGCTAACTTCTGATTTGTAAACCTGTCACTTGGTCACATCATAAGGTAAACGAATGCGTCATGATCTAATACAATGTTCCTTCAACTTTTTTTTTCTTGTGATCCAATTTTGCCTTCTTTTTATCTTCAAGACCCAAAATCACTGCCGACCATCATCCTGATAGTCTGCCTTGGATTATTGCAAAGCAATGTCAATTGGTTGAACTGCCTGAGGTGACTTGTCATGAGGCACTCCGACGTTTTCCCATTAAATACAATTGTGAATCACGACTCTGAGCAACCCAAAATCAGACAACAAACGACCCAAAATGGGTTTAAAAAACTATGTTCTAACAAATCCGAACTATTGTAAAAGCTTACAATACTTTAGTGGTGCGATAATCAAAATTAAAGTCATAATAGTTGGTCCAGTTTTTGTCATAGGAAATCTGAAAAATAACAACTACCAGAGGCCAGGGACAAACCAAATTATAACTCATTAATTAACCTAGTTACATGTTGTTATATTAATATGCCTTTTCTTTTCAATTCTGAAGAGCACATAAAATTATCTTCCCTCTGTAAACATATTTTTAACAAAGACAATGCAAGGCTGGAAATGAAAAATAAAATGTGACATCACATGAGGATATATGGGCACACTTACAAAGCAATATCAGACGTGGACACTGGTGTGATCCATTGTAGAATGTTATGAGAGCTAAAAGAAACAAGGGACCAGCAAGCATCAGAAGTGGGTCAACATTTTCATATCTAACCAAAAAGAAACAACATCAGTGCAGGTAAGTCCTCCAGTTCTGATTCCTTAACTTGTGTGCTCTTTAAGCTTTGTAACAGGCCACCTCAAGCATTAACCACTGCTTCACAGACAGTCGCATATACTGTTAAGTGAAGATCAGGGAGGTAGAGCCGTGGTACTGAAATATAAGTTCAAAGCATGGATTCATTGCATAATAGCTTTATAATCGGTTCAAGACATCTTCATACAAGTGATGCCTTTTCCCAACAGAAAGAATAAAAAACCATCATAATATAAACAGTGTTGCTTGGGTAACAGCTATGCTTTCTGGGAACTGGCAGCGCAAAGACAAATGTCACAGGGTGTATTGAAAGGAATTTTCTAGGTTCTGAACAGTAATGGGACCTGAAGTGACCTATATTCCTAACATCAGGGACCTTGAAGGAAATAGCCAACCAATTATCTATTTATTTATTTTTGATCTCATGGGACTGTCCGCCTTGCTTTTTATAGCGAGAGTCCACGTCACCCGCAGAAGCCTGGCTCCTTTAATTAATTTCAGTAAGTTTACTTATCATTATTTTGTAGCTTCTATGGTACTTGTAGATAAAAAAACTAAGAGAAAAGAGACTAATGGTTAAGAATACGTATCACTAAGCCAGCATCTGAAATGGCAGATTCATTTAATTTTTTTTATCATTTAATATTTTATGCAATACGTCACAGGTGTATACCACAGGTATGGCCTCTTTTTTAACAGCATGCAGCACTTTCCTAAGAGTTACATAATAAGTCCTTGGTGAGAATGTGTGGTTTACACACATTCTAGTTGCACTGCATACATGACACATTTACAACAAATGGATGCTCAGGCTGAACCTTTTTAAATTTTTGCATAATAATGCACCTTAAAATGTTTTGAAATCATTAAAAATAATGCAGTGAAGGTCGCACAGTGGTAGTGCTGCATCCTGGCTTTGAACCGCACTCCTGTTCTTTGTCTGGGCAGGGTCTGCATATTAGCCCTGTGTTTGGGTGGGTTTCTTCAGAGTGTTATGGTTTTCATTCTACATCCATAAAGACATGCTGGTTAGGTTAATGTGTGATTCAAAAATGGCATGAGGGGGCCCTGCAATGGACAGACCCCCGTGTTCAGGATGGTTTTTCAACTCTGCTCCATTTAGTTGCTCCATGTTTTAAGTACACAAACACTTTATTGTCCCAGGTTATAACAAGGACAGATCAGCAGTTACTCTGCATGGCCTCTCCCATAAAACAAACAGGCTATGAAAAGGGATTAATGATTGCATGTGAAACTATTGACCATGAACAATGTTGATTTGGGGTCCACCTCCACTAATTATTTGACCAGTAACCATTAAGGTCACCTGGGGGTCTTTTGTAGCCAGATCATGTGAAAGTGAATAGAAATCGACCATGTGAGCATAGTGAATGCTTTTTTCTGGGTGACACAGTGTGTATGTAAGCACTGTCCCCTCATAGATCCAAAATCCTGGGTTTGAATGAAATTTGGCCCTGTGGGTGTTTGTGAGTGTCCACTACAATGAAATGTCACCCTATGCCCAGTAATGCTGGCATAGGCTGCAACCCCCATAACTCTGAATTAGATTATTAAGTGGGTTTTATAGTGTTCTGTTAGAATAGCAATAGATTCAAAAATTAGTGACAGTAGTGGCATGACTGCTGGGTATTGGTTTTGCTCATTTTTCTAAATTTTTACAAACATCTATCTTCTTGACAAAACGCTGTCATACCACCCTAATCAGCATGGGATGATTACAGGGCCAGACTGACCAGGCCATCAGGCGAACTGCTCCATGGACGATGCTGTCTGTATTGCTTTTACACAACCTTATCCCACTTAGAACAACTAAATATATGATCTTGAATCTACAGTAGTGGGCGTTAATTGTAGATAATGAGTTAGCTTGCAGGATGAAGGTGGTACACCTGGCCAAATAGTATATTGATAACAACCTAGTCCTGAACACAAATAAGACAATGGAAGTCATTGTAGACTACAGGAGAACAAAAGTAAGTTTCCAACTCCCACTTCATATTTTTTTTTTGGTCTTTATTTCGCCTTATACAATTTCTTGTATTAAGAATTTGTTAGTTTTTGCATACCCCTTGGAGTCAGAGCACAGGGTCAGCCATTGTACAACACCCCTGGAGCAATTACAGGTTAAGGGTCTTGCTCAAGGGTGCAGCAGAGTAGGATCTCTTTTAGCAGTGATGGGGATTCGAACCGGCAACCTTCAGGATACCAGCGTAGATCCTTAGCCTTAGAACCACCACTCTGCCCTATTTGCTTGAAGAGGTCATTCATCTTCTGTCTCCTTCTCTTTCAGTCTAAAAGAAATGGAACTCATGTTAGGGATGGTTCTTCACTCTGTCTCTCTTCCCATGTGACTTCCCGTACTAGTATCTATGAGACACTCGCTGTGTATGCATGACACCACCATAATAAAGTGAAGGTACACTGCAGGCAACCTAGCAGAATCAGCACTACATTTGTGTATCACGGGTGGAATCATTTTCAGAATGTTAAGGGCACAGAAAGCAGATCTAAAATTCAAATTATAAAAAGTACAGTTTAAACATTATCACCCAAAGAAAACTAATAAGCATACCTAGTATTTGATGCCACACTGGTTAATGAGCATCCCTCTAATAGCTGAGTACTGGAGCTTTAAGATAAACCACGTCCAAAAGACATTCTGGTGAATTTAAATGTTTGGAAGTCAACAGCAGAGTATGAAGATGAAATCAGACAAGATGTGTGGTTGAGTCACTTGAGGAGTGATGTACTCTTTGCATTTGGTTTATGTTATTAAATGTCTCAGCCAGTCCCACACATTTTTGTGCATTTTATTTTTTGATTCTTTTTTTTTCCTTCTTTGCTGGCAATCATCAGCTTACAACTCTGAAAATGCCCACAAATTTGTAATATTGCGGGGGCATGGCCACATGGCATGGTGGTTGAGATTCCATGAGAATAAGTGTGACGTCATGGCAGTACAAAAGCAGGCCTGGGTATAAACCCTACAGCTGCTGTGTCTCAGACAAGGAAGACATGCTGTCAAATTTGGCAGACAGAGCATGCTATTAGTACAGCACAGATCTAAACATACCAGCAAAAGAAGATGCATGACAAAATAAAAAATAAATTATTTTCTATACAAAATCCATGATCTGAAACAATAGCTGAGAAAGCAGGCAGCAGAAGCAATGGCACAATGACATACAATGCTAAAGCAATGGCACCGTAGTATTTTCCCCTGAATACAAAGGAAATCTTGCAACACAATTTTGTCATTGCTAGTAATTTGTTAGAGAATTGGTTGAACATTCCTCATAGCATAACAAGATGTATTTTCCACACTTCTTATTTTTCTATATAAATTATCATCTACTTAAACAAATTTGCACCAACAATAAACAAGGGCATGTATTCCTATCTTATACCATTCTGAATATTGATCTTACATTGAATTTTTCCCCTTTTTTGGTAGTTCATAATCATGTCCAATACATTTTAACAGTGCCTTTATCAACCACATTGTCTTTATACACATTTTTAAACACCTGTAAATGTACATTATTCATCTCTTCTCTTCTGAAAGAAATTCAGAAATAGAGCCTATATAAATATGCTCTTGGATGACAAATTGTTCCACAACAGTGAAGTAGAAAGTTGACTCTATCAAATTTTACAAAGAATAAGTTACAGACAGTCTGGTGTAGTGGTTAAGGTTTCAAATCCTGAGGTGGTAAGTTCAAATTCTGCTACTGACACTGTATAATCCTGAGCAAGTCACTTCACCTACCTGTGCTCCAACTGGAAAAACAAAAGAAATGTAACCAATTATCTCTCATAATGTTGTAAGTCTTCTTGAATAAACGTGCCAGCCAAATAATTGTAATTTCCTGTTAATTTTGAACAAACTATATAGAGGTTTGCAAACATTTTTTGGGAAAATGTATATTTCCCCAATCCATTCTTTATGTGACTTCTGTACAATTAGGGATGCATAAAAGGAATTTCTGAAGCAGAGTCCTCAGCCAAATCTTGACAGTCATCAGCTTTTCTGAGCATGTTTTTAGTTCCTTCTGTTTTTGCACTGTGATACTGTTGGTGCTCATTAGGAGCTAGTTGATATTAGGCATGTGCTTTCACTGACTGTGGAAAGTTTTTTGGAGGGATTGTTTCAGGATATTCATTTTCATCATTTTCCCCAGGGAAATAGTTGGACTTTAAGAGATTTGTCTTCCGGTTACTCCAACCAACTAGACAATTTAGTATCATTTTTAGGCCTATAATTTTATTATTAGTAGAAGCTGGCTCACTAGATGTAAGTAGTTGTTAAGGCTTTTGGACTTCAATACTTGAGGTTCTGCTACCGGCACTGTGCAAACATGAGCAAGTCACTTCATCTGCATTGCTCCAGTTGGCAATAAAAGAAATGTAACCTGCTGTATCTCAGACGTTGCCTTGGATAAAAGCACCAACCATGTAATAATACACTGAAAATATCATGACTCTCACAAAAGTTTTAGGACTTGTTATCTATTTAATAAAACACTAAACAGGTGAAATGTCAATGCTGGGTTACTAAACTTATTTGAAAGCCTTACAAAGCCTATAAAAAGAATTAATCCCCTTTGAAACATTCTCAGTTTATTATTATACAAGGGGGCTCTGCCCCCTGCTCGCTTCGCTTGCCAACCCCTGGTGTTGGGTAACCCAAAATACATTGATGAATGTATGAGATGTATTGGTTCATTCGTTGATAGATTGCGTCATCTGGATATAACACGTAGATCTGTGCATATTTGCGTTCGTGATTTGGCTCAGGGTGCACTGTTCCAATCCGATGTAATATTTGTCCACATACGCGAAAGCAGTATGGGCCATTGCCAGCTGGTGGCCTGATATTTACCCCGGTAGATGTAAAAGCAAATGAACTATTGTAGGATCTAATGCAGTTCATAAAGTTTTTACTTTCGGGTACATTGTTAGTTAGAAACATCCATAGATATTCAGGATATTCATCTAAAGGAGGCCGTCTAACCTGACCCCTTTGACAACAACATGTAAACTCATTAGTTGTATTGCCAGTTGTTTCTTCAGGGAAGTTAAGTGAATGACAATGACAGCAAATGATATTCTTTAATCCTAATGAATGCTCATTAATAGTGGACGCATTACAGAATGCTTTGTCAGCTAATTGGTGGAATTGTTTAGCGGCTGTTTGTCGTTCCTTTCTTTGCCGTTTATCTATTGCCTCTGCTGTTTGAGAGGCGCGTTGTAGGCGCCTGTGTTCATTAATTGTATTCAGGTGGGCTGAATGTCTGTTAGTTGAAAAGTTTCGTTTTGGAGCCGGAGCCGTGACTGTGACTCCATTAGTTATCTGTTGTCTACCGTTAGTAATATGGATAATTGCACTTACTGTTAATACAGAGCGTTTTCTGTGGTTGTACTGTTAATAATGCATCACTGTAATGTGATTCACATATGCTATATGGTTTGGACGTGTGAGGATGCCGTACGTTTAATACGGAGAGTTCGTTTATTCTTATTACCCGGACGATGCTGTGTAGTGTGGACATTTAGTTCAGAAGCGCGTTGTAGGCGCCTGCGCCTTTCGTACTTTCTCACGCCTTCCGTACTTTCTTTGTGGACCTTTGCGGACCCCGTAGTGTCTTCCGTTTGACTCTGGGGTGCAGTGCAGAATCCTCTTTTCTGTGTGGCGTTAGTTGAGCTATTTCGTTTTTGAGCCGTGACTCCTTCGTTAGTTGAGCTCTTTCGTTTTTGAGCCATGACTCCTTCGTTCGCGGTGGATCAGAATTCACTTGCGGTTTATGAGACGCGCGCTGTAGGCGCCTGCGCACTATGTCTCCTGCGTCCATCGCCGTGTACCTGGGTCCGTGCCTTCCGGTTTACCATTCTCATTTAGTAATATGGATAACATTGACTCAAAGTGGAATAAACTTGGCTTTTTGATACTGACCAACAAAAAAATACCATTTAATGTCAAAGTGATCTCAAAGTGTCAGCAAAGTTGCCCAAATTAATTACAAATGTAAAACACAAAATAATTGATCACATTAATATTTTAAACCTTCTTTAATATGTTAAACCAAAATCATGAGTGTTGCAGCCATTTGGCTTTAGAAGTCATATCATTAATTCAATGTAGATCTTCCATCTGCAGTTTCAGTTGATTGCAGTATAATGTCACTGGTATCTGGGAGGTCCAATATGTTATAATTCAGTATGGTGGCCTAACCTACACAACAAAGACAAAAACAAGTAACGCAAGTACAGTGATCCCTCGCTATATCGCGCTTCGCCTTTCGCGGCTTCAATCTATCGCGGATTTTATATGTAAGCGTATTTAAATATATATCGCGGATTTTTTGCTGGTTCGCGGATTTCTGAGGACAATGGGTCTTTTAATTTCTGGTACATGCTTCCTCAGTTGGTTTGCCCAGTTGATTTCATACAAGGGACGCTATTGGCAGATGGCTGAGAAGCTACCCAACTTACCTTTCTCTCTCTCTTGCGCTGACTTTCTCTGATCCTGATGTAGGGGGTGTGAGCAGGGGGGACGCTTGTCTAAAAATGCTGAAAGATTATCTTCACGTTGCTACCTTCTGTGTGCAGCTGCTTCATGAAGCGACATGCTGCACGGTGCTTCGCATACTTAAAAGCTCAAAGGGCACGTATTGATTTTTGACTGTTTGTTTTCTCTGTCTCTCTCTCTCTCTCTCTCTCTCCCTGCTCCTGACAGAGGGGGTGTGAGCTGCCGCCTTCAACAGCTTTGTACCGGCGGTGCTTCGCATACTTAAAAGCCAAACAGCCCTATTGATTTGTTTGCTTTCCTCTCTTGCCTGAAGAAGGGGCCTGAGCTTGCATATTGTAATCTTTTTAGTTAGCCAATAAAAGGTGTCAATTTGCTTGGCTTTTCTCTACTCTCTGTTTCTGACAGTCTGTGCTCCTGATACGCACTCCTTTGAAGAGGAAGATATGTTTGCATTCTTTTAATTGTGAGACAGCTGTCATCTCTGTCTTGTCATGGAGCACAGTTTAAACTTTTGAAAAAGAGACAAATGTTTGTTTGCAGTGTTTGAATAACGTTCCTGTCTCTCTACAACCTCCTGTGTTTCTGCGCAAATCTGTGACCCAAGCATGACAATATAAAAATAACCATATAAACATATGGTTTCTACTTCGCAGATTTTCTTATTTCGCGGGTGGCTCTGGAACGCAACCCCCGCGATGGAGGAGGGATTACTGTATCTCCATGAAAAGGTGATTGAAAAGCACAAATCAGAGGACGGAGACCAGAAAATATCCAAGTAACTGGATATCCGGTTAATAATGGTTAAATGAACCATTAAGAAATGTAACGAGTATGGAAGGATTGTAAATCTGCCTAGAGAAGACCATCCACAAACACAGTGTAATCATATAAGACTAGCGAGGGAGACCACTAAGAGACCCATGAAAACTCTAAAGAAGTTGCAGGCTACATTGGGGGATATTGGAGACTCTTGTCCAGCTGCTTCGCCATTCACAGCTTTATGGAAGAGTGGCAAAAAGAAAGCCACTGTTAAAAAAAACCACCTACAACATCAAGGCTAGTGTCCGCTATAAGGCACACGTGAGACTCTAAAGGCAGCTAAAGAAAGGTTCTGTCATCTGGTGATCTTTTTGGACTAAACTTGCATAATCACAAGCACTACTCACACCATTCCCTTCATAAAGCATTGTGGTGGCAGCATAATGCTGTGGGGAAAGTTTCTCTGCAGCAGACCCTGGAAGGCTTGTGAGGGCAGAATGATTGCCTCAAAATACAAAGAAGTCCTGGAGGAAAAACTTTTGTAGTCGGCAAGAAACCTGAGGAGATTTGTTTTCACAGGGACCTCTTGGATTATTATAATACAAATAAAGCCCACAGCATTTTCAATCCTCAACAAGTATGCTTGAGAGTGAATACACATTAGACAGGCACAAACAAAACTGCAGGCTGAGCAATGTAGGACCACCAGTGTACACTGTAATGACCTGTGATCGAACAAAGGTAAAGTGTCACTGGTAACCACACAGGCTTACACATGCAAAAAACCAGCAGACAGCACTGAATATACAGTTCTGGGCTGAGTGAGTTCATAAAAATAAAACAACCAAAATGTAAGCATAAACATTCATGAATGTCTCTTCTGTAACTCAGTCTATCACTGCATGCAGGTAACAAGAATAATAAAATAATGGCACTAATGCACTGCCAGCTTAATATTTCTTAATAGTTAGTTATCAAAATACTTCACCTTAGATAAAGTAAGATTGCCACAAGGTTAATACATGATATTGATGAGTTATTATACAACAATGCAAAGACAGTTCTTACCCTACTGAACTTACCTTTTGAATCAATAAACTTGGTGAATGTATAAAGTTATACAATCAAAAATGCAGTGCAATTTTGTGTTAATAATTTATCGATTTTATACGCAGTATACATATATATATAATTTCAATTTTTTATACACCTCTCATAAATAGTGATTTTGCAGCTGAAATAATTACTAAAAAGAGATTAAGAAAATGTGGCAAACCAACACATATAATGCAAGATGAAACACCATTTGTTATGTGAATAGTGAGTGTCACAAATGACACAGGTTGTCTGGCATCCCCACAGCAATGGATGGCTCCTTGCCCAGTTGGGATGCCATTATTAAGGTAGGAGGTGGATGGACAGGCATCCAATCCAGGCTGGGATGTCAAAAGGAGAAAGCTTCCCGGGGCCATGCATTCCTCCTTTACACAGGATGGCAGCAACCTTCTGGTGGAACACCAATCGGTGCACCCACAGGGTTTACTGGGAGATGTAGTCCTGATGAATGGCACTGCTGGGGTACTTGGGTGCCACACAGGGGAGCTGCAGGGGGCTTCTACCTACCCTGGAAGTGCTTCCACCATGCTATGCAGTGGCACTGGAAGTGTTCCCAGGTTTGGCATAAAAGAAGCCACCCTACCTGCCTATAAGAGTCGGAGATGGTGAGGGGAATAAGACAACACTTGTTTGGAAGAAGTAGACGAATAAAGAGAAAAGAAGAAAGAAAAGAAAAGAAAAAGATTTGTTTGTGCTTGGTGATAGAAAAAGAACCTGTGGAAAGCTACTTTTGTTGAATAAAAACAATTGTTGTGAACCCAGAACTTACCTGTGCAATTGTGTCTACTGTAGGGTTTAGGGCTTAGTGGCACCCCATACAGGCCACAATAGAAAGCACAATCCATGTAAATAAAAGGATAAGTGTACTGTCTGTGCAATGACTAGCACAACATTATGCTGAACCCCTCACATAAAGTCTAAGAAAGCTCCTGCCCATAAGTTTGCATTGACTGTTGCAGTCGCCAGTTCAGCAGGACAGGTCTTGATTTGCACACAATGGGCACATCATCCCAGTGCATGAGCTTAAGGCTAATCACAATTTCACATGTAGAAGCTCTTGCTTTTAATTTTTGTAAGTTTCCATTGGATTAATGTCCTTCACTTATCCCACCACAGAGATGGAAGAGAGAAACCCTTGAGCCTTGCGTGTATGAAGACAGTTTTGCAGTCCTTCTGGAAAAAGTGAATTATGAATACCTGAAAGGAGTGGTGATGCCTTCAATGTGATTGCATTTGTTGATTTATGTATTTGTCCCACGTTCTTCTGTATTTTTATTAAGTAAAGCACACGCACCCAAAATATGTGTGTATGTGTGTATACTGTATATTATATATATATATATATATATATATATATATATATATATATATATATATATATATATATATATATATATATATATATAAATAAAATCCAACATCTGTGTGTCTGTCTGTATGTATGTCTGTTCACTTTTCACGAGAGAACTACTTAATGGATTTTTTTTTCTATAATTTGCTTGAACATTCTGGTTGATTTTGCAACTTCTCTCATCACGCTAAGTATCAAAGTTCACTTGCAGGACTGATACATTTGTGCTAACCATCCGGGATAGGCACAGCTGGCTGAGGGGAGGGGGGCGGTGCACTCCTCACTCATGCGCCAACCTCCATTCGAGTCAGTCTACCTCTCACCACATGTTGGAGCATACCTTGCCTCCGCTTAGCTAGTAATACCTGTTTGTTCAGCAGACATTAGATTGTTAAAATGTAATGTTTGACGTTTTTGAGAGAGAGATCAGAGCTACGTGTGTTTTAGAGGGACAGCTCCTGATTGCCAGAGATATTACGGCCATATGCTTTTCTCCCCACAGGGGGGACGCTCTCCTGTCAGAACTGAACATGATCAGATACAGTACCAAAGTTTGACGTTGGAGTGTACCTACCTTCTGCTTGGCCAGAATTACATTTTTTTTAAATGATTTTTAAAGTTTGTCCTGTTTCACTACTATGTGAATGGAAGCACGGGGTGCAGATAGTATATATATAAAATCCTAAGCCTAAAAGTGCAACGATGACATTTTTAATGTCATGTTTTTGTCACACTTTAAATCGGGCTTATTTTAAAACCTACATATATATGTTTGGTATCATTCTTTTCAGAATTTATCGAACTTTAATGTGATGTTGTCAGATTTTCAGATTCATATTCCATTTTTAAATTATAAAGTAAAAAATATCAAGAACTAATGAGACGGGTCTTTGTGCCAAAAGATTTAACGACGCCCGGGGCTTGAAATAAAACACAAGCAGTAGAACAGCTGCTGTACAGGTTTTTAAATGTTCGAAGCACCGCCCGAGAAGCAGATCATGCAGGACGGCAGCAGCAGCAATCCAGCAGCTGATTGAGCAAAGCGGAGGTAAAAACAACTGTATTTGTTTCTCTTTGTATCACCATTTAAGACAGGGTTTCAGAGGAGCGACTACATCTCCTTGGGGTGTGTTCAGCCTCCCTCTTCACAACGTGAGTGGCAGAGACGTGAAGTGCTCATCCCCTGCTCACTTTGCTAAACCCAACCCCCAACCCCCGGGGGCATGCTTCATGCCAGCCACTTCGCGCCTCAGCTGCTCGCATTGTGAAGGGGGGGGGCTGAACGCACACTAAGGAGATACAGACAGATCAGCTGCTGGCTTACTGCTGCTGCTGCCGAGCTGCGTGATCTGCATGTCATGCTGTGCGTCGATCATTTAAAAGCCTGTACAGCAGCTGTCCTTTAAGCCAGCTGCTACTTGTGCTGTGCTGCGTGATCTGCATGTCGCACTGCGTGTTGATCATTTAAAAGCCTGTACAGCAGCTGTCCTTTGTCTCACTTCCTTGTCTCATGAGATGTTAAAGTGTCTCCAAGAAATTGTTTGTAAGTAGGGCGTGATGTGCAAGTAGTCTCACGGGACTTCAAAGTGTCTCTCCAAGACGATCGTGTCTCGACCCAAGATTCTTTTATATAATAGATATATATATATATACAGGTGTCAAAATTATGTTCACAATAATAGATTATTTTTATCTCGACCACCCCTTTCCAGGTCGATGGATAGGTCGTGGTGGACCATTGCAATGGCCTCCACACTCCCCTGATTTGACACCCTGTGATTTCTGGTTATGGGGTATGGTGAAGGAGCGCGTGTATAGCAAGAAAGTTTGTGATATCAATGACCTGAAGGACAAAATAGGACTGTGGCATCATCTATTCCCCACGAAATGGGTGTCCGGCCTTTAAGTGGTACTGTTGCTCATTGTTTTTTGTGTGTTGAACATTATGGTGAACAGGTTGAGACATTCCTGTAAAGTATGTTTTCTGAATAAAATGTTTCTGCCATTCAAATGTTAACATAATTTTGACTCAACCTGTATATATATAAGAAGGGAAAAGGAAAATGTAAAAGGGTTGTGGGTCCATCCAGGCACCCTGGAAGAAGAAAATTGAACATAAAGTCCAAAAGAAATAATCAGACGTCTATCATCCTTTGATGTCTAGGTGTTGCAGACTCTTTTTCATTTTTAAATGCCTTCTCCTGAAGTTCCATCTTTAACAGAAACAGGTTGGCTCCCAGCGCCATTGCTCTTTACATAGGTCTAGGAGCGGAAATGATGGAACCTCTTGTCAAAAACCTGGAGTAAAGTCAAAGGCCACTACAGGACTTGTCCACAGGTCTGCAGGTGAAAAGGATGGAGTGTCTGCACTTCTTGAAGTGCTTGTGATGGAGGTGTTACCTTACTCAAGCCTGGCAGATGCTCCCAATGTGCATGCATGCTACACTATATATACTGCATGTTTTATATAGAGTTTATAAAAATTAGTTTTGAGGTAGACATGAGTGCATCGGAGTTCTGGCCCAATTACATTTTTTCATTTGTTCTCTCAATATTTTTTGCAAATTTATGTGTCATTTTGTTTCCTCTATTGAATGAGTTCCTTGTTGGCACAATCAGCTCCGGATACTTCCCTGTGTTGAATTTTGAAATGCTTTCTCTGGCCATATTTTTTACATTGTTGGGTGGAACTGAGCCACAAAGGTATACTGTAGGTATTGTTGTGGTGAGAAACTCATTCAAAGGTTCACACTTGTCAATAAAAAAATCTTTACTCCAAAGAGTAGATGTCCAGCCAAGTCTGAAATAAAAACTGTAGCTGATGGCTGCCATTTAAAGTTCATGGCAAAACTTGGGCATGAAGCAAGTCATACTATAAAAGAGTCAAGCTACTGGATTTGAGCTGAGTATCCCCAAGACACAGGCTATATGTTATGGTGTTCAGTCATAGCAAGGTGATGAAAATTCATTCTGTGGTTAGGGAAGTAGTAAGCTTATCTATGGTAGGTGTACATCCAGGAGGAGTCTTCAAAAATGGGAATAAACACTGCACTATTAGAACCATTGACACAAAAGGACAAGTCCTTCCACAGGGGATATTTCTACACACACACACATCTGCACTGTTCACATTAAGGACATTGATATCAGTATTTCCCAGAATCCCATGGGTATTGGGAATATTAATTGTGCAAAATTTAAAGACCAGAAACTCGATCTATCCTGTCCCACTGTTTCTCATTTTCTTCTAAGACCCTCTTCCATCCAGTTGACATGTCCATTGCAATGCTGGGTTGCAACACCCTTCTAAAAGCCATATTTTGGTCTCATAAGCACAACTGTTCATCCCTGGGATATTTCTCATCTGACACCCCTTAAGGGGAATGAGGGGACCTCCAGAGTAGATGAGAAAATTCCACGAGTCCCAGTAACTTTCTCGGATGGAGCTCAGTTCTTGTCTGTTGCCATGTTTCCATTGCTACATAAACAATATAACAACAGATGATCCCCAGGGCTTAGGAAGTAAACCGCTTAAGTTTAACACCATTTAATTTCCATTTTGATAACATCTTCTGTACTGCTGTGAAATGTGAAATACATTCAGTGGAACTTATCATTGTATGTCTTGATCATTCCATTCATCTCCCATAGCACAGACCAAAGCATACTACCATGGAAAATGGGACTCCATAACTGAACTTTTTGTCTGCCTACTCCATTTTTTTAGACGCAGCATATATAAAAAGAAACAGCTTTTAAATTAAATGTCTCGCCTCAGAAGCCAAGGTCTTTAATGGATTACTTTTTTGTCTGTGCATGAAAAGTTTCCATGGAAATTTTATTACAAAGAGACAAGAAATATTAAAAAAAAAAATCAAATATGTGGAGAGCCAAGAAGTGCAACTTTCTGGTGGTTTCAGTGCTCATTTTGTTCCCCTCTGAGATCTTGTCTGAAGGAGGGAAAAGGTTCATATCCACATAGGTTTTCGGAAGAGCTACGTCAGTCATAATGGGGTCCTGCTTTGCTTCACATACACTTGCAATGAACGCAAGAGCAGCTTTCTAACTCTCTCCATTTATGGTAAAGCTGCGTCATTGTGTTGCAATCCTGATTCCTGTCCTTTTCTCAAATTAATTGGTGACACAGGGGAAGTAATGCTACTTACAGTCAGTTCCAGTCGGTACTACTTTTATCATGCTGTATTTAGAATAAGGGAATGTGCAGCACATGATCATAATTTTTACTTTTTACCTAGAGGGGAAACTCTCAAATGTCAACTAGTGTCACCTTTGTACCACTAAACTATCACCTTTCATTCTAAAATGACACTTAAAACATTCAAAGTATGCGGCAGAAATCAATACAGTGCACATGTACCTTGACCTAGTTCAGGAGTATACTTTCAGCTCATGGCACTATAAAGTGCAAAGTATGTTTGCAGTAATTACATGACTATCATGAACATGAATTGCATTAGACATACAAGTCTGATTCACTTTTGACCCTATTTACTGAAAGGCTGACCTCTTGTTATGGTGTTTTACTTTGAACAAGCCACTTCCTTAATTACAATGGTCAAGGAACAACACAGGGAAGTGGTCCATGCTGGATTAAGTGAATGGGTTTGTGATTTAAACTCAGGACACTGGATCTGTGATTCATAAAACAATATGAAGTCAGCACAGAATATTACTAGCAGATAGTATAGCTTATTTCTGCACAGCACAATACGGCTTACTGAACAATATTCTAGTTTTTGCTTCAGTTCATCTGGCAGTAAATGCTTGTATACTGGCATCTCCCTCTGGATAACCCTACTCCATCCCCAGCTGTTTCATTGTCATCGAAACTCCATGGGGGACTCTCCGATCTAATGTGCGTATATCATTGCACTGTATATTCTACCCCTCTGGGATCCAGTGTAAGTATACAGTATCATTGCACTTGAATTTCTTCTTCTTCCTTTTCATAATTTCCCAGTTCTATGTGGGGTCGAT
Organism: Erpetoichthys calabaricus; assembly: GCF_900747795.2. Taxonomy (NCBI): domain Eukaryota; kingdom Metazoa; phylum Chordata; class Cladistia; order Polypteriformes; family Polypteridae; genus Erpetoichthys; species Erpetoichthys calabaricus. The sequence goes on along the minus strand of NC_041398.2, from coordinate 40,784,364 downwards.
GTGCTTAATCTACCTTTGCTATACATCTTGGTCTTGTACCTCCTCCCTAGTCAGACCCTTTTCCTTCAGATCTTCTTTTACTTTATCCATCTGCCTATGCTTTGGCCTCCTTCGCTTTCTCTTCCCCTGTACTTCCATTCCCATCACTCTTTTGCCCGCATATTCATTGTCTCTCCTCGTCACATGTCCATAACTCTTCAGTCTAGTTTCCTGTACTATCTTAAATGTCTCTCCCACTGTTGTTGCACCTTTGATTCTGTCATTTATTATTTTTCTTTTTTGTAACTCTATACATCCACCTCAACATTCTAATTTCTGACACATCTAACTTCTTCTACTGTGCTACCTTTACTGCCCATGTCTCAGCTCCATACATCATTACTGATCATACATCTGCTGTCCTAAAAATGTTACCATTGACCTTTGCCTTATTTCTTCAATCACATAAAACTCTTGATACCTTCTTCCAATTGTTCTGTCCACATTTCACCCAGTGGGTTATCTTGGATATGATTGTAATGACTTGCAATTACATTGATGCACTTGGAACTCTAAGAAATTATTCAAATTATAACGCATCAGGATGGGGGACCAGGAAGACAACAAAAGCAGAGAGAACCAGTACTGTACTTATGTGTTTCCATTATAGGCTCTGTTTTAGGAAGGCTGACATTGTTATTAAAGACCATTTTGAACAGTCACTTTTCTCCCTCTTTCATTAAGAATTCTTAGCTTTCGTACCAGGAGATTCAGGAGCAGTTGTTATTCTTAGGTTATAAGGCTAGAAAGCATTGTTTCATACTGACAACTGCATGAGCGTTTCTTACATCTTATCATTTGATGTTGCATTTAAAACATGGCTTTGTGCTTATTTTCAGTTTCATGTGTTATATTACTACCATTAGTTTGTGGGAAACATGTATGCAAGAAGTTCATTAAACTATGTGCATATGACAATAAATTCTGAACCTAAATCTTTTTGAATAATTATGGATGAATATACTTGGAAGGTTTTATAGCTGTGACATACAGCTAGTTGTCGACTTACGACCTATGCCCCATACAAACATTTGACTTATGACCACTACTGTGCCTCACGTGTAAAAGACAGTTTTCGCCATGCCAGCTCCATATCTCAATCTCAGTTTATTACCTGTAGTGGTATTGACTACATGCACTTACATTTATCTTACAATTACGGGAAAAAGACAGTTGATCTCGACACAAAAATGAGTGTGATCAAGTAGTATGAGGGAGGAAAGAAGGTGAATGCAATGGCATGTGACTTTAAGTTATCCCATTGTAACCGGTGTTCACCGTCAACACTTTGAATCCTGTTAACCTCTGAAGCCTCTGTGTTGTGACTCACAATGTGCCGCTTCATGCGAAATTACCACGAAGGGATAATGAAACCACACCGAACTCCTTTCTCTTTTAATGTTTACTATTAAAAGGATGAAATGTTAAAACAGAAAACATACGAGTGCTCAAACTCTCCCGGTACAAATCCTCCTCTCATAGTTAAACAATGAACACTGGGAGAGATTCACACTGATGACGTAACAAAACACAGACAAACAAAAGGATTTGTGAAGTTGTTAAAGGTTCGGTACCCATGCGAGCAACAGTAATAATGAAAGAAAATAAAACAGTAATAATGAAAGAAAATAATAAAATAAAAAAATGTACAAAAAAATGATAAAAAAAAACCTACACAATGTTTTAAGAGTGATGATAAAAAGGATATAAAACAAACAATATGACTTAAGGGATTTATTATACAGTATTATACATACAATCAGGTTGGAATAAATATACCGGTCCATGATATGTGGCCGTAAGTTGACAGTTACCTGTATTGTTAATCCATTAATTCATGTATTAGATTTCTTAATCTATTAAATTTTTAAGGCATGCTATTTTATATATAATTTCCATGTATATATAAATGTGTTTCTCTTTGCAATAAATTTTGGGAAATAAATTGCATTTCACTTCCAGGGAAATTTCTGCCATTCACACAAGAAGAAAGGCATTTAGTTCCTCTCTGGAAACTTCTTCAGGCATTAATTTCGATGTGTCTACCTGCTGTTTAGCATTACAAAAAGACCTCTGTTGGAACCAAAAATTCCCCAGAAGGTTGCATATCCTCAGCTAGGATAATGTGGGTGGTGGCTAACTGTGTGGGAGGGTTGGGTTTGGAAGTGTTGACTTTCTGCATAGTTTTAATGCAGAGAAAACCGTGTAATTGTGCATTTTGGTCTGTAATTGTATGGAAAATATGCAGCATGTCACATTTTTTAATTCACTTCTCCATGCTGATATGAACAAGAAGCAAGCGTTTAATTGATTTTGCTGGTATAGTACAGATCACATGCTATGATCAGCTGCAGAAAAGAACACAGGTAAACACATAAGTGTGAACAAAGCAATATTCCTTGCTTTTCACCCAAAAAAAACCTGTAACAACTTGAAAAAACTCTTTAGTGAGTTACATTTTGCAATTACAAAATCCCCTATGAAATTAATTTTAGTGTCAGTTTTTGAAATTGTAAATAGAAACTATCACTCATTACTAGTAATCTCATGTATATATATATATATATATATATATATATATATATATATATATATATATATATACACTAGCAAAATACCCGCGCTTCGCAGCGGCGAAGTACTGCTTTAAAATTTTAAATAATAAACTGAGGGAAATTATACCAATAATTATTTGTTAAGGATCTCTTTGTATACCATGTTGTCAGTTCGCCCCTCCGGTTGTAATATGACCAAGTTGTGCGCTGAGCTTACTCTTGAGCATGCAACGTATAGTTGGCCATGTGAAAAGCAAATCAAGAACAGCAAGACCGCGCCAGCTGCAGAGCTCAGCTCGGAGCGAAATGAAGTGAATGAAATGAGGTGAATGGGAGGGGAGATGATCACGTGACTCCAACACCCGCCTTAACTCTCCATCCCTCCACAAACACACAAACACAGTCTCTCGGATCCCAACTCTCCTTTATATATATAGATAAATGTGTGTATGTATGTATGTATGTGTGTATATATATATGTATGTGTATGTATGTATGTGTATATGTATATATGTATGTGTGTGTGTATGTATGTGTGTATATGTATGTGTATATATATGTTGATATGTGTATATATATATGTATATATATATGTGGATGTGTATATGTATATATATATATATATATATGTATATATATATGTATATGTAGATATGTGTATATGTAGATATATATGTATATGTAGATATGTGTATATGTAGATATATATATATATTTATATATGTTTATGTATATATATACGTTTACATAACCTCTTTAACACACTACTTCTCCGCTGCGAAGCGCGGGTATTTTGCTAGTATATATATATATGTATATATATATATATATCTGTATCTATCTATTGTCAGTTCAGCACTCCGGTTGGAATATGACCAAGCCGTGCAAGCTTACTGTTAAGAATGCAACGTATAGTTGTACAGGAGAAAAGCAATCTTGCCTCAAATCAATGGCAACCTTTTGTAGGTCTATGAACTTAATTTAAACTTTAGGTTTACACGGTGCTCTGTTTCCATAGTACCTGCACTCATGAATATATCTGTATGTGTCAGTCGCTGAAATCCCCGTGCTTGGCACCAGCGAAGTACTGCTTTTAAATTTTTATTAAGAAGAAAAGAAAACCTTTTTAAATTGAGGTAAAATATACCACTAACAATTTGTTAAGGATACTGTTTTTTTGTGTAGCTGACTTCACACAGCCTCTCCGCTGTTTTATAAACGAACGTCATATAAGGTGTTCCTTTTTCGTTGCTTCGCCAACGGAAGCAGCCTTTTCATTTAATCCTGTTTTTACGATTGTTCTGTTTGCATACCAGTTTGTCAGTTCAGCACTCCGGTTGTAATATGACGAAGCCGTGCAAGCACACTCTTGAGAATGCAACGTATAATTGTACAGGAGAAAAGCAATCTTGCCTGAAATCAATGGCAACCTTTTGTAGGTCTATGAACTTAATTTAAACTTTAGGTTTACACGGTGCTTTGTTTCCGAAGTACCTGCACTCATGAATATGTCTGTATGCATCAGTCGCTCAAATCCCCACAGTTCGCACCGGCAAAGTTCTGCTTTTAAATTTTTATTAAGAAGAAAAGAAAACCTTTTAAAATTGAGGTAAAATATACCAATAACAGTTTGTTAAGGATCTGTTTTTTTGTGAAGCTGCCTTCACTCGAGTGATCACTTCGAGCTTTAAGCCTGAGAAATCACTCCGTAAATGCACACGTTTAATTGCACATCTGTTAATATGTATGCTTACACAGTATTAAAAGACACTCGACAATTACACAGTATTAAAAGACACTCAACAATTAACGTCATTTACCTTCGTTCCCGCGTTTGACTCGTGCTGTAAATCTCTTCCTTGTTTTCACTTCACGTGATTACGTAGGAGGCGTAATACGTGATGACGCGATACATGACTCCGCCTCCTCCATTAGAGTATATGGACAAAAAACAGGTTCCAGTTATGACCATTACGCGTATAATTTCGAAATGAAACCTGCCTAACTTTTGTAAGTAAGCTGTAAGGAATGAGCCTGCCAAATTTCAGCCTTCCACCTACACGGGAAGTTGGAGAATTAGTGATGAGTGAGTGAGTGAGTGAGTCAGTCAGTCAGTGAGTCAGTGAGGGCTTTGCCTTTTATTAATTAGTATAGGTGTATTTAAATATATATATCCCTATGTGCGTCCAGGTGTCCGTGTGTGGGTTGTCTTCTGGTGAAGTGCGCATGCGTGGGGCACGGTGCTATGCGCGATATTACTGTCAGAGAATGTTAGAGGCGTTTTACGGAAATACACACCAGTATTACTGCGAGAGGAAATTAAGGGTACACAATACAGTGAAGCATATTACAGCCACATACAAGCCAGTATTACTGTCAGAGGAGATTAAAGGCATATTACCGACGCGCACGCCTGTATTACCGCCAGAGAAAATTAAAGGAATATTACGGACGTATATTACGGACGTACAAGCCAGTGGACGTACAAGACGGTATCCTTTAATAAGGGCGCGCACAGGCATCCTTCAATAAGGGCGCGCACAAAAAGGCGAGCCTCAAAAGGACAACCTCATTGGGTGCAGCGAATAAAGGCACGCGTAAATAAAGATCTGCACCTGTTGCTCTTCACATATTCCAGAGCCATTTGAACTAAATTATCTACGCGCCCTTATTGAATAGAGCCGTACAAGACAGTATTACTGTCACAGAAAATTAAAGACACACAATACACGGCGACAGCCCATGAAGAACGGTCAGCTCAGCAAGTAAACATCAACAAAAGAAAGGCTGAAAGAAAGAAAAATACGACAAACAAAAAGAATGAGGTCAAAGTCCCTTGCCATTTAATATAGACTGTTCCTACTAATGTTTATGCACTACTGTTCTAGCGCCCGTTATTGTAACGGGCTAAATGACTAGTATATATATAAAGCTCCCCAAAAAACTTTTAGTACTCTAAAACTCCCTTTTTAGTGAGTTCTGAGGTTGCGAAATTACATGTGAAAGGGAAATTCACACCACGGAACAAGTATAGTGACGGCCTGCTATGTGCTGGTGAAAAATGCAGATAGGAATTTGAATGCACTGTGTACTCGTGACAATAACTCTGAAATGATCTGATGATATATTTTTTTTTACAATTCCAAACCTTATATTTTTGGAAAAGCCAACTCTATTGTATACCCAGATATCACTACTAAGTGTGATGGAGATGATGAAACAGAATGAAACTACATTTTTTAGCACATGTCACTGTTCAGAATATGGTAGAGAGAGAATGACTGAGATAGGCATTAGACTTTTGGTAGATGTTTATTTAAGTCCTTTATATAAAGAGGTAGTTATAATTGTATGCTTTGATCCCCACACAGCATCATGATTTGCAGCAATTTAAAATTAATGAATGAATTATTACACTTTCAAATTCTGCCACTGGTGCTGTCTCCTGTAATATTATATTATATTAATAATAATAACAATAATAATTCTTTGCATTTATATAGCGCTTTTTATTTATATTATAGAGACCATTAGTTATGTCTGTGACCCCAATCCTCCCTGACCACCTTGCTTTAGATGCCTTCTACAGTCCATGGATTTAATTATTCAACATGCCATCCAGTTTATTACTGTGTAATGTAACATCTACAGCATTCATTAAACCACACTAAACCAGGAAATGCAAAGATGTAGCGTTCATGAAATCTAAGAAATCGACAGCAGAAAGGTAGTGAAGGTGATACATGGGACATTTCCATTTCAGTCAGCATTAAAAAATAGTTTAACTTTTAAAAATCACATTGATATTACTTTATTACCTTAATCCATTATACAAATATACCTAGGTACTTATTGCTATTACTGTATATATAAACATATACGTGTATATAAATATCCATGAGATATAAAAGTTAAATTCCCAAACTTTAAAGTCTATTTATTAATACATATTTTTGATGAAAAGACACCCCTTGAAATGCAATCTTTCACAATGACTCATACATCAACTCCTAATAATGGGTAGGTTTGTCATTTAAAAAGATTAATTGCCCAGATTTTATCAGCAAAAGTTTGTAGCACATTAAAGAAATGCCAGAGGGCATTTAGAATATTATTGCCAAAAATTCTGGAGTTCCTCTGAAAGAGGTGGATTCCAGGACTTGCCTGAATATATGTTGTTCTCAGCAGAATAACCCTTTCAGTTTTATTTTCCCAGAATGCTTAAGACTCCCAAACAACAAGAATACATCTACAATGGGCGGAGGTGTACATGCAGTAGAGCCTGTAACCAGGACATGTATACACACACACACACACACACACACACACTGCACTGCCTGCATTCACACATCTCCATATACATACTCTTCAATGGCCAGGGGTGTACAACACATGCATTGTAAACTTTAATATTTTTCTTTCTAAAACTATTAAAAAAATGCAGAATCAAATTGTAGAAATGAGGTTTCTTGTGTATTTGTCTTCTACCAGATTATGAGCAATTGCAGCCAATCTTCAGAGAATTTGACAGAAATAAAGGATCAACATGAAAAGGAATATCAGTAGGCCACAGGAATCTCGGGGCAATGCAAAGATGGGAAGTCACTCCGCAGTGTCTAATGAATGGATCTGGATTGTCTAGCACTGTGAGATGATTAATGTACTTGTGGAGTTAGTGTTCTGACCACTTTCAAAATAAGTACATTTCCTAATTATCATTCTACCTTATTCGAATTCACTTTTCCATGGTGACTTGCAAGATCAGTGCAATTTTTTTCATACAGTATATCTGTACATTCAGAGCACAGGTGGTACATGTAACTTGCTCAGGGTCATACAAAGAGTGTGGCTGGTGATTAAACTGGCAGTCTTGTGTCTTGAAATCTAATGTTTCAACAACTACATCGTGCTGTCTGCTGAGATCTCATGGCCGTGATGTCTGTAATTGAGTTTAATATAGAAGCCAGTCATTGAGACTTCTTTCCACAAAAATGGACATGTTAGGTTAACTGGTGACTCTAAGTTGGCCAGGAGTGTGCATGTGTGTGTGTGTGTGTGTGTGTGGATTGAATTGTCTTGTCCAAGGTATAATTTTCCCCCACACCCCACCTCCAAACTTTTATAGGCTTCTGAATGGCTGATTTTGCTCTTCTACCTTTCATAATTGATAATAGTGGAGAGGCAAAATGTGCCTCACTTATAAATAGTCCTTGATACAAGTCCTTTGAGCAGCCCAAATACAGCTACTCACTCAAACCATGACATGATCTTTTAAATTTGAATAAAATATTTAAAATATACGTAAATATACAAAGAATATATAACACTTCACATTAAAAATAAAGTATGCTGCAATAACTGATAAGTGTAAGCTGCCATGTGATTGAGTCCCACCACAAAATGGCTTCCAATCTCAGGCTAATTCTGCATCCTGCCACTGCATTTGTAGAGTTTATAATATTCTACACGATATTATGATTTTATTTATCTTGATTTTCTGAAAGCTTTTGATAAGATGCCACATGAGAGGTTGGGCCTCAAAACTAAAGGAAGTGGGAGTGCAGGGTGATGTTTTTAAATAAGTGCAGAATTGGCTCAGACACAGGAAGCAGAGGCTGATGGTGCGAGGAACCTCATCAGAATTGGCCGATGTTAAGAGTGGTGTTGCACAGGGGTCAGTGCTAGGGCCGCTGCTATTTGTAATACATATATAAATGATTTTAATAGGAATATAAATAATTTTAAGTTTGCAGATGATACTAAGTGAGATGGATTGACAGATAATCTCAAATTCATTACACCATTACAGAGGGACTTGGGCATCAGACAGGCTTGGGCTTGAAATTTAATGTAAGTAAATGTAAAGTATTGCATGTAGGAAGTAAAAATGTTAGATTTGAACAGACAGGAGGGTTTGAAACTTGAAAGTACAACTTATGAGAAAAATGTAAGAGTTGTGGTGGACTCGACGCTATCCAACTTCCAGAAAGTGTTCAAAAGCCATTAAAAAGGCTAACAGAATGTTAGGTTATATAGCACGATGTGTGGAGTACAAGTCTAAGAAGGTTCTGCTAAAGCTTTATAATGCACTGGTGAGGCCTCATCTTGAGTACTGTGTGCAGTTTTGGTCCCCAGGCTACAAAAAGGACATAGCAGAGCTAGAAAATGTTCTGAGAAGAGCATCTAGGCTGATTCCAGTGCTACAGGGGATGAATTATGAGGAAAGATTAAAAGAGCTGAGCCTATACAGTTTAAGTAAAAGAAGATTAAGAGGTGACATGATTCAAGTGTTTTAAATTATTAAGGGAATTAGTACAGTGGATCGAGACTGTTATTTTAAAAGGAGTTCAACAAGAACACAGGGACACAGTTGGAAACTTTTTTATTTTGCAGAAGAAAGTTTTTCTTCATCCAGGGCACCATTGACACATGGAATAAGTTACTAAGTTGTGTGGTGAACGGTAGGACTCTAGAGACTTTCTCGACCTGATGCTGTTTTGGAGGAATCAAGAGGATAGGACTGGTAAGCTTTGTTGGGCTCAATGGCCTGTTCTACTCTAAAGTTTTTGTAATGTTCTAATTTCTCAGGTTCTTTTGTTTCCTTTATTATCTCAATGATAAGCTGTTATGTTAACAGGCAACTCTAAATGAACATACCATTAGTGTCGGTGTTGATGTTAATGTGTTCTGTGATGAAGTTCTATCCCATCCAAGACTGATTCCTGGTGCAGTCACTGTCTGTGTGCAGTTTTCATGTCCTGTCCACATCTACAGTTGTTTTCCTTCTTCTCGTATCTCAAGCAGGACAATCCTAAATAAATTTGTTAGTAGTACATGTGACTGTGGGCATGAATGTCCTGCCCGACCCATAGATAGCAGTTTGTTTGTCCCAAGGGGGAATTTTAACATTTTGCAGAAGCTCCATTAATATTTTAACAAACAACAACAACCCACAATAGAAATACAGAGAAGAAATAAAACCATCTGACATGGCTAAAGGCTAAAGAGTAAAGTGCAGCCACAGTCACAAAGAGGCATTATAAAGGCGTGTTGCCTTTATTATGAAGGAGCCTTGTCCAGCCTTTCACCTGATCCAACTGGGATAGATTACAGCCTCCCATAACTTTGCAATGCAAAATGTCATTCTGAACATAAAGTAACGGAAAGATGGATATTTTTAAAAAGCACTATAATGTAAATTAGTCTAATTTCAAAATCTTGATGCACTCATTACTTCTTCGTGGTTGCAGTAGGTCTGTCTTCTACTCAATCTTATGTTCTTTTAGTAAAAACTCATTTTATTCTCTGAGGGTGTATTTAGCTATTCCTAGCTCATCAACATTGAAGCTGTTTTTAAAATAACTCTTTTGCCACTTGACTTATAGAATATTAAGATCCGCTAAATGCTGCATATTCTTCACAGAGTGTAACACTATACTAGTGGCATTGATGAATGCTTACAGTGCCTTACTGGAAAATTGTAACAATATGCCACTCTCACCTCAAATCAAATGCATACTTTGCCTTATGGGAAAATTGCAAAAGTATGTCCCTCTCACCCTTCAGAAATGCGTACTTAGCTGATAGGAAAATTGTAATGCTATACTTCTGGCTCCGCAAGGGAAATGTCTACTGTATTTTTCCATCTTGGAAAATTGAAACACTTTAAAACTGGCCCCTCCAAGCAACTGCAGGCTTTGAGTCATGGTGAAGATAGTTGACAATATGTTATTGTATTATAGGAGAGCAGTGTGGCTCATTTCTTTTTGCTTCTTTAGCAGGGCAGCCTGTAGTAACTGGGCACAGATACCGTAGAAGGGGTCAAGTGCTTATCATTAGTAACACTTCTGGATGGAGCTCTAGAATCGGGGAATTCCTGTACAATTAAAGATTTCCTTATTTACTTTTACCATTACTCTCCCTTCATTTAAAGAACTAACAAAACTGTTCTTACATCACCATTTTTTTGGCTTTTGAATACATTTATTAATAAAATTAAATGATAGTAATGCAGCATGGATTATAATAGGAATCTCAATAAGGGTACAGTATATTCTGCCTTTCAATCCATCTATTATATGACGCATATATTCAATCATGAAGAAAGAAATAGAAAAATAATATGAATGATACAAATGGGAAGTGTATACCTATATGTATCTAAATCAATCTTCCATCTTAAGTTTAAAGATCAACAATTTAAGAAAAGCTCTTGGTAGAGCAGTGGTTCTCAAAGTGTTTTCTGCTAAAGTCAAGACAACCTACGGCCACCATTCACTAAATGATGCCTTACAGTTGCCATGTTGATTTTAATACCGACAACTCCGGCACAGCTAGTCTTTCAAAGTCCCAAATTTTGTTGAGTGATGATCTACAGTATGATATTCCATAGGCCTTGAAGACAGTATTGATGTAGCATGACTGACAAAGGTCACTGCCTGCATGACATTATCAGATTGCCTTTGCCACGTTTGAGCTCCACAGATGAATTTAAAAGAGAGTTCCACACAATGATGGGTAGGTGGGAGAAAGACTGTGTCAGGATTTGTCTGGAGCTCCTATGTGTGTCTGTTACTCTGCAATGTTAATCAAACCACAGAGTAGCAACAGAGATATTGTTATTTTATCCAAGGTGACTTATAAGATTAGCATTCATTATAACAGTTTAAATCTTTTGCTTTTTTTTTACACTTAGACCACAGATAGGTTACGTGACTTACTCAGGGTCACATGGTGTGTAGAGGAGGGGACTGAACTAGCAACCTTGTGGTTTAAGATCCAAAGCCTCATCCTCCACATTACACTGCTCTGTGTCCTTCTTGTGTTGAGCTTTCATTGTTGTACTCTTTAGCCTTTTGACTTATCAGTACTAAAGGAGCTCAGCTGTAAATCAAACATTAGGTTCCACTGAACTCTTCAAGTATTGGGATCCCCAAAGTAATGCTAATAGAACTGGGACTGCAGATTTACTGGGTATTTTCTTTTGCTGTACTCCTATCGGGAAAAAACAAAGAGATGTGATGTAATGGAAAGTGCTGACACTTGTGCTTGCAGATTACTCATTTTAGTTTGTAAAGCAGAGAATTTAATCTGTGGATCTTCAGGTCATTCATCTTGCAGTGATGAAGATTGTTCCATGACATATTTGATTTCTTCATGGAGAGGATCAAATATGCCGTAATAAATGCATGAATGAGATATACAGTATATACTAGACAAGTGTATGTCCCTCTTCATTATACCAGTTTAGGAGAGCATGAGCGTCATGCACACTGCTCAGTACCGTGGTGAGGAAGATATGCAAATGCTCTTCTGACAGTTTTAATAAAGTATTAATTCAGTCACAATTCCACAGTACTACTACTACTACTGCCTACTATGCCTCTTTGGTATGTAGGAAAGCACCAAAGGGTTTCCACTGCTGTCTGTCTTGCTCCAGCCCCTGGATGGTGCCCTAACTATGGTTCATGGTTTTCAACTACACCTCCACAGTATGCTGCCCTATGTTCTTGGGCTGTCATCCTCTTTTGTGTTTCCTGTCGCTTCTGATGACATAACTGAAACATAGATACAGTAGATGGGTAGAACTTTATTTGTCTCCAGGGGGAAATGTGGCTTTTTATAGATAGATAGATAGATAGATAGATAGATAGATAGATAGATAGATAGATAGATAGATAGATAGATAGATAGATAGATAGATAGATAGATAGATAGATTCAGTTTCCGTCATCTCTTCATCATGATGGTAGCCACACTTTTTTGATGGCATTGAGCAATCTGTTTTAATGTACATTGTAGATGATTCTTGACCAGAAAATGCATGGGATTCTTAGCAGGCTTTTTGTTGTGGAATACAGCTAGTTTAGTCATATAACCAGTGCTAGTGCCATCAACCAACTGTTCAGTAGCTAACCAGTGCAGCTGGGTTTTTACCCCTTTTATGATATGCACTCTGGGCAAATGCCTAATTCACCTTAATGGTGGCACTGGCCTTACATATAACCTTCATATAAAGAATTTGTAAGACACAACTCTAGTACAGCCTTAGCTTAGTGTGAGCACTGTACTATAGGAATTTCCTCACATTGTTGAGAGTCCATATACAGTTTCTTGCTTTTCACAATCTGCTTTTGATGTCATTGCCTGCTCCTCCATTATTTCCTGTTCTACTGTCCAGATAAGCGAAAGTATTAGCCATAGGTAAGTTCTCTCTATCCACCTTAATAATTGTTGGACTGTCCATATTAAGTGTCTTGACCTCCATCTTGGTCCATCTGATCTGAAGTCTCACTTTCTGTGCAAATGTGTTGAGATGGTTTGTTTTTCATGTGTGTACAGAAGCAAAGTAGGATCATAAGCAAAATCAAAGTCTTCTAGTGGGGAAAACCATCCATCTGATGCTTTTTGGTCTGTCCTCAGCCATGTATTACATTGCCCAGTCACTGACTAGGCTGAAGAGCAAAGCAGACATAACATGGCCATTCCACAGCCCTGTCTTCACTTTGAAGGAAATGTCATTGCTCCCCATGCTGCAAGTGAACTGGGCATAAACACCTGATGAGCAGTGTGATCTCCTGCATTATGTTCTCAGAATACACCAGAGAATGTCTTTGTAGATACTTTCAAAAGCCTTCTGAAAGTCAGTGAAGTTTATATACAACTGCCTCCACTACTCAGTGTACTACTCAATGATATTTTTTACCATAAATATCTGGTCAATATATCCCACTCCTTTGCAGAACCATGCCTATTCATTCTGTAGCTACTTGTTAACCACCTCAGAGATTTGCCAGTTAATGATCTTCCCCAGGATGTTTCTTAGACAATAGAGTAAGAGCACTCTAGCTGTTATTATTACTGAGTGCTTCTTTCTTTGGGATCTTCACGATCATGCCTTAACGCAGTACTGTGTTCATATGCCCTGCTGTTTCAAACAGCCATTATTAATCATTAGTATCACACACCTTGCTGGGTACCATTTATGAAAGGTGTTGCTCTACCACACTTCTATAGCAGCATTTATGCTCCACACAAGAGAACATTTTAGCTGGTCTTCTCAAAGTCAGACACCACAAGAGTTCACTACTGTTGCTTAAAGTATAAAGCACTTACCACAGTGCTGAGAATGCCCACTCTTGAACATGGGTCACTGATCATTACTAGAAGTCAAACTGATGTATTCAGTTGCTCCAGATATAACACATTAAAACAGTTTACATTGAGAAGGGATCAGCAGTAACATCACATGTTCTGGCTTCTGGCAACATACAAACAAGAAGCTCTAAAAGCTATAAAAAAGGATTAAAAGACTGTGCTTTAAACCAGAATTCCTGAAAAGTTTTGGATGGAGACTACATGCCCACTAATTTTTGACCATACACGATCTATGTAATTTGGGCTTCTTTTGTGGCATGACTTCATAGCCACAATGTGAGAGTGGGCACAAACAGACCATCCAAGTAAACTGAATGGTGATCCAATTGTGCTTTGTTGATATTGTGGGTGACACAGTAGGCACACGGCTACCTCACAGATCCAGCATCCTCACCTAATTGTTCTCCCCCTGTGTGTGCTTGGATACTCCTCTGGGGATTTGATCATATATTTCCAAAGATAAACAGGTTTATTGGAAATTGTAAACTAGGTCTATGTGAGAGTGGGTGTGATGTGTGTATGAATGGGCTTTGGGATGAACTGCTGACCCATCCAGGGTTATTTCATGTCTTGCACCCAGTGCTGCCAGTATATGCTGTCTTCCAACTGCAACACGGAATTGGATTAAGCAGGTTTGACAATGTTGTATTATTTTCTGCATGCAGGACAACAAAGTTAACTTGAATGTAACTTTGAAATTAGCATTAAAAGAAGATAAAAATCAAAAATACAGTCTCTATTACTGACTATTATGGGAAACTAGATTTATGTATGCTCTTCATCCTCTTCTTCTACTTCTTCAAGGTCATTATACAGCACGAGGTGGTATTTATCATTTCATTTCTACATTATCAAACCTGCAACCTCCAATTCAGGGAGGGCATAGTAGATTATCACTGGATTAATGACTTCTAGGAGTTCTCCCTTCTTTTAGACTTTGAATATGGATTTAGTGCCTCGTTTTGCCAACAGTTTCTCTTGTTTCAAATTTCTTGAACACATGTGGATCTCCTGGTTTGATTTATCCTGTCCTTGTATGTGGCTATATTCCCTCCCACCAGTAGGCAATTTAGATGGCTCTGCTAGAACTAAAAAGCAGCTAGGCATTGTCCATGGATCAGTTTAGCACATTATTCTGAACAAAGTAACTGTCATAACACCCATAAAGGTATGGAGAATTAATCATACAATCCTAATAGTTGAGAATTAATGAAACTATATATATTCATGCTATTTCTCCTTACAGCGGATTGTTGAATTATTACTCTTATTCACACTACTGAGCAGCATAGATGCTAGACAAATGCTGTATGAGTTGAACAACACCTCCACACCCCAAGAAGAGTTGAAAAATGTCAGTACAGGGTTCAGAAATATTGATAAAGTTCCCATTGCTAAGTATTAAAAGATACAACAGGAGTAGATGCTGAAAGGTTTACAAAAGCCCCAGTACAGTCCATGCTGCTGAGCATGATGGGAAAGACTCATATGTCTTGTGGTGTGAAATTTTGTATATAAGTTGACAAATAGTTTGTATGTCTTTATTTGTAACTTAGACAAATCAAAGTAATATTAGTGTTATATCATTGATAAGAACATCAGTGGTTTGATGTTTAACTATCTGCCCCCCGCCATCCAACTTTAGAAATGAGTCAGAATAATGAATTTTATGGCAGGGTTGGGGAAAGTGCCTAAAACCAGTTTGGCAAGTGATTGATTCTCTGCAGGACTCTCTCAATCAACCCCCACAGGAAAGGCAGGCTACCTAGCTGGCAAGCATCAGCTCAACAAATGGTTTTGGAGACAGGTGTGAAAAGTATTGTGTGTCCCCATTGGTCTTAAGTAAGGGTGTTTGGGTTTGATTTGAATCAGAGGCCACTCTGTAGCATGACGCCCTATTGGTGTAAGGATTTAGACAAAGTATGTATAAATTCGGTTGCTTTACCCCACCCTATCTCTCTCACACCATCATGATGAAGGAGCATCTCACACCATGGACAGAAACAAAGACCACACTGAGAAGAACAACTCAGCAGCCATATTGAGACAGGCATGTGGCCTGTCCTGAAGAAAGCTGACTAAAAATGATAACTTAACTAGAGACTTTGTAAGTAACTAACAAGTTTGTGTGCTGCCTGAAACTACACATCAGAATTTATCAGGTTGTATGGTTGCCAATATTCAAATGTGCTTTGCTTATTATTATTATTTTATTAATATTATCAATCATACATATTTAAAGTTGTAACTTTACTCCTGCTTGTCTTTTATTCTATGTTGCCTGAAGTTATAGATGTAGAAAAGAAGGTGGGGAGAAATTATAAAGTACAATACCTTATAAACAGTGGTAAGTCTATGGGATTTGAGGCATTCTGATAAAAAGCTACACATTAAATAGATAGATAGATAGATAGATAGATAGATAGATAGATAGATAGATAGATAGATAGATAGATAGATAGATAGATAGATAGATACTAGAATACAAAAGGGGAAAGTAGAGCAATATAGAACTCTACCAAGACAAAATGATATGTTTATGTTTGTCTACTTTTGACAGACAATGGACTATCTACACCACCCACATCGATATATACTTCAACACTGTGACACAGTGGTTAGCACTTCCACCATAGGTAAGGAGCACATCTGAAAAACTAATTGCATCTTCTATTAAATAAAATGAAGTTATATATTTTAACACATTCTTATTATCATGGTGCCAGAGTGTAGTGATATGTTGCTTGTTGGCTGGACATATAAGTAAGAACTTCTCAGTCTTCTGTGACACTACTAATAAACTCTTATAAGTAAAGGTGCCAAAGTGGTTCCTTAAAGCGACGGGATAGGGGAGCCATTTTTGGATCCTGAAAGTAACCTGTATGTAAAGGTTTCAGAAAGAACCTTTTTATTTACAACTGTAACAGGTTCCAAAAGGTTCCTATCTTTAAAAGGACTCTTGCTGCATTCAATAACGCAGGCTAAGTTCAGATTTTCTTGATCTGCTAATATCCTACATAGGTAGCCTAGTATACATTAAATATTTCTTTTTGGTCCACATAGTAGGAACCTTTTCAAAGCCCAAAGAAACAATTTTCATATGTAAAAAACCCTTCCTAGAATGAAATTGTACTTCAGCCAGCATGAAATAGTACTTCATTAAGCAATGGTTCTCCAAGGAAGCACATGACCCATTTAAGATCCATTTTAGGACCACCAGGGTAACAAGGTACTGTTGAGGCCTATATATTCAAATGTCCAATTTGCATAACTGGAAGGATTTGAGACTCATTGGTATCGTCGCATCACTAAGCATTATGGGTAAACAGGCAGGTAGATGTTCTTGAGATCTCCAGAGGAGTACCCAATGCCAATCAGGTTTCCGTTTCAATTTACAGTATATAATGATTGTTACACATGGTTAGCTTCAGAATGTTTCAACATAAGAACCTTAATATCCAAATACAATTTTCCATCACTAAAAGACAGGGGTGAGTTTTGGCAGGTGCTGAATGTGGCAAATCTAAAAGAATTGTGACAATTCTGAGACAAAACTCCCCCCATCCCTCTCCCCAAAGACAATCAAAAAATCCAAGAGAGGTATAAACAATGGAAAGAACAAAAGTAATGTGATGCTGCATTGCCTCAGCCTGGGAACCAGTTCTTCTAGGGCTGCCATCGTCCTGGATATTTAGAAGGAAAAGTACAGCCCTTCAGTAGCATGGAGGCATGCCACTGAATCTGAAGTGCTTTGAGTAATTGGTTGGAAAGATCATAGATGTATATTTTACATATAATTATTTTATAAGGAACAAGGGTTACAATTTGTTGTGTTTTTGGCTTGTGTCCCTTGGCTTTAGTTCAGTTTTGTGGGTACTTATGCCAGCCAAAGTCTACTGCAATATCATACTGTGTCAATCATTCTTCCCGGTGCCATCAGACTGTTATATTAGTTACTCAAGAGGTTAAGTTGGAGAAATGATGGGCTTGTATTACTCACCCTTGCTTGATGCTAAGAATGTCCGCCTTGTAACATCCTCAGAGGGGCAAAAGCCAAGGACTTCCCAATGTTTCCATGTCTGAGGGAGCCGACCTTCTGACTGTGCGCATGGTGCCTGAATCTCTTAATCTCTGTGTTCTCAGACCACGGAGCACCACTGAGACCACGTTAAACTAGATGCTGGCAGGCTGACGTTTACAGAAGCCTGTAGCTCTCACCGCAGCAATGTGACCGAAAAGCTAATTCCAGTCCCAGAGGCTCCATCACTAACCAAAGAACTCTCTGCCAAGTTCTCCGGAGAAGTCCCTTGACGGAGCCTGTATACCAACAGTTTGTGTGGAGCTACTACTGAATATTGTTCCATTACATATTGCCGCTGCTGAGCCTGGGCCAGAAGCTTTAGTATGTTTACTTAGAAAAATTGATATGTACTTAAAGACACACTAGCTTTATTTTACTCACTTCTGGTGCCCACTAATTTCAGGCATGCCAAAGTGTGCCCTTGTTTATGGTTTAAGTGCTGCAATACGTATCGCTCCATCAGTTTGGTTTAAACATTTTTAGAACCCAACTACTGACATATCTACTTACATCAGTTCTGGTTCAATTTTGTTGAGCTGTCATAGAGACCATCCTCACTTTCTTCATAACCATCTAGCATGACAGTGCATCTGCTCACTCAAAACACAAACTGCAGGATGTCACCCAGTCAGCAGAAAGGATTAAGTGAGGAACTGTTAAATATCAAATCTAAGCTGGAATAGGAAATTTTAATACTGGATGAATGGATGTTGAGTAAGTGTACCTTGTGATGAAATCCACGGAGAGAGTTAAGCTGCTATGTCTACATGGGCCGCCATGATTATGATTATGAAATGGCATTCAGGTTCGATGTCTTATGTTCTTTGTTGCTCGAATAGGCTCATAGTTACTTCCACTCTGTACTAGAAAAATTGGACCAAATTTGTCTTGTTTTCTTTATGCTTTATTCACTAGATTGAATGGACATAATATTAGAACATTAGAACAAGCTTGAAGAAAATGGTTCATTCAGCCCAATGGGCATGCCAAACCTATCCACCAAATGTCCCTAAAATACCATGAAATCAATTTCTGAAGGTCCCCAAAGTCCTACTCTCTACTGTACTACTTGGTAAATTAATCCATATGTCTATGGTTCTCTGTGATAACAATACTTTGAAATGTTTGCGTGGAATTTAACAAGTTTCCATTTGTGTCTCAATGATCTTAAAATTAATGAAGAATTAATTTAAAAGTAATAGGTGAGAGTCACTGTACTAATTACCTTCATCCATCCATCCATCCATTTTCCAACCCACTGAATCCGAATACAGGGTCACGGGGGTCTGCTGGAGCCAATCGCAGCCAACACAGGGCACAAGGCAGGAATCAATCACGGGCAGGGTGCCAACCCACCGCAAATTACCTTCATAAACAAACAATTTAAAAAACTCAGTAATGTCACCATAAATGATGAGCAAAATAACGCATGTAATTGAATTCACAGCAAAACTACTTTTGCTACTCAAAAAATGAGCAAAATAAATCAGTTCCAGTGAAATTCATGCCACTTTTTGTAGAAAGCCATTTAATTCCTGTTTAGAAGTATTTACATGCATTAATTCTGCATACATGCATCTGCTTATCATTTAGAGTTTAAATAATGATCTCTAGTAAAAGAAATTAGCAAAGACAATCAGTATAAAAATTAGTAAAAAAAAAAAGGTGGAATGGGTGGAGAAGAGTGTAAGGAGTGATTTGTGACAGACGGGTACAAGCAAGAGTGAAAGGGAAGGTCTACAGGATGGTAGTGAGACCAGCTTTGTTATATGGGTTGGAGACGGTGGCACTGACCAGAAAGCAGGAGACAGAGCTGGACGTAGCAGAGTTAAAGATGCTAAGATTTGCATTGGGTGTGATGAGGATGGGCAGGATTAGAAATGAATACATTAGAGGGTCAGCTCAAGTTGGACAGTTGGGAGACAAAGTCAGAGAGGCGAGATTGCGTTGGTTTGGACATGTGCAGAGGAGAGATGCTGGGTATATTGGGAGAAGGATGTTAAGGATAGAGCTGCCAGGCAAGAGGAAAAGAGGAAGGCCTAAGTGAAGGTTTATGGATGTGGTGAGAGAGGACATGCAGGTGATGGGTGTAACAGAACAAGATGCAGAGGACAGAAAGATATGGAAGAAGATGATCCGTTGTGGCAACCCCTAACGGGAGCAGCTAAAAGAAAAAGAAGAAGTAAAAGAAAAAATATTTACAGGAAGTGTGTATTTCCTCAGCTATTATAAGATGATTGACAGGTAACTACATAGAGGTTGTCTTTTATGTAGTGAGATAAGAAAACCCAGTAATGTGTATAATAGTGCATCTTGGTGTGTCTTTGCTTTGGAAAATAGATAGATAGATAGATAGATAGATAGATAGATAGATAGATAGATAGATAGATAGATAGATAGATAGATAGATAGATAGATACTTTATTAATCCCAGGGGGAAATTCACAAATATGTACCGGGTTTCATACAGACACTTACACATAGTGCAGTGATGTGAACAAAAGGCAAAAACAGAATGATTTTACAGATGTGCTACAGATAAGAAGACAGGTAAATATGGAAAATTGAATGAGTCTTTAGGAAGCAATAGTTTTTGTTTTCCGCCCAAAGAAAAAACTTTAAAACCCCAAGACATTCTTTAGTGAGTTATGGGTCTTGCAATTGCAAAATCTCCTGTGAAACTAATTTTAGTGTTTTCGAAACTGCATGCATATTGAAATTTACCTGTTTCGCTTATCACTAGTCGCCAACTCCTTCAATCTCTCCTCATAGCACGTACTTCTCATTCCCAGAATCAGCCTAGCCGCTCATCTGTGGACTTTCTCTAGTGCTGCAATCTTTTTTTGTAACATGAAGACCAAAACTGCACACAGTACTCCAGGTAAGTCCTCATTAGTGCATTATATAACATACGCATAACCTCTCCTGACTTGTACTCCACACACCATGATAAATAACGTATTAGCCTTTTTAATTGCTTCTAGACAATGTCTGGTTGTAGAAAGTGAAGTGTTGCATTTCCCTTGTATTGAGATGCTATATGGACCTTGGAAAATTCAGAATAATTTAAAAATTTCTAAAAATTAAAAAAGAGGGTTATACAGTGCTTAACATTTCTGCCTCACAGTCCCAGAGCACTGCCTTTAAATCACCGCATGGACACTGTTCTCCACACGTCTCTACTATTATTCTGGTTTCTTCCATATTCCAAAAATGTGTGTGTTAGTTGATCTTGTTCTTGACTCAATGTTGTTGGGTTAGACTTTTGCAAGTTAAGTAGATTGATAGATGCTTACAATATTTATACATCAAACAGCTAATCCAAAACATTTATCAAACAATGCTTACATAGGAGATGCCCCATGCCTCAGCAAACTACTGGCACCACTCCAATTTCCCATTCTACCTGGTACCTTATCACCATGACATTTCAAAAAACAAAATGTGCATCCTCTCTAGATCAGGCATTAAAGTAGAACATAAACTGGGAAGCAGTCTGTGGACAGTCATTTTTAATGCTAAATGTAAGAAATCTGGAACAGAGACACGAAACACAGTATACAGTGCACTATGCAGTGCATGCCCAGCTGTATACATGGGACAAACATCTAAAACACTCACAGCACGTACTATATACAAGAACATCGCAATGCTGTCAGAGGGAAGGACCCATGTTCTGTGATATACGCACATTACCAAGTCAACCAGACACACGTTTAACTAGAACACAGTCCAAATAAGATTTAAGGCAAATACTAAGAGTGCCAGAGAGTTGGCTGAATCATGACTATCAAATGAAGATGTCATTAACAGTCACTTGGACATGAACCCAGCATATTCAGACTTAAAAAGAAGAATTTTCAAATAATATCAAAGACTTTAAGACCAACACCCTTCGAACCCCACCTTACTAATCCACCCCCTCTTACACCCACCTACCCCACCTTCCTCATTTGCTATATATTGCCTTTGATTCCTGTATGTCTAATTTTCCTATGATGATGACACCTGACAGGTTTCAAAAGTTCAGGAATAAGAGTATTGTAAGATATGTGATTCACTTTCTCCCTGTGTGGATTTCTAGCATATTTCACCTCCTCAGAACTGTGTCTAACCTCCAACCACTCTTATAAATCTTGAAACACAGCAGATGAGCTTTTTCAGTGGCTGTTAGATAAAACTTTCTAAGAATTCTTACCTATGGTGCTCACACTTCCAACATGATGACACGTTTTTGGCAGCCAAAGTGAATTGTGTGACTGTTGAAGCGTGAAAAAACAAGAATTTAATAACGCTGAAGTGTGGCAGGACATTGTTTTTGAGCCCTGAACTGTGGCACAAATGACAAGCATAACATGTAAATTGTAATCAAACAGTGGAAATGGAGCGGAACGGCAGTTTTTAGATCTTTTTGCCCCTTATCCTGTATGTACATCTGTTACAAAGGAGAAAAACAATATTATATAACTACTGACCTGCAACATAGCCCAGTGCTGTTTTAAATATTAAAGTCAAGAGCGGAAATGGAATGGAACACAAAACATGCTAGGGTAGAGGCTATACCATTAGCAAAGAAAATGACAGTGAAGTCAGAAATCTTTTCTGAATGTATATATACTACACACCAATGCTAACACATAAAAAGGTGAAGTGTGAGTGGGAACCTTTATGTTGTTCTGTGTTTCTTACGACTTTATTTATGACTATGAATATGTAATTCTTTTCTTGGCTATTTATTTACTGCAGTCAAGCAGATTACTGTCCCATCAGAATATAATCCACATCCTCAATCTTCTCTAGGACGGTCTCAGTCATGGGAGTCCCACCCACCATAACCATACCTTTAAATATATGTCAAAGTCAGTCACCTAAGAAGTGTTGCTTACCTAATAAAGTTAGTTGGAACTACTTTTATTATAAAAACTGCCACTTTACATCATAATCATGCGACCCAGCATGCCATGTTGAATGATCATGAAATGTGTCTCCTTTCTCCGTGGATGATAGTTAACAGCATCAAAATGTTGTTTGTCATTGCAAGTTTGTAATACTAAAAATGATACAAAATAATAAATAAATTTAAAAAAATATATGTAATATGACTAAAACATTATCGTCTTGACTTAAATTATGACATCTTTGTCATGGATACTACCTAATAGTGAGTTGAGTGAATTCAAGATAGAATTGAAAGGACTTAGCAATAAGTTATTTTTGTATTTATTTCTTCCTGATGTTTCTGTAAAGTTTTGCATTTTCCTTTGTGAACAAAACAGAGAAGAAAACAATTACGAAGATTTGGGGAGTCCACCCAGTATATCATAATCACCACCAACAATGTGCAGAGTAATCATAAATGACTGAGTCACGATAGGACAGACTAGGAGAGGGAAGGCTTGGGTTTTATAGGTGAAGGACAGGAAGGGGTGGGATCCCAGGCAGAAGTAAGGTCTGCAGGAGGGCGTGTTTTAGCAGCGGAAGTAGGCGGAGTCCTAGGTAGGTTTTCCTTCTGGTGTTCTGTGGAAGAGGGAAAAAAGGCATTAGTACCGTTCATCAGCCCCTGGCTCTGCATCTTACTCCCAGTAAAGCCCTTAGACTGCCCCCCATGCGCATGTGTGTGACACTGTATAGTTTTGTTTCTGTATAGTTTTGTCTGCCCATCAAGGCTTTTGTGGACTGGACAAGGTCAGAAACCCATATTTAAAATAGGTTGTGGGAAAACAGGAGTATAATTTTCTTAGTTCCATACTGTTTAATATTATGACTAATGATATTCTTGGGCAATTTGGCTTTGAGATAACTATGCATATTGTCATTAGCACCACTTTAGCTTCCATTTTCTGTTGTGTGAAAGATACTTGAACATGGCAAAATGGGTGTGACGTCTCCAAAACAGATCATAAAGACAGACAAGAACCTTCACTGGTTAGCCCAGAAGAGGTTCATATAATTCCATCTAGTCTTACAGTTACTACTTGCTGGTTGCCAAAATAGGGAATCTAGCTTTTA
Organism: Erpetoichthys calabaricus; assembly: GCF_900747795.2. Taxonomy (NCBI): domain Eukaryota; kingdom Metazoa; phylum Chordata; class Cladistia; order Polypteriformes; family Polypteridae; genus Erpetoichthys; species Erpetoichthys calabaricus. The sequence goes on along the minus strand of NC_041398.2, from coordinate 40,760,523 downwards.
AAGTTCAATATAATTCTAAAGAGTCTGAAAATCCTTACAAACTCTAGCTTGTGGCCAAAAGGCAATGAGGAATCATTGTGATGAGAAAGAATTTATTAAAGAAAAAAAATAATCACAAAAGGTGCACAAAAGAGCAAAATAGAGTTGATTCAAAATAATAAATAGGCAGAGGGAGGGCTCAGGAGTGGTGACGTCTTGGTAAACATTAATTAATTAATTATATGGTGTGAGTTGTGTGGAAAAGTGATCATTGGATTGGAGGGTAAATTTAAATGTAAAATGTATATATATATATATATATATATATATATTTTTTTTTTTTTTTTTTTAATTGGATTAAGTACGTTGACAGTAAGTCTATTTTTACATGGGGAGACTTTATTGATATTTAAGTATGTGGAATTATGGTTTGATGCACGAATAACAAAAATAACTAATTTCAGAATTTTGGGGACAGATGTAACCCAATTATTCATTTTAAGCATTCCATGGCTATATGTGATAGGGTAGCTTCTAAGACAACTTTGCTGACAACATCACATGATGTACCGAAAGATATAACTTAGATTATAAATGTGTGGTATAAGGCAAAGCAGCTAAAAGAGTTTTGAGTATATTAGAAGGTTTTAAAACAGTGGAGGTAGAGATTTGGAGGACAAATTGTTACACACTAGATATGACTGCTGGAATGTATATGAAAAGTCTAACCATCTTTAGGGAGCTCCACATAACTAACCTGAAAAAAAAACTCACAATGGGTAGGGCTCACACTAAGAGACTGAGTGAGCAGAAAAGGTCAATTCTGAAGGGGATGTCACTGTCTTCTTCTTCTTCTTTCTCTTCATATTTTCCCACTTCTTTGTGGACTCCATATGGCCTTTTCCTTCAAATCTTCTTTTACTTTATCCATCCACCTCCATTTTAGCCTCCTTTGCTTTTTCTTCCCCTGTACTTCCATTCCCTTGACTCTTTCACCCACATATTCATTGTCTGTCCTCATCACATGTCTATACCACGTCAACCTACTTTCCTGTACTTTTTCCATAGCATTAAGTAGGATTGCCACTTTATTGAGGAGAAATAAGGGACAACCACCCCTTGGTATGATGATATAATACATATGGCTTTACTGAAAGGCAACACATAGGCATCAGTATCCCCTTGGAATTTTCACATGAGTTGTTTAACGCGTGATGTACAAAAATATGGAAGAAATACATTGCACTAATGCAAAAAGCATGTTTTACTTTCCAATTATGGGATGATTCCATATTTTACAGAACAGTTGACCACCCTAGTGTTGACACATTGAACATTATCTTGTGTACAACCCAATGTGTACAACTCAACACACAACTCACTGTTACACTACCACAAACGATCTGCACTACCGTGGCTGTTCATTTGTATGTCTAGGATTTTTCAGTCAGCTGTAGCTTGCAAACCGTTTGACCTACGTCTACTATCCGCTTTCAGGGTGACGATTGACCTCCAAGGTTATTCCTTTTTTTATTTTTATTTTATTTTATTGTAGAATCAACTCTCACCAGCGGCTGCCGTTCTCCTCCCTACCACCTTCGCCGTCACTTCCCCTACCTCTTCATATCTTAAATCATTCTTGACACAGATTGAAGACTTAAGTGCCAGCTTAAGGGAAAATTTAAAGAAAATGTACTAATTAATTGCAACACAAACACTGACTTAATTAATTTTAACGTGAAAAGATGCCGATGAAAGAAGAGAAGTAGGCCGCTAGGGTGGAGAAAAGAAGAGCTGCTCAGGAAGCAGCAAGTGCATCAGCCTCTGAGCAAACGAATGCTAAACGTACAGAGAAAGAGTAGGAAAACTATGAATGCTCAAGTCAAGTGTATTCACTGCACGTTACCATGCAGTGTGCCGTTACTGGCATATATATATATATTACATTTGTATCAGTTATAGTCTTTATAAATTTGGAAATTGTCAACTGACAATTCTTAAAAAGAATATATGGATGAAAGTATAATATTCCATCCCACCACCTTTGTTAAAAAGAATGAAGAGAAAGGGACTGTGTGGAGCCCTCTCAATAGAACTGTAGAGTGCAGAGGTCCGCAAATAAATCAAAATTAAAAAAAGACATCACCAATTGCTGGATATCCAGCTACCCAACTGCTTGGTTTTAGACATTTCTTGATATTTTAGTCATATGAACCATTAATCTGCAATCTAGAGAACTCAAGAAAAATTAGATTACAGAAAAAGGTGTCTAGAGTACAGTAACTGTGATCCGTCCGTACACAACATTTCGGAGAAAATGGGAAAATGGGACAATCCTCTATAAAGTATGGAAATGCAGCCAAACCATTTAAATGACAGCTTACGCTTGCAATAATTCATATCAGTGAGTCATTATAAGAATGTGTGTTGATGTGACAAGCATATTGCACCTTAAATGCAGTAATTATGATGTTCAGACTTTATTTTAGCTCCCTTTTATGATGGCCAATTCTGCATATTTGCATTGAGGAACTTTTTTTGTTTTTCTTCAGTTTATATCGGCTACCCAATCAGTGACCAGTTTTCACTGCTAATTAACTTCTTTTCCCCTCATTTTAATAGACCAATTTTTAAGGATTCACTCCTCTGGATTGATTCTTTCCATCGTTAAATTGTAGCCAATCAGAAAGGAGATGTGAAGCAAGCCCACAGAAGACCATCTAAATCGGGACTTCAAACTCCAACCAATTTCACTCCAACCAGTTTCTTAATGAGAAACCGATTCTTGCTGTTTACTAACCCCCTTATTTAATTCCATGGTCTGTTCTTTCTCATCCTTCCACAGCAGACATTTCCAAAACAGTTGATTTTCTGTATTTTTCTAAGAACACCGGCAAAATGTTTTGGTGACCTGAGCAGATCAACCTTACTGACACCTCCACCTTTCTTTATTTTCAGATACTGTGTGATGGGTACAGGTTAGCTGGTTATGTGGCGGCTCATTTTGTGTCTCATTATTGTTAGGCTGATAATTAAGGAAAAAAGAAACAACTAAGGGGTCTGAGTGAAGTTAATTAAAAGTAATGGAAAAGTAGTTAATTAGCAGCAAAAACTGGTCACTAAATAAGAAGATGTTTAGAATGTAAACCTGCAGCCCTCCTCTACAGCCTGTTCATAGCCTACTGGTTTGACACAATATGTCTTGTTTGGTTACAAAGTCCTACATTAAGTTTTCATTTGGTGTGGGTGCACATACATAAAACATAATATATTTTAGCTGAGACAAATAGGCAATCATTCAGCAGTGTCTGGTTCTCCTAGCATAATTGGAGAACTTCACTACACTCCTATTTCAATAAGGGTAAATAGTGACAACTGTTTTTGTTAACCATAAGCAGTGACATTCCATTAATTCACAAGTCATCTGTGATGTCAAGATGAGACTGACAAATGCTGAGGTTTGGTGGCCTGTGTCAACCCATGATTTGTTTATTTGGCGGCAAAGTAGTTTTGGCAGATGGCTCATTGATGATGTATGCGGTGGTCCAATTGTTGAAAAGGTAATTGGCTGAACCCTCATTTATTCATATAGCCTGTGCTATTCATGTCATTACATGTATCAGGTGATAATGGATACCTGAACAGGTACGCACACCTTTCACCTGTTCAGCCCCCAGGGTGCAGAGGAGAAGCACTACAATGCTGCGTATGCTCTTTGCGCACTCCATTATGGAGGACAGCATGATGCATCAGGAGGGAGCAGTTCTACCAGCCAATGAAGGTCTGCAGTGTTGTGATTGCATATATATGAGATTCATTAGCATAGTTCATGTATGGTTGTTTCACGGTGGAGCTAGACGTGCATTCACGTATGCACATTTTATATGATGGTTATGATTTATAAAGGTAAATCACATAGAAAGTGGCATAATCCTGGTTTTCTAAATTTGATTTTTTTTTTTTTTTGCAATATTCATTTTCTTGTTGTTTTTTTGGTGTAAGCATCTTCTCAAGTTTGAATACATGGAAACATTTAGAAATTAGACCACAGGAAATGGAAAATGAGGGTGAGGAAAGCAATTTGAACAAAAAGAATTGTTAATAGAGACTTTACATGGAGGCCCAAAAGGGAGTGTTAGAAGGGCGTTTTCAAAACATATTTTTAGGAACCAGCAGTGACAAAGTGGATCAGTAAATAAATCCATTGTAAAATGTTTCCAAGGGGTAACATAGAAAAAATGGACAAAATTAAACCAAGCATGCTGGTGGGTGATTGGGGTTCTTGAAGAATTGTGTGGTTTTCTTAAAAATGGTATTCCAGAATAATGTGATGATGGATGGAAGATTGTGTTGTCACATTAAATTCAAAGGTACGGTCTTGTGTGATGCTTTTCACAATTATTTTGTATGTGAAACAAGAAAAGACAAAAAGTAGGTGTAGTGGAAGGTAGAAATAGTGACAGACCACATCACTTGGTTTTAACGTTTTGGCAATGAATACTTTGGACAGAAATATTAGCTTGGATTATGGTTTACAGAATTTTCTTAGCATCGAGTATAACGGCACATATTTGTGTTCAGTTTATTCCAATGCACTTATATGGCAGACTGTTGTACCAATCTTAATCTTTCTTCTGGTCAAGCCTTGCTCCTAATCTCTTTTTAGCCTGAATTTTATTTACTATTTCAACGTCTCTCAATTTATCCCGTTGGATACAAAACCTAATCTCAGTTTCCGAAATATCAAGATATGAAGACCTTTCTCTTCCTGGAAGACAGAATTTCCTTATCATTGCAGACCTTTCAAAAGTATAACCGTAGAAGACTCATATCTGCTTTGCTTCTTTCTCATTTATAATGACCCATCTTCACCACAGCAGGTCCGAATATGAATGATTAATAAAGACTATGTTTTTGAAATTTTTTTTGCCTTCAATGTTTATTACCGAAGTCTAAAAAATTGCCAGATGCATTACTATTAAACGATCACAAAAACACATTTATGCTCATTTTTAAACTGCAGTAACAATCAAATATATGAAGTAATAAATGAATAGAAAAATAAGAAGACACACAAAGACACAAATGATTACATGACATATCTAGATGGCACAAGACATAGCAGAACTCACAAGTGCTTTTTTATTAATATTAACTGATCATAAAACAATATTAACATTTAGACACTGTTTACAATAAAAAGGAAGTTCTTAATATACTAAATATAACAATATTTACCAACACAATTTTATACTAAATCTCTATTCAGAAATATAACAAAAATAGCACTTAAAATAATATTTATTTTCTTTTTAATAATAATAATAATAATAACAATAATTACATTATTATAATATTAGGTTATTAGAAGTACAAACAACAGAAAAGTGTCGCTCTCCTTATTTGCCAAACCAAATCACTTCTCTCCTTTTCCTTTATGCGTTCCACTAAAAAATCTTTCTGTCACAGCTTACCCCAGGTCTAATTTCTCAACAGCCTGATGCCCTATAACAATTTCACAATTTACCTAGGCTGCTATTATTTAATAAATTAAAAGCAGCATGAACAAGGCACCTTATGTGTGGTTACCATCATTTGGAATCATTTCATGCTTTGCCCAGAAAAAAGTAGAAAAAGTGCTGGATGGTGGTAGGGGAATAGGGGAGGTAAAAGCTAGTGAAGTGCCTACAGTGTTGGCAGCAGTGTCTCCTGTCCACAAAAAAAGGAAAAAGCAGGACAGAAACATGGATGTCATGAATAAGGTTGGTGGTGTTCCTGCTAAAAGTGGAACTGAACCAAGCATTTAACCTGAGATCAGAACAGAAGCATGATTGGCCTTTAGTGCAGTGGGATTATTGGCATCAGTCTATTGAGTACCAAATATAAATGCGGTCCCAATCAGGAATTAGAAAATATAGTGGGGTCTAAGTAAATGATTATAGGAGCATAAAATACATCCCAGAGAAGGGAGTGGGCAAGCAAATGGGCAGCTGAAGCTATGTGGGATCTTGGCAGCAACTGCTGGGGCAGATGTCATGGAAAGTCAAAGGTTTCAAGCGATCAGTTCAAATGATGTCTGTAGGCACATATTCAGACACTTCGAGTAAGGCACTGATATGCTACCAGCAGTGAGATCTGACCCTGCCACCTTCTAGTCTCAAGCTCAACTCTTTAGCCATTGGCCACTCTGCTTCTATAGAGGTGTAAAGTGTAGGGTTTGGGGGCCTACCATTATGACAGGTTAGGCTTAGGGTTAGGGTCTTATTCATTGTTCCAGACAGCATGTACAGAAATAAGACTTGGCCATCACTTATTTTAAATTTAAATTGCAGAAGAGAAGACTGGGTGATAAAAATAAGAATGTGGATTCTACAAAGTAAAATAAATAAATAAATAAATAAAAGTAGTGGATGTGTTTAAGATTTAATCTGCTTATTACAACGCAAAACACCTTTTTGCATTGCTTACACGGTGGTAGTTAAACATAAATAAAATAAAAAAAAAGTTCCAAATAAAGATAATTCCTGTCATTTCCACATTTTTAATCTAGCTTTTTTACACTCAGTTATTTTAACTTTCAAAAAATGAACTTAAAAAAAAATCAGATGCTAAGCCTATCTTCAGTATAAGTTTGCAAGGGAACTTTCAGGGCCCAGTCCAAATCGTCTCCTCCATCTGCACCTCCCACATAGTACGTCTCTGGCTTTTGTCTACTGGCTGAGCCACACCTGGCAGTAGCCCCTATAACTGTTGCCAACCAAATGTCTACTCATTCTGAATGCCGGAGCATTGGTATTGGAATAATAGAGGAACAGATCCTCAAAAAGTGGGAGTCAGTTTGAGAAGACATTAACTCTTTACTTTTCTTTTCTGTTTCTTCTTAGGAAGCTGTTTGATACAGTGTCAGGAAAGAGCTTACTCAAAATGCTTTGCTGGCTATAAAGCCCAGGGTATACAGCTCTCGAGGGACAGCCTGAGACATCCAAGATTATCTTAGTCCTGGTTGGTACATGACAAGTATAACATAGATTTAGCTGTTTTACATTCCTTATTTTTGTGGATACCTGGGGGAACACACTGTACCCATGAAAAGTCAGATATTCTGAGTTCTCTATTGTGCAGGGTTTTATTAAATTATAAGTTGTCACTGTCTTCCATCATGCAGTTACACCATGGGTCCATTCTGATTCTTTATGGATTAACATTCAGTATCTTCTTTTGTATACAATATTTAGTGGAGGGGGGACCAAATATCTGAGATTTAACATTCAATGTCCAATATATGTGGTCCGACATATGATTTTGATTCTATGAGGGTCCTCCATAATGTAGCATGTGTAAATACAATGTTGCAGCTATTTTAAAGAAAACATTTAGTGTCTTTCATCATTTGTTATACTTGAAGAACCTGGTTACATTTTTATGAGGTGGAACATTCATTGTCATCCATCCTCTCTTATGCTTATCCTTTTGAAATATGACTTCATTTGTCAATGATATTCTCCATAGTAGAGGATTTTGAAATACAAGCTTGAAGCTTGTTTGGGTTACTCCATGTTACCCTCGGCCTTTAGTTGTAAACACTACATCTCAGGGGACAGGACCAATCTGCTGTGAGATGGAATGTTCAGAGTCTGCAATTCTTGAGGAAACCTGGGACACATGCATCTCTACTGTAAAATTTGGGCTCCTCATTGGTTTAGGTTATCCAAAGTTAAGACTGTACAGTTGTGAGATGATCCATTCCTGGTCCTTCATTTTACAAGGTGGATGGTGTCCAAATGATAACTATTTTAGGGTTCTCTTTGTGTAGCATACAACTGTGAGTGGGAAGATGCCTGAAATATTAGCATTAGCTGTCTGGAGTCAAGATATTTAATATTTAGTGTTCTCCATTGCATAGGATGTCCCCATGTGAGATTTAGTGTATAGAATTCTCCTTTATGTGGTATCCCTGAGCCTGTGGCTGTACAACAAGGAACCTTTAAGAGGCCAGTGGTTGAGGCTGCACAACTCCACTGTGGACATTCAGGCCTTGCCATCTTCTTTAAACCTCTGCTCACTTGCTTTCTTTGCTTCTTGTTACTTCCCTGATGCTTTCTGCAGTTCCATCACTCCATCTTTTTCGCATCTTTATTTTTTAGGTCTTCAAGTCATTTCCTTTTACTCATGCCCGCTGCCTGTTGTTCATTTCTTACATAAAAGACTTGCTTTTACTTTTGTTGAATATATTAGCTTCCTTCTGCAAAAGGTTTAAAACCCATTATATTTTTTCTTTTAAAGTATTAAACAAAAAAAAACTGTAATCTATACATTTTTGGCAGCTTCATTATTGTCTCCGTATGTGAAATAAATGTTCAACCAGTCCATGGTGCATTTTACCTGTCTTTTTATTGTTTTTATTTTACTGTTTTGAATGTTATCCTCATTTTCATTTTGCATTGTATCTTGGAGAAATGGATATACATCCTTCTCCCCCTCCTCCTCCTCCTCCACCTCCTCTTCTGCTTAATCCTCTCCTTTCACACCCTGGCCTGTTTTTGCCCTGAGTCAAACGGTGGCCCCCAGCATTTCATCTGTCTCCGCCATAATCTCATTCTGATTGGAGTCAAGTCCAAAAAACTTGACCTTGAGGCCATCCACAGGGTGGACAACAGGGACAGTGATGACCCTTGAGAAAGTCCTGGTGGCGAGCTCAAACCGACTGCTGCCAGCTAACTCAATGGCCAATACTCGTAAGAAGAGCTTGGCCAGCTGTTTTCCAAGACATGTCCGCACTCCTCCTCCAAAAGGTAAGTAATGGAATCGTCCCTCCTTGTCCTCACATCGTTCCTGGTTGAAGCGCTCTGGGTCAAATGTATCAACATCCTTAAAAACACTGGATGTGTCATGGGTGTCCCTAATGCTGTACATCACACTCCAGCCTTTAGGAATCTGGAAACCCTAGAAGAATACAGAAAAAGATCAGATTCATTCTCTGTCCTCAACATATCTCACCTCTATTTTCTTTAAAGGTCAACCTTCATACTAACACTTAATTTTACCAAATTCTCCTATAGCCACATTTCCTGCTCATTGTTCTCAAACTGTGATGTTTTGGAAATTTTAATAGAATTCATTGTTTCCATTATTTATGACCGATGTAAAATTTAAGCTCAAATGCTGTAAGTTCAATTGGGATAAAACCAAAAATGTGCCTAATTTGACACTCTATAGCAGCGGTTCCCAACCTGTGGTACAGTGGACTGGTTGGTGGGTACACAAAAATAATATTGGTAATGGCGGAAAACATCAAAAAAAGGACAAATGACAAAATCGAGTCTATGATCGAGAAATTGGATTTTTGGGAATCATGTATCAAAAAAGACCAGGGTGAAGTTTTTTGAGACACTTCACAGTTTCTTATCTGAGAACGAGCTGAAATTGTCAAAAGTAGTAAAAAGTAGTATAACAGATCACTTAAAAGCACTTAAGGTGTCGTTCAGACAGTATTTTCTGAAGTGAAATAATGAAGATAACTGGATTTTAAATCCATTCAACATATTGCTTTTTCAACAAGCCGAAAAACTATCAGTTTCTGAAAAACAAAAATTGATTGAACTTTTGACTGATTCTTCTTTACAATCTGATTTCAAAAAAAGAAATGTCATTGACTTCTAGACAGCAGTGAAAGAAGAGTACCAAGAACTCAGTGATGAAGCAATACAATATTTATTACCTTTCACGAACACAGAGCTTGTCGAAAGAGCATTCCCGTCTTATGAATATGTTAAGAATAAATATCGCAATAAGCTCGATGCAGCTCCTGATTTGAGGTTATATCTGTCTTCATTTGAACCTGATTTTAAAACCTAAAAAAAGATCTATGAAACAAGCTCATGGATCGCATTAAAATTATTAAGAGCCACATTGGAAGACTTGTACATCAAGATGAATAATTATTACGTACTTTCATCATAAGTTAATGTGGGTAAAAATTATTTTAATGCTGTTTTTATTTGTTTTGATCTTATGTTAGGCTGCTATTATAAAAAATTGAGATAAACTGTAAAATGTAAAATCAAAAATGAAATGTCATTAGGTTAATTTGAGTCGTTTGATTATTTAGCTAACCTAAGAAAATTTAAAAAAAAAAACTTTTTTGAGGGATGGGTGGGTGTAATGAAGAGAGGGGGTACTCATAAATGAAAAGCCTAAAAGGTTGGGAACTGCTGCTCTAGAAGACTACGGTAAGCAAATAGTTTGAAATAAAAACAAGTTAGGTTAGGAATGAAGGGGAAAACATAGCATGCATCAGTGGCTCAAAACTAAAATAGATAGAACTACAGGGAAATTTGAAATATGACACTGAACATATCTAAATGGGCAGAGATAATCTTTTCCTACTTTTCATAAATGCTTTCCATTCAATTCAATGTTTCAAAATGAAAAATACACGTAATGTTCTCTTCTACTCACATCAAGCTCAAAGGTCTGCAGGGCAGTGCGATAGCCCCCTGAGACAGGCGAGTAGACACGTAGCACCTCTTTGATAACACAGTCCAGGTACTTGAGGCTGAAGATGTTGTCGAGACGGAGCGCTCCCTCACAAAGACAGCCATTGTGTAGAATCCCATTACTGCGTAGCTCCTCTCGTAGTTTCTCCAAGACTGCAGGGTGTTTCAAAAGTTGCATGATCAGAGATGTGCTGGCGCTGGCAGTGGTTGCAAAGGCAGCAAAGATAAGCTCAATGGTAAATTCCTAAGGGAAAACAATATTGTTAAATTAGTCTGTCATTGCTTTATGGCATACAACATAACATGGATTGCTGCAATGAAAGGCCTACTATTGCCAACCAGACTGAATAACTTAGCAATTAATAGTTTTTATTCTCTGACTCATACATCAGTAATTAACTAGAAGTGCCATATCTGAATAATAAATTTTGATGAATGTGACAGAAGGAAGTAAATATGTTAATTAATGGAAAATGCCCTAGGAACTGTCAAAAGCAAGCAAAGGTCAGAAGTATGGGTAAGTCAAATGATGTTTCAACAAAACCAAACACACACCAGAACTTCAAGAATAAAATTAAAGCAAAAATGAAGTCTGAAATATTTTAATAAAGAATTCTTACTGGGAATTCTTTAGAATTTAGTCATATTGTTCAGACTCATCTCAAGCAGATTTCAACTTTGATAGCAGCAGTGTGTTGCCATTTTCTTTTTCTTGTGGTCCTAAATATGTGGCCAGCAATAGGCAGAGTTTTTCTAAATAATGTAGTGATGCACACAAAGACTCAATAACACACAGTGGCTTGTACAAATAATTTTAACAAAATGGAAAAAATGCTACAAAAATAGTGGGACAGTGCTTCACAGTAAGGAAACCAGGGTTCATGTCCTGGGTCCCACCCTGCGTGGAGTTTGCATGTTCTCCCCATGTCTGCATGGGATTCCTACAGCTGCTCTGGTTTCCTACCACTGTGTAAAGACAAGCAGGTTAGGTGAATTGGTAACACTATATTGGCATGTGTGTGTTTGTGTGTTCGTTTTGCGATGGACTGGTGACTGTCCATGTTTTGTTCTTGTCTTGTACCCTATGTTAGCTGGGATATGCTCCAGCCCCCCCACCTCCATACCCCACAAGCCTCATCTGGATTTAGAGGGTTAGAAAATGACATGACATGACAATATGCAGAAATTAAATCCAAAAAAAAAAAGACAAAAATCTCATTCTTAACAAAATCAAGGTGTCGTAAGAGAGGGAAGATGACAGTCCTAAAGAGAAAGAAGTCAAAACTAAAAAATGGAAATCAAAAGCCAGAAACTCTCCTTCCTTATTAAAGCATGTGTCAGTTATTTCCTCAAGTTGATTTTCTTCTAGCCCTCTGATTTCCGAAGCCAATGTCATTCTTTAAATTTTCAGAGTTAAGTTTTCTTTGCTTAGTTCCCAATTGACTATATTGAATTCTTTTTCTACTTTATCTTGCCAGCTAGTTTTGTGCCCCTTTCAATGATTTCTCTAACAACAAAAGATAATTTTCTGTTTATTTTTTACACTTTACATTTTTACTTTTTGTTCATTTCTTCCAAAAAATTAGTTCTTTCTTATGTTACATTTAGGGAGGAAAAAAAGTTAAAATAAGTCTCCCCTTAGTTTCAAAAATCAAAGAGCTAAGGAAGTAACCCTAGTTGTCAAATGTAATTCATAACAGTTGATATCATATGCTGCCACACACTCACTTCTACAGTTACAGTGCATGTGGCAGTGCCAGTTCAAGATGCAAGGTGTTTTCTGACGTTGACGTTGTTTCATTTGACAGTAAGTGCTATGATATAATCAAAACAAAAGAAAATGTCAGAAATTGGTCAACAAAAGTGCCATATTACTCTGCCACAAATAGTAAAAGGTAGAGGGAAAAATTTCCTTATGGATCAGAAAGGAGGAGGTGAAATCAAAGTCAGGGACCGAAAGGTAAAGTCAAAAACTGAGCCCATCTTTGACAAAAATGTTTCTTCTAACACCACTGACTGAAATGCTGTTAAATCTGATCCTAGCATTTTTTTTTATTTTTAGGCATAAAACTCAAATATAAAATTTTTTTCCATTAATATGTGAATTTGTGTAAAGTTATGAAAAAATGTTACACTAAAATTTTAATCGACTCAATATTAATCTAAAACAAAACACCTATCCCTTCACACAAAACAAATAATTATAAAATTGACTTCAGTGATTTAGAAAAGTAAATATTTTTACTCAAACAAACACATGAGTCCTTGCTGATTTAGGGTATGGAATTTACACAAATGGTAAATGTGTTCGGAGCAAATGAAGAAAGTACAAATAGTGTATCTCATACAATATTTATAGTATTCAAAGATAGGAATAATTTCAGAATCATCAAGTTTTCTTTTGCTCATTACGGGGTAATCAAGTCAAAATGTGCAAAAAAGTTATCATGATTAAAACAAACAAACAAATAAATAAATAGATGTTTTGCTCTCACACTTTTGTCTAAAATGGGTCAAATTTGACCCCCATGAACTTATTAATGCTATAAATTTGTAAACTGAACATTTAGGAAATTTCAACCATTTTGTAAATTAATAATTTAAGGAAGGATAGTAGAACTTTCATGTAAAAGTAGAAAAAAAGAATCACCAAAAAAATGGCATTTTATGTAACTGGAGTCATATTCGACCCCATTTCAGGCTGTGGAGAGTTAAATAAAATGAAATCAAAATTACTTTGCCAGAATTTGTAGTCTGGAAAGCATACCAAGGCTGTTTTGTGCTGAATAGTAATTTTAAACCTTTCCTCTAAATGCTGCACACCAAATCCAAAATATTGGATGGCAGGAGGAGCACATCATTACTTTTTATACTTCCACATTGTGACTTCACAATGGAGCTTCCTAGCATTACATGAGAGCAAGGGCCAAAGTAGTGACCAAATGCAATAACAAAACAACAAACAAAATACTTTTGCTATGAAAAATAAATAATAAATCACAATATCTGACACAATCATAGCCCCCATTAAAATGCACCCACACTCAAAGAGGACCAATTTTGTATCACCAACTAACCTGTGTAACTTTGAGGAAAACCACAGTACTTGTAGAAACCCACACATGAATAACAATGTGGAATTGCAGCCCAGGACACTGGATCCACTAACATACGTCTCTTAGGGAATGTGTGTGACCTCAGGAAATCAACAGCATAGCAGAATGAGCCACAATTATTTGTCTCATTATTGATGATAACATGTAAATATTTCCTGTTTAAGAATGTCCTCACAGAACATTCAAAGTTATAGAAGGAAAGAGCAGTTGTGTAGTTATCCCAGTGTTGCTATGTGTTATCTGATGCTGTCATTGCTTCATGACAGAGTAAATGCTAAGATAAAACAGAATGCCAGGTAATACAGTGCCCTGACATGTAGAGTACAAGTCCAAGGAGGTTACACCCAATGTTTATAACACACTGGTGAGGCGTAATCTAGAGTACTGTGTGCGGTTTTGGTTTCCAGACCACAAAAATGACATAGCAGCGCTAGAAAAGGTCCAGAGAAGAGCGACTAGGCTGATTCCAGGGCTAGAGGGGTTGAATTATGAGGAAAGATTAAAAGAGTTGAGCCTTTTCAGTTTAAGCAAAAGAAGATTAAGAGGTGTCATGACTGAAGTGTTTAAATTTATGAAGGGAATTAGTCCAGTGGATTGAGACTGTTACTTTAAAATGAGTTCAACAACAACACAGGGACACAGTTGGAGACTTGTTGAGGGTAAACCTCACACAAACATTAACAAATTGTTTCTTTACACAGAGATTCATAGACACATGGAATAAGAGCTACCAAGTAGTGTGGTAGACAGTAGGACTTTACTTTCAAAACACATTTTGTGCTTTTTTTGGAGGTATTAAGGGAATAGGAATGGCAAGCCGTTTTGAGCTGAATGGCCCATTTCTTTCTAGACAGTTATGATGTTCGAAAAACAGAACATTTAAAGTAACTAAAAAGCTACAAAAACTAAATTGAAATCCTTTCAGATGCTGGCATGAAGCATATGAACTTCACAAGTGTAGTTTCTTGTAATTTTCCACAGATGTCTAACATACAGTGGAGGAAAAAGTACTTAAATTATAACAATTATTGAACATTTTAACTAAACATGATGTTAAACAGAGTATTATAAACTTTACAATCCTTGGTTGTACTCTCATGGAATCCTGCAAAAAGCCAAAGGTTTTCCTCCTCTGAGTAACAGCTAAGAAAGCATGCCATTATTCTTGTCTTTGTAAGCATGAGTATGAAACAACGTGGCAAACAACCACCTACAGTAAATTCATGTAGATAATTTTAAATGTACTGGCCATGTTTTAAAATCCTTGTCAGTCTATGTGTTGCTAATGCATGTCACCACATGTGCAGAAGTTAGTAATGAACTCTGCTCTCCCTCAGAAATTACTTGAGCCTCACCTTGCACCCCACACAACTGAAGTTCATGGCCTCATGCCCTGGCTTCCCAACTATAAGGTCCACTTTCCTAGCTGCTGCCTAAGCCATAAAAATACACTAAAATTCGAAGATATCTGTTGCCTGCAAATCTTTGTCATCACAATTTTTCAAATTTCTAATTAAACTGCAGCCATCTTGCTCAAGGTCCACATTAACCAAGAATTTCCCCTCAGGTAATTTAGCTTGGCTTTCTAGGTATGAGACAACTGCTTAGTCTAGTGAAGGTCGAGTGTCCCAATATATCCTCACTCTTTGTTCATGGTGACCAACTAAAGAAAGTTACAATGGGCAGACACAAATTTCTGGATGAAATCAAGTGTGAAGACAGGCTGCCTTCATAAAGACACAGAGTTCAGAGTGAGGCCTTCTCATGTCTACAGTATTCATCTTTTGTGAAAATCCGGTTGGCAGGTAACGCATAAACATGGAATGTTCTCTTTTCTAATTATAGATTTATATAATAATTTCCTCTTTCAAGCAGTTTTGCCCCTGCCATCTCTTGAGGTAAGAAAAAACATGACATTGACAGACAACTGAAGAATCCCTGTTATCATAGCTAGGGTTTCATTTAACAAAAAAAAAAAGCAGAAAAAACACTTTTGGCCGTGAAAGCAAAAGCTTCTGCCAGAGGTAAAATGCCATTGACAGGAGAACAGCAACAATAAACTGTAAGGCATCCCTTTTCATACATAGCCCTGTCCTCGGCTACAAACGAACATGCATTCCAGCAAATGAAAATAAAATTTGGCGTTGCTTAGACTAGTCTTAAAACATCACACCCAGGTATCTGACTGAAAGCATGTTGGCTGCTTCTCAACTTGCCGCTGCTTTGAAACAAGCAGGAAATTCTTGTGTGCACCTTGTTGGCTTAATCAACTTAAACAATTTCATTGCTTTGTTACTTCTGACAGAGACTCAACAGGCCCTAAGGAGCAGAGCTCAGGGTAGGATAGGAAGGGCTTTGGATGGTTCCGGTGCCTTCTGCAACAGGCTCTCCTGAACTCGAGGGGGTTAGACGCCTAGGTGATTTTCCAGTTTATTAATGGAGGAAGCTTTCCTGTTTCTGTGTTGGCTTAGATAATTGGGTCTCTATTGGGGTTCAAATTAAATCATTTTCATTTGCGTTATTTCACTTGGATGTTAAAAATCTCAATAAAAGCAAACAGCATTAACTAAAAGTTAATGAGAAGGAAAAACCCAGTCAGATATTCCATTCACAATGCTAAATACAACATAAAATATCGAGAAAGAATATTCGCTTCAACCACAGATTACTCTTCACTGAGGGCAGCAGGCCAGAATGCTCACAATCACACAGTTATGAAACATTAATAGAAAACTAAACAGACTACAAAACTTATGCAAGGGAGCAAACATATCTGTTAAAAGTGACATTAAAAGATTGATCCATAAACTTCGGCTAAAGTGAAATCAAGAAACTGCTAACAGCTACTTGGCAATATGGTGGAGAAAAGCAAAAACACAACTAAAAAGTTATATTTTGGAAAAACAACATAGCAGAATATGCAATATATGGTGGCCTGAGGTTGCAACAGAAAGAACGCAAAGCTGTCCTGTTGATGACAATTACAAGTGCAAGTAATGTAGCTGCACACCTCTACGGCTAGGTCAGCTAGCTCAAGATTGTGTTCTCCATGCATGTACAGTATGCCATGTCAGGTTCACAAATTTCATACTACACTTTTTCATGTTCTATCCCTATGACCCATTCAATTTACCATTTCTCTTCGCAGAGGCAGCTCTCCCACCATGTCCATTTTTCCACTGGGCACCAGTATTCATTTCCCACTTTCCAAAGACAACAGAAAGCAACCATTAAGGAGGGTTCTTTTGGCTCAAATGACCTATCAGGCTTCTGTTTGTAATGATCTCCACAGCAGGATAACTTCACTTGACCTTTGCAAAGAATGGAAAATCTGACCCTCCTCATACAGGTCACAACTCCAATGTAACCGGGGCTTTTCCACAAGGGAGGCACTCTCATCTTGAGCCATCCCCACTGGTTGCTCACTAGATAAAATTGAGTCCTCACCATATACAAAGAGCAACTGTTTCAGCCAATTAGACTACTTAATACTTAAGCATTTTTTCTTCCAAGATGGTGTCATTGACAGGCAAACTCTCTTCTGATTATCAAAAACACACAAGAGATTTCTGTTGTGTCCTTCTGTGTTCAAATTCAAAGCAAAAACAACGTTACCTGATGTTTCACAGCTGCCTGACTGAGAAGCATGGAGAAGGAAATGTATCAACTCTATCAAAAGAAACAAAGGGCTAAACTTTGTTATACACTATGGCTTTATTTATGTTTGTGGCTGGTGCATCAGATCCAATGAGTACATAAAGTTTACACGCTGTCCTAAGATTACTGCTGTGCTGGAACAACTTTGGTGCCCTACCGACATGGGAATTGAAAGTACAATTGTCTGTCTTAAAATGTGTGCGCTGATGAAAAATCACACACTGGGTGCATTCTCAGTAAAATTTGACTATGCAACGGCACCTGCTCCTGGTCAGTATACACAACTTAACTTATTTATAATGACATTAACTAACACAGTAAATAAATTTAAAACTACATCTTATGCTGTTATGTTTGTGCATTTCATTGGGGAACTTAATAACTACTATACAACAAACATAAAAAAATATCGGAAACAATATGAAGATAAATGATAGTTCAACATAAATCAAATATCAATAATTTGTAAGATAACAGCTAAATTACCTTGTTTATTTTATATTCTAGTATACTGACATCCATCAAAATAGAGTGAGCTACCATCACATTTCAACATACTGGCATCAGAAAGTAAATAAATTTACATTAATAATTACAAAGGAATTCCTCCAAAAAATACATAGCCTTTGCCCACTTTTGAAGCTTTTTTTTTTACTGTAAAAATCAATTTTTGGAAATGAAAAGAGAAAGATTGAATAAATGTGATCCAGTGCGAGCCAACTAACAGGAAGTAGGTTTACCCATCAAAGTGTGACTAGAAGTTTGTGAAAAAGACTAATCAAGCCCTTTGAACTAGTCAGAATGTAATCGACACAAATGACAAATGGACACCTGACTACAAGGACTCCTTTTTCCCAGAGCTGGCTTGTACAATTTGAGCTCTGTTACACTCTCAGTCAATACAGATAAAGACAAATCTTTCTCTCTGTATCTGTATTTTAAGGAAACCATTGAGATTGAGATAGAGGGAGATAGACTCTCCCTATCCGATCAAAGACTTCATATCCAATGCCAGATTACCATAGCCATATCACAAATATTTTTTTGTACTAGACATAGTGGTGCACACTATTACCATACTAGGAAAAGGCCATGACATTTCCTCAGTTCTAAAATTATATTATTAAACAGTCAATTAAATGGTGTCAAACGTGTGTCTGTGGATCACCCCCGACTCATCTTGAGTATGCAATTCCACCTTGGGACAAGAGGGGGGACCTATTGCTAACAGCATCATCTTTTTTTTTTGTTCCCACAACTAAGAGAAGAAGCCCAGTGAGGGCAACTGACTCCACCCTTCCAGTCGGAGGACTATAAATCTCAGGCGCTCTCAGAAGGCAGCATCTCATTCTAGACTGATGCTCAAGTGAGGCAGATGTCCCAACCAGACTTGATTGTTATAACAACTGTCTAATTTGTTATATGTTAATTTTTCTGCACCATTGTGAACCATTTATGTTTGATAATTAAACGGGGTGACTCCGCTTGTGCCCCAATATTTCTTGGGATTGGTTGTCATATCTCACATGAACACATATGTTCTGTGTGGGCCTGTAAAGCCACTGAAACCAACATTGTCTTTGTTCAGTAGTATTAGTATTGTCAGTCTCTATCCTCAAACCCACAGAAGGACCAAAGGAGAGAAACTATTGTACTGTTCTGGTAAGATTCTGAAGTCTATCCCAACATCACTGGGTATATTGCAGGAAACAGTTCCAGACAGAGTACAAGTTTATTGCAAGGCCCACTCACACAGGGCCAACTTCATATCACTAACACATACATCTTTGGGGTTGGGGATGCTGGATCCATTACCCAGTGTAAACTCGAATTCCCCTAACAAACATGTTATTGCGGATGTTTGAGGAAAAACAGGATGTCTTCAGGAAATCAACAGAGTAGAGAAATGAGTGTTTTATTTGGCTCAGTATTGGTAATGATAATATTTAAGCGTTTACCATTTAAGAGTCTTCTCCCAGAACCTCCAAAGCTATAGAAGTAAAAGAGCGGTTGTTTCATCACCCCAGTACTAGTAGAGGCCCCTCATCTGGGCAGTGGCCTTTGTCTACACCCCATTCTGATACTGGTACACCGTAAGCTGTTCATTCTTTTTTCTCTGGAGCCTGGTCTGCTTTGGCAGGAATGGCAGTCCCTTCTCACAGGAAGAGAAAGCGTCTTTAGATTTCAGATTTCTGGGGTCAGGTCAGCGGGTGTAAGAAACATGAAATGGCTTTAGATAATCTTGTTTCTGCCAAAAGCTATTAACCTACACATGACACATGGGTCAGTCGCTGTCTGATAATCAAGAGGAAATCCAATCCAAGTGCTTAGTTAGCCGTGCAAGGTATTAGAGGGGATTAGCCCTTGTGCTGCTTCCGTTTGCGCAGTGAGTTCCTTCACAAAGTGCAATTCATAAGGGAAACACTCTTGGATCGCCTTTGGTTCCTTAAAACCTTGCATTCTGTCCCAGCATTCTGACTGAGGCCTAACTTGGCTCAGTTTCCAGACAAAGCCTAAAGAACCTCTTGTTTCATACAGATTGTGCCAGAAGTGGTCTAGACAGAAACGGCAAGTGACGTTTGGAAAAAGAAGTTAGCAAATATAAAAAGAAGAGTCCAATAGGAGCGCAGATGTGTCATTTTTGTCCTCTTTTTTTTAGTAAAGAAAGAGAGGGCCCTGAGTTTTCTAATTTTTGGCAGACAGTAGTTTTTTTAAACTGGCGCTCCAAGTGAAAATTGACCATAAGTCTTGATGTGGCTCCTGCGCAGCAGTATTTTTCACAATATAATGCAAAGGATATGTTATACCTCCGTGAAGTTAAGTCAGAGCTTCAGATTTTAAAACTTAATAGAATATTTACATATTATAATAATCCATTTTTAGCTCAAAACTTCTAAGAACATCCACATTTTTAGCAAAAACAATATAAATATTTGCCCTGTGTCTCAGGCATTATATTTGATTTGAAAATCCAGAGCTAAGTAGAGTGGTATTGTGTCAAGTCTTACGTACACTTTTCACATGTTCAACATTCATGGAAGGGAAGGGGTGGATCACATGGTGGCTAAAATCAAATTACTGAAATTTATGAAAATATTAATAAACAGCAGCTCTCCTAGTACAAAAAACAATATAGTTGCAATTCTCTGTATATTAGATGTATGAAAAGATATATGGATGATCATGTTTTCATGTGCTTATTCAGAGCAGGTAGTTGCAGATGGTTGTACATACACCACCACATCAGGAGGGCCACATTGTTAGGGCAGTTGACTGTGCCATGAGTGCCTAAGTTTATGAGTGTGAAAACGTTGACCACAAACTATTACATTTGTAAATGAAGAATTATCATCCTTATCAAGCTCCAAAAGCAACAATACAGTAAATGATAAACTAAAAGCTTACCTACATCCCTGGGGTTAAAATGAATAACCCATCACTACTGTATACTCAAATGATTATAGTGCCTTACCATAAGTCATCACATTCAGTTTAATTTAACTGGATTGGTCTCATGGACTACAGCAGACCAAATCATATTTCCCATGATTACACTGGAAACTGGGCAACTGCTTGGCTGAGACTGATAACTGACAACAGCTTTAAGTGTCCTAAAAACTAGAAACTAAGGGTACAAGATCACATTGACCTCTGAAAGTTTCCAAATTTGATGCTTGTTTGTCTCAACTGTATTTTCAGCGATTTACAGATGTTTTCATTGAAAGGCTGCAGTGAATAGTTATCCATAATTTAATATAATTACAGGGTCATGAAGAGACCATAATGTATGCCATCAGTGTCAGATACAGAGATACAGTGCAAGTACCAACCCTGAAGGAGATACCAGTCCATAGCAGGGAACATTCACACATAGTGACCAACCACTAACCTAACCCAGACATTTTTGAGATGTGGAAAGAAAGCTAGCATACATAGGGAGAAACCCAAACAAACAATGGGAGACCCCGCAAAGTGCACACAGACACTGACAGACTCAATATTAAAATCCAGTCTCCTGGAGCTGTGTGGAGGTAATGCCAGTTATTGTGCCATTCTGCTGCTCTCAGCTTTCAAAAATTAGCATATTCTATAACAAACAAATACATTCCATTATATTTGATCTTGTAGGCAAACATTTTACCTAAAGCAACTGATAGATTCCATATTTATAAAACAAAGTTTCTCATGACTGGAGTACTGACTTGCTCAAGATCACAGAGTAGATGAGTGCTTTAAATTCCACTGTCTTTGCTATTTAGCCAGTAGACCACAGTGCCCGCTATTATTTGTCAGCTGCTCTAAATGAAATACTTCAATCCATAAGCAATAGGTTATTAAAACTAAAATAGTTTTCCTTTGATGACCTTGTATAGTACAAACTGATTAGCACTTATGCTTAGAGAGGGTCAAGTTTAGTTCAGCGGAAAATGCAGTTGGCGTTTTACTTCTTTAGTGCATATTGCTGATAAACAAGTCAGTGTCAAAAAGGTTTTTGGAAGTGTGGGTGCAAAGGGCACTCAATTAAATTGTGAGGTACTCATTATTCACATGCCATATACTGGCATTTCTACTTAGTAAAGAACTCAATATTTAATAAAATGCAGTCAAATAAAAAAGATGATGGTGCAAAATAGTATGGAAGTACTGGATCTGTGAAGCATTAACCCTAACAACTGCGTTACCATGCAGCCCTTCAAAGTATGACATTGTCTTTTTTTGTTTAATATTGGTATATGTACTATGTACATGTGATAATAGATTCAAAGTTAAATTCAGTTCAGTTGTAAACAAAATTAGTCAATCCACTTAAACATAGTTCAATTTATTTCAAAAAGTGTTTTTTGACAAAAAAACGTATTGCCTTATTAAAATAGTAACTAGATTGTAACATAGTAACTTGATTACATCTTGCCTGAAGAAGGGGCCAGAGTTGCCTCGAAAGCTTGCATATTGTAATCTTTTTAGTTAGCCAATAAAAGGTGTCATTTTGCTTGGCTTTTCTCTACATTCATAATGGCTAACACGGTACAACACCCTAGTACTAAAATAGTAACTGATATTTAAAAAATAATTGAACTCATCATCATGAAGTGCATTGATTAGCTTAAAAATATTTTTCCATTTCCTTAAACAAAAATTTGCATTTACTTTTTCTATTCTTTTTCATCTGTATCTGTATTTTTTCTAAAAAAACTGATTGTGACTTTAAACATAAATAGAACATTAAATATAGAAGGAGTTCATGTTTAAAAGAAGTTTTAAGTAATCAATTTTAGTTCCCAGAGTCCTCCCTACCAGCAGCAACCAACCAGGGGTGGCACATCAGTCACTCGCAGGGCACGTTTTACCATACTCACTCATGCTAATAAAAGATGCAATTTGGGAGTAAATATGTAGTCAGAGCAATCATAGCGCAAATAATAATCAGACTTAGAAACAAAACCTGACCCCTGAAGCCTTGAACCACTCTGCCTCCATGCTGGCAGATTTTCGTAATCCTTATCTACAAAAAAAAAAAAAGGCACATGTTCAGCCTTTTCATTATTCAAAATAGTCTTTGAGTGGGGATGGTTGAAGAGTGAAATTTCAGTTGGTTCTTCATTGTATGTTCTTTAACTCGCTTTATTCTAAAAATAAAGTACAATAATTGTGTAGGAGATGTTATCTTTAAAGAACATCCAGCTAAGATAAATTTCTATTTTGTTTTTAGAATTCTTTTTGTGGCCTGTAGCCATTAATGGAGATCATAAGGCAGTAACCGGTAACTTGAAAAACACATGTCAAAATACATTTGGAGAAGGCTGGCTTGCAGTCTACAATATTGAGAAAAAGATATTCAAAAATTCTTCATGTGTGGCATCGACAAAGCATTTCAGAAAAGGCAGAAGAAAGCCACGTTGGATGAGTTTCCTCTGCACTGCCAGTGAAATAACAAATACTGTATAGAGAGAGCTCTATGTGGTGAGAAAATTTGAAGGGTCCTGATTTAGCGCTGACAACATCAATAAGGCCACGAGGAAGAATGGAAAAACCCAAAGGCAAACATGGGTTCTGCCAAAGAGAAACTCTGGAATAAATGAGTCTACCAAAGCAGATGAGAGACTCTTGTTCAAGACGAGGATGTGAGCCTACTCCCCTTATGTTGTAAAATATTGCTTGATTTTATAAAAAAAGAAAAAAAAAAGTCCTGGATGCTGATCACTGTCAGCATGAAGTCAAGAGTGGATGTCTGTGTTAAATCTATGCCATGACAGTTGCGTGTCCTCATAAAGAAAGAGCATATTCCTAAAGCTGCTATTGAGAATGTGGAGCTAAAATGCCCTCCCTCTACTGGTGACTGGTGATTTGGACCTCCAATTTGGCTTTATGCATTTAAAGGCACATAATTTAGTATGTGGATCCATGTCAAAAGCAACACATAGTGTGCATACAGTGTTTGTTGTAGGCTGTCTGTGAGATAGATAGATAGATAGATAGATAGATAGATAGATAGATAGATAGATAGATAGATAGATAGATAGATAGATAGATAGATAGATAGATAGATAGATAGATAGATCTTTATTGTCATTGTCACTTTTACAAAGGAACAACGAAGTTGAAGGTGCGGTCAATTCAGTGTGAGGCATAAGAGTTAAAAAGACAAGAAGAGAGAAAATAATAACAAACCGAATAGTAATAAAAGTACTTTACAAAATATACAAATTGCACTTGTTATATATACAAATTGCACTGGTTGACTTAAGGTCTATATTGCACATTGGGAGAATGATATGGAGCAGTTTTATTCTGAGTTCAGGGCCATGATTGCTTTTGCAGTTGGAAATTGTGCTCCTCTTCTCTATTGTCAAGTGGTCTGATGCCATGACTAATTCTGGCATTATTAGGCTTAAGCATTTTTATGTGTGTTTATATTTGTAAATTTTGTAAAGTTTAGAACTTTGCTGATCTCATACTGTAGTTGTAAATATGAATAAACATCCTGAGCTGATGAGTACTATATAAAAATAATGAACTGAACTGAACTGAACATAGCACTAATCAAGTGATTCCTATAAACTGTGTGTAGTTAGCATGTTCTCTTAGGCTTGCTGTCATCCTAGCAGCCTTCATGTTGAGTGGCTGACTTTTTGTCTTAGTTTATTTGGCATTTGCTGTGCAAACAGAGCTGGAAGAAGAAAGAGCTCTAGAAGGTATTGCTGAACTTGCATGACCCAAAGATATATTCAGAAGGCCAAACTCTAGCATTCAATTGAAATTTGATAATATAATATAATGTAACACCTCAATAGTCTCTGTCTACTCAGTAATCTCCAAATCCCTGATTAAACATTTTGAAAATGATAAGCAGAGCAAACACAATTAATCCTACAGGCTGAATGGGTACCTTTAGCTCCTGCATGCACAGCTCTTGGCCATGTTCTCTGCTGCTCTCAATGAGAACATCCAAAGCATCAGCATAATCCTTTCCATGATTACACTGGAGTTTTTCCAGTATAGATTTCTCAATACTTTTCTGAAGAATATCCCGAGCTTGAATACCCTAAAAAAAAGACACCCAGAGTGTTACATCATCAATTGAATCCCAAAACCTCAAACAGTGATAAGTACTCAGCTGTATATTAATATTTCCTCTCATGTCAATAAAATAACCAAATCATGCACTTTCTTGATATTATGCTAGGGACACATGATGACTGACCTTTCTATATCCACTGAAAGGCAGGTCCAGAGGCAAGGAAAAGATATTGTCCACAAAATCCAGGAAGGTATGAAAGAGGCTTTTCATCTCATCATCTGAAAGGCGGAAGCCCAGCAGGACGCGGAGAGCCATATGAAAGGAGAGCCGCTGGGATTCATGGTACACTGTGATAGGATCAGGACTGCTGCTCCACACACGCAGGGTGTCCTGGATCACTTGTTGAATCTTAGGCAGGTAGGACTCCAGAGCCTCTTGACTGAACACTTTTGCTAAAACCTGGGGAAGACCAACAATCAGTTTTAGTAATCCTAAGAAATTATTTTGAAGACAATCCATAATCACTAGTTATAAATTAAAATAATACAGGCCCTGATAGCTACCCTGCAGAATTTTATAAGAAATTCTCCACTCACCTAGCTCCCCTCCTATTAGCAACATTTACAGAAGCTAGAGACAATCAAATTCTACCTCAAACTTTTCGCCAAGCATTAATCACTGTCTTTCCTAAACAAAATAAGGACTTATCACAATGTGCATCACATAGACCAATTTCACTTCTGAATAATGATGTTAAGATATTCTCAAAAATCATAGATAGAAGGATGGAGAAAGTGCTGCCTTTGGTAATATCACAAGATCATGAATTTATCAAGGGTTGACACTTATCTTCCAATCTTCGACGCCTGTTTAATGTAATATACTCACCAACAAAGTCAAACACCTCAGAAATATTATTACCATTGAATGCAGAAAAAGCATTTGACATGATTGAATGGAAATACCTTTTCACTACATTAGAGAAATTTGGGTTTGGCCCGAACATTTGTGCATGGATCAAACTACTATATACCAATCCAGAAGCTTCAGTTTGTATTAATAACATTTGTTCAGACTACTTTAAACAAGAATGTGGTACCAGACAAGGTTGCCCCTTGTCACCACAGCTATTTGCAGTCACCATTGAACCACTGGCAGTCCAGTGTCGAAATTCTTATCAGAAAAAGGGGATTTTCAGAGAAGGACTGGAACAGAAAATTTCTCTATATGCAGATGATATGGTACTGTATATATCAGATCCACAAAATTCTGTGCCTGCAGTCTTAACAGCACTTACAGAATTTCAAAAGATCTCTGGTCTCAGAATTAATTTGATTAAAAGTGTGCTCTTTCCAGTGAATTCTCAAGCACACAATATTAGATTGGACACCTTCCCTTTTATCATCGCAGATCAGTTTAAATACCTAGGGGTAAACATCACAAGTAAACGTAAAGCTCTTTATCAACAAAATTTCGCCGTCTGTATGGAAAAAATTAAGCAAGACTTGCATAGATGGTCAACCCTTCATCTCACTCTACCTGGAAGAATTAACATTGTTAAGATGAATATTCTTCCTAAGCTACTTTTTTTATTTCAAAACATTCCAATATACATTAATAAATTATTTTTAAAGCAATTAAATTCAACAATAACCTCATTTATTTGGAACTCAAAACACCCACACATCCAAAGAGCGACCCTACAAAGACTTGGGTCTGCACCAAATTAACATCATTTTGGACCAAACTTTTTAAGTGCCTTTCAGACAGCCTTGGGGTAACAATCCCTCCTAACCCATTAACAGCTGTGTTTGGTGTTCTTCCAGATGGGTTTAAAGTGGAGAAGGACAAACAAACTGTGATTGCATTCACTACACTTTTGGCACGCAGACTTATTTTGCTAAACTGGAAGAATCCTAACTCTCCTCTTTTAAGTCAGTGGGTAACCAATGTTTTATACTATTTGGAATTGGAAAAAAATCAAATATTCAGTTAGAGGATCTGTACAGAATTTTTTCAAAACCTGGCAGGATCTAATCAATAATATTTTAGAATAAGCTCTTAATGCACCAAGGAAGCAATTATCTCCACATTTCTTTTTTTCTCCATTTATCTCTATTGTCCTATTAAACTTATCAATTTAGGTATGTCTACAAGCCTTAAGTTTTACTCTGTTGGCCATGTTCTCTCTCTCAGGGGTGGGGGGGACGACTTGTTTTCAATCCTATCTTTTGTAAAAATTGATCTATTTGTTTGGAATGATTACAATAATATTAATTAAATTTATAAATAAATAAATTAAAATAATAATGGTATGAACATTATTAAAATATAATAAATGCAATGTTTCCCCTAGCAGGTATTTAACTTCTTTAAGTTCTAAACCACCTATTTTTCCATGAAGTCTCTGATATATTTTACTAAAAATTATTTTATTAGATTCATCAATCAATTTTTTTAATTTTCAGAGATGACTCAGAAGCTAAATAATTCACCTGTACAGTCAGTCCTAAGAACTGCGACAGGTGATGTAAATAGTAGTCCAGGGCTAAACCATGGAGTTTAAAACTCGCAGAAAATGCTTTTTAGCAATGACAAATAAAATAAAATTCATTATAGGTAATAATTTAGGCTGTCAAAATAGACCCCAATGAAAAAGCTCCCCTTTGTCCTGCTCAGTCTTCATTTGACTATGCTGCTTCTAATTGTGAGTAGGTGAGTTCACTCTAACTGAGAATGTCACAGGTATTTGAAGGTGACATGTCTTTTAAACTTTCCCATAACACTATAAAAGGAAACCCCTTGGCAAAAGGAACAAACCTCTTTTAGGACAAAAGTAAAAAAAAATTAAATAAAGAGGATATAAGCATTTTTATAATATCTTGAATTTAATTTCTTTGAAAACATAGCAATTTATTTTCTGCCTTTGTTATTTTTTTCATTACCAAATTAATAAACAGCTATTTTCATTTTTGTGAGAGTGACAGATGAAGGGACAGAAGGGGAACTACTGTGATTTTCTGCCCAAATGTTTTTAAATTTTGAAGTGTTTTATAATACTTATTAATTGGCTTCTAGAGTGCTTTGTACTAAATAAATGTTCCTAATGTAAGATGTTAAACAATGAAAAAAATTATTCATTTACTTATAAAATCTTTGCCGCTTGGATCAGCCCTTGATTGGCATAACTATATAATGGTAAAAAGCAGGGGCACAAAGTGAATGGATAGAGGGAGAATAAAGATTAATTTGACTATTCATTTTTTTTAATTTTTATTTTACTTCTGTATGTAGCTAAATAGGAAATTATATTATTATACAGTATATTTTCCTGACATAAATAAAACAATATGCAATTTTTATTAAAACTGTCAGGTTCATTAAGTGGGAAAGGAACTTGCAGTAGCAAAATTTTCTGTATTTTACATTGGGAATTTCCACCAAAAAAACCAGCAGAGGGAGCCGATTATCCAACTAGCAAAGAGACAATAATACTAATATGAATATTAATAATAATATTAATAATGAGGACAAATTGTTAATGCGGTCATATTAATTGCTGAAATAATCTACATCTTACTAAACATGTAACAAAATTTTCTTTCCTTAATTGTTTAACTATAAAAGCTTAAATTCCTTAAGCAAATAGTGTCATGTTGATTTATTTATTTTTTGCTAATTGTTGCAGTTTTTCACACTAGCTTATGAGTCTATCAAGTGTTATAGTACGCAATTAACCTATTTTATATATACTGTATATATATATATATATATATATATATATATATATATATATATATATATATATATATATATATATAAAATATAGTATAAAAATATATATACATACATTCACACATACCCTACTAGCAACAAATAATAATTAAAGCTTGCATTCCATAAGCCATGTCTTTTATCTTGTGGACTGGATACATTAGTTATTGTAACAGTACACTTAGGAACTTAGACCTTTATTAAAATACAGCATTAATGAAACACTTAAAAACTGGAGTGATAATTTTACACTTGCAGCTAAATAATGGGGCAGAAACAAATGTAGAAATGTGAACTGAATAATGAACAATACAAGTGGTGACAGTGCTGATTTCTTAAAGAATTTCTTAATTTGGTCAGTTTAAATTGTCTGATGATTTTAAACTACCAAATAAAAAAAGAGAAATGGGAAATTAAAAGGAAATTCAGAGATACCATTATGCTTCCAGAAAATAAAATAATAAAACATAAATACATAAGAAACATATCAAACATATCAAAGGAAAGACTGAATAGAATTAATATCTTACTTTTAGAACGATGTGGGAGATTTTTTTTATGATGACATCATTTTATAATACTAAACTTTTTTTGATTTTTGACAGCTTTATTAATCTTTTTCATAAGAACTTATGGTGGACTCCCAACGTGCCAAGGAGTCTCTGTGACCAGTCGCCATTCAGGAGAGGATGTGAAAGTTCCTGGGAATTCATATAAACAACAAACTGGACTGGTCTCACAACACATAGGTGCTGTACAAGAAGAGCCAGAGCAGACTGCACTTCCTAAGGAGACTCCGGTCTTTTGATGTGTGCAGCAAGTGGCTGGACTATTTTCTCATTTCATAGTAGTCAGTGTGGTGTTCTACGCTGCTGTCTCCTGGGGGAGCAACCTGAGCTCAAAAAAAGCACAATGCCTAAACAAACTCATCAGGAAAGCCTGCTCCATCACTGGGTGAATTATGGACACACTGGAAGCTGTTGTGGAAAAGAGGATGGTAGCAAAATTGGATGCCATCATGAAAAATCCCCTCCATCCCTTCCAGGAGACACTCTCTTGGAGAACTTGTAGTGACAGGATCATACCACCACAGTGTTGTAAGAAATGCATCTGGGGGTCTTTTCTGCCCACTGTTATTTTTATTTATTTATCAATTGATTGATTGATTGGCTGTATTATTTGTCTTGTGAGTCTGTATCCTAGTTTTTTTATGTTTTTGCTGCTGTATGCATTTGAATTTCCCCATGTATAAATCATGTGACATTAACATGCAATCCAGTTGGCTGTTTACAATGGCACTCCTGAATCACAGGGCTCCAGAGGTCTGCAGCTGCACACCTCTCGATTTTCCACAAAGTCCAGTTAGGGTTTCAGGATGTTTTGAAGAATCTATCTATCTATCTATCTATCTATCTATCTATCTATCTATCTATCTATCTATCTATCTATCTATCTATCTATCTATCTATCTATCTATTACGGTGTATATGTAGATAGATAGATAGATAGATAGATAGATAGATAGATAGATAGATAGATAGATAGATAGATAGATAGATAGATAGATAGATACTTTATTAATCCCCAAGGGGAAATTCACAATATGACATAGTCAACACTTGAACTTGATAACACACTTTCCCTCTGGGACAAAACCTCAAACTCTGTAGAGTGATGAAGAACAAGCATCATACCAAATTGAGCTTAAAGAGAATACTGTTAATCTGAGTGACTATTGGAGCTTTTAAGTGTTAGAAAGTGACATGACTTATACACTTTGTAATACGTGCATACAGAAGCATGAGACCAGTTACAGAACATATATGTCAAATAGCTGCATACAGGTCAACACTGATCTTTGTTAGGCTGCACATTCAGACATGTTTGACAGTGTATATTAAGTTTGGTTATCTTTGCACCAAATCATGACACTGAGTTTGTGACTTAAAATATCTATGTATTTTGGAAATTATAGAGGGAATAGAGGACATTTTACAAAATAGTTCCAGATAATAAACTAAAGGAGGGTTACTTTATGACTTACATAGATTTTTGGGATTTATGTCTTTTTTTCTTATAGTAAAATACAGTTGGTGGACAATGCTGTGTAAGATGTGATGGGATGAAATATGCAGAAAGTTATATTCTTTTGTACTCTGAATGCAACATTCTAAAAAAAGCAGAGTCAAAAACTGGAAACCAGATAAATAAAAATGCATTGGATATTTTGGAAATTTATGTTAATGAAAAGTTTAGATCTTTACTAATTGTACTGTACTATGTCGAAAAATAGATATCTGTATGTTTTCTGTTTTAAAGCCTTGAAAAGGATTTGCAATTTCTACTGAGTTTACTACACTGAAAAATACTTAAAATCTTGGTCATTTATCTTTAAATTTCACTGGATCAAAAATAGGTCATTTTTCTATTTATGTATTTTAAAGTCTTACTCTGTAGAAAAAGAATTCAAATCTCTGTTAAAACATTCTGCAGACTTTTCCAATGTTGAAAAATAGTTATGGTCTCTGTTAAGACGTTACAAAGAGATTTACTATGTTGAAAATGTTTAAGAACATCTCTGCTAATAGGTATTAAAGATTATTACTGTGTAAATAAAAATGTGTTTACTATACCCAAATAGAGCTATCATCTCTATTAGTAAGTGTTTTTGATTTTTTTTAACGTTTGCTTTATCTTTGTTAGCCTTTAGAGCTTTACATGCTCTATGCATTTGTGAGTGTGTGTGTGTGTGTGTGTTTATATATATATATATATATAGAAATTGTGTGTGTGTGTCTACGTGCAAATTTTGGCAGAAGCCCTTGGGGTTGGCACAATGATTACAGTAAAAGTAGAATGGGCTGTTTTGACAATCTGTTGTAACATGAAACTCCATAGCTTTTATTCACTTTCTCACTGCAATTCAAACAAAGTGCACAAAATGTATGAGTGTACCTGATATGATGCTTACCCTCTGGCCAAAAAAAATATTAAAAAGTCAATTAATCAATGTTTCCGTTCTGCAGGAGGGAGTGCCTTTTTATTCCTTAAGACAGTCTATAGATGATTGTTGGTATCTAAGTTAATCTTCTTCCTTTATAAAATACATTTCAGCTCCTCGACTTCAATACCATTATTTGTAACAGCAAAGAAAAGGATAATCCACCCAGTGTTAAAGCAGCTGATTCCTCAAAGCTGATTATGACGCCCAGCTTCACGTGTCAGAAGATTTCTTTACTTCGTTTTCCTTTTCACCCATCAAAACTGTCAGCATGTCACTACATGGTGTGTTTTTCTCTCAGTTAGACAAAGAATTTTATTGGTACCTATTCTCTCTTGGAACAAAAAAGAATCAGGGTGGGAACCAGACAGAATACCTTTAAGTGGTGTTCAACCTTGAGATGGCCTCAAAAGGATTTGTTTTCATAAGTTGCAAGCCAGACCAAGAAAGAGCCTCCACTAACCACAGAAAAAAGAATCAATAAATCAATAAACAATTCAACTTAGTTCCTGAAAATTGGATTATCCAGCTGGAACAAAGTAGGAAGGCTGTGAGAATATAAGGTGAAGGACTTGGTAACCCATAGGTGGAAGCCTGCTTTGGTGGTAAAATTTCTAATATTTTACACAGTCCTTCAATGAACTATACTTAGCAAGGTAAATACTGGCCTATAAACTAATTTCTGTTTATTGTCATCATACTTAACAGTATAAAGAAGGCTATTTGTTGGTAGTCGTATTGTTGCAGAACCCATACAGTCCGTTGTACAGTAAAACATAGATCCATACAAAAAAGGGATGGCAATAAGTCAGTTATTGTCACATTCTCAAGTCACTAATTTACTTTCAACATTTAACACAAAACTAATAAGACTTTGCTCTTTGTAGTGGCTTTTATGATTATTATGTGACAGTCCGTTCAGGGCAAATACAGTCACTGGGGTAAAGCCAGGTGATACAGTGCACAGAAATTAGGGCATGGGAAACGTTCACAGAAATAAGTTGAGAGTTCAAAAAGAAAGTTTCATCTCAAACATGACTCTCTTTTTTGTTTTTGTTATGATTAATTACCTGGGTGGAGTACAAATGTACCTAGAAACACGTGTGATGACACTACAGATTGCATTTTAAAGAACAGAAAAATGAACTCCAGAACATCACTAAAACCTTGGCATGCAGACAACACAGGGTCTGCCACCCTGCACTGGCCAAGCTAGCAGGTAATAACAAATGTTATTTTTACCATGGAACATAAATCTATCTATCTATCTATCTATCTATCTAAACTAAATTACATATATTAAACATTTACATCACGTCTGCATTATGCTCTGCCTGACCTGGATTCAAATAGCAAATAGCAGTAACCCCATAAAATATTTTAAATGTTAAGTTATGAATAAAAAAGAAACACAGGTTAATCTCATTATTAATTCACTCACTTCATACCTATTTAACTATATAAGCATTGCCAGCATTCACATAACTAAAAATTTCTTTGAAGAACTTTGAGCATGAAAAATGTGCTATATAAATAAAATGTATTATTATTATTATTAAAAAATGCATTTGTATATAGGTTCAGTAGGTTTTTATTGTCGTAAGTACAGAATACAGTGAATTTCTTATTAGTATGTGCTAATCAACATGTTGCCACTCTCTGGAGCCATGATTAAGGCATACTGCTATCTTCATTATCTGAAATAACAACCTTACCTCGAAGTTAGAATTAGAATTAAAGAAAAGCGATGATACATTGTGCATAACATGAAGTCAGTCCATAAAAACAGGATCCTCAGAAATAAAAATGTAGTCTTGGTGGAGATCTTATTTTATTCTGTTGTGATACTTCATGTTTTAGTTTTTATGTTGCTTAGAATGCTTATAGTGTTTACTATTTTATACCAAAGTTACTATTTTAGTGTGATAAATCAATTTAATGCATTTTGGAAGTCTTCCATATTTTCTATATTTATCAATATAAAGAGTGACAGTAAATAGCAGAAAACGGGACTCTAGTCTTTGTGGGATTTACTGTGTAAATTAATGAAAGTAAATACATAAATATTATAACTTTTGCCCTTTTTAGCATAATTAATTCCTGTCGGAAATGTTGCTATATATATATATATATATATATATATATATATATATACTAGACAAAAAGCCTGTTTCGACAACGTAAGATGAAACGGGCACGAGTTTGTGTCAGTAATGTATGAAGAACAAATGATAAGTAAGAAATAAATAAAAAAGTGATGTAAGTAATGATAATTAACTAAGAGGTTTGGGATATGTATGACTTTATCACGGCAAAAAATACTGTACACTTAAAAAAGACATGCTATCTATGACAACGTTTTTTGTTTGTATACTGGAGGCCTGTCAGTATGCAACTAAAGTTGTAAAATCTCTCTGTAGACTACATTTTTTGTGAAGACACTCTCACTGTTTGGTAGTAATTTCCCTTGATGTGGCCCATCTTTAACTTGCACCTTCACATCACTCGCCCACTGAAAGTACTTAATAATAATATGTTCTTACGTATTATTTTGAGTGTGAGGGTTGGCTGTGATCAGGGCTAATATACTACGCCTGGGCGGAAGGATTTGGGATTTCAGAATAATAATCCCGAAATGTGTAGGCTAAATCCGCCACCTGCCGCGATGAAGCAAATTTTCTCTTTAGAGGCATTTGCATAAGTTGGAAGTGAGACAAACTTTGAAATGTTTAAGTCATGAATGTACCTGTTGAAGACAGTTGTATAATGCGTAGGCTAAATCCGCCGCCTGCCGCGATGTTGGGGTTGGATTTCGGTCTCGTAAGGATTTTCGGGCAGCGGCGCAGAAGGCGACTGCGCATTCAGCTTCGGACGGACGTGAGTGAGTGAGTGAGTGAGTGAGTGAGTGAGTGAGTGAGTGAGTGAGTGAGTGAGTGAGGAGGCAGGCAAATTATGTATTAAGATATAAAATGCAAAAGCTTGAAAGCAGCTTATGATGTGATATGTATAACATGTATAACACAAATTGGTGGCATGGGTTACTGTGGCCACATAATTGGACTTCAGGTCCATTTCATGGAAAGCAGCGGCACAGTGGTGGCTCATTGCAAACCGTGGTTGACAACAAAAGAATAGCAGCATGTAGCACTGCTGACAGGAAAATGAACCTCTGCAACATCTGCTGACAATAAAGTACATTGCACAGTCTCGCAAATGCAACTCATACACTCCAAGTGTAAAACAAAGACATTCACCAATAGGTGTTATCTGTGATGTGGTACTACTACGCGAAACCAAATACTTTCAAGTATAAAACCAAAAAAAAAAACTACTTATAAAAATATATTATTTGACTTTTTAAAATGAAAATCTTTAGGTTTCACTGTACAGTATTCTCTCATTGTGCATCAAATTGCCAAATATATAAAGTGTACACATTAACAGGCACGTTTGTCTTGCCTTGTGCAATAGATATCTGCATTGAAATTGTAGATGAGTCAGCCTTCAGCAAATTAAAACATTGCACATTTCAGTATGCACCGCTAGTGCTAACACTCAGTTTTCCGCGCAGTCATTCCAAGAGTACCCCTTGCTGCTCCCTGCAGAATGCGACAGGAATGAATATTTGGGATAGAGCCGGGTGTTACTCACACGCACACCCATTGTCAGTTATGACCGGAGCTGATGCTGACTTTCAAATAAATACACTGCAGCCTCCAAATGGAGCAGTGCTGGCTGTAGGGGTGGGACTTTCCACTTCTATTGGCTTAATGTTATCGTGTTCAATGGGGCGGGGTTAAAATCCACTGGCTACAGTGAGTGGCTCACCTTTGTCATGTGTGTTGACGCTGGCCTTCTCGCATTATCCTGGGCATCACAGCTCCAAAATACATCAAGGTTTTGCATGGTGCAAACATAGAAAAGTTAGTCCTTTGAATGTGAAACTACAAGAGGTAAAGTCTGTGTAAAGCGTTTTGTTAAACATTATTTAATGAAGAGTAATGTCTAATTAGGTTTTGTTTTGATGATAAATGTAATTATTGAATATATATATATATATATATATATATATATATATATATATATACTAGCCATGTGCGCCCAACTACGTTGCACGTGTTAAAGTTGTCTGTGAAGGGCTCCCTGTTTAAATGCGGCTGCCAGTTGTGAACTGGGCCCTTCGTCGCACAGCATTATGATTTTTTATAAGGGAAACAAAATTACAAAACAAAACCCTTGGACATTGATTCGATAGGAATGGCCTACTCGGAATCACTGTCCAAATTGTAATTATGTGGTGGTGGAGGAGCATTTCTGCTTCTCTCCATTCACAGTCCGTCTCGTTTTCATGACGCTGTTGTTTCCTCTCACGATCTCTTCTCAACCTTTCTCCAATCTCGCAGGTTGCTTTGTGGCAATCCAAAGAGTAAGGAAGAACCAATGCTTCTTTCTTGAACTCCAAACGCCGACTGATGGAAAATCACAGAAGTGTGTCCGACTTATATACTCTGACTGCCGACTCCAAGAAGTGGGTGAACATTCGATTTAGATGAATTGCTGCCAATGACGGTCGATAGAAACATAAAAAACCACAGTCTCGACAATGAAGCAGGTGTTGACGCAAGATCTAAACACAAAGCACGGTGTCGACGCCATATCTAAACACAAAGAGTGGTGTCGACGCCAGATCTAAACACAAAGAGTGGTATCGACAGTGTTTGTAAACAAAAGTAACAACCAAGGTGTTGTATATTCAGCCAGTACAAACAGCACGTAGTCTCCTTTAGTTCAATCCTCTTTAATCACCACACTCCAACCTCATCCAACGATCCTCCCCCTCACTTCCTCTCCTCCTCCATCACTACTGCCCTCTCCTGAACACAGCAGGAACACCACACAAGGCAGTAAATTCGTGGACAAACAAAGATCAAGATCCAAATGAAGATTATATATAAAGATATATATACGCACACACTTTTAATGTAGTTCAGTGTTACATGAACACAAAATTGGAGTCATTTTTGACACCAGGGAAAGTTTAAAAATGGTTTCTGTTTATATTAATTGTAATTAGGAGTTTGCAATATGAAAATACACTTTACAAAGGGATTTTCGGAAGTGGATTTGGCTCCTTCTTTAAACGGGTGAAGTCTGCACACCTCTCCTGTTAACATACACACCCGTGCATTGGAATCCAGTCATTAAGATGTTCATTTGGGGTGAATGTCTCTGCTTGGAGCTGTAGTTACTTGGCTTATACTTCAGTGATTGTAATATGACTCACTCGCAAAAACTGGAGATTATTGCTGAGAAGAACTTTTTCGACTATATGTTAAAAATATTGTACTTTTCATACTTAAGTACACTTAATAGCAGATACCTTAAAACGTCTACTTGAATACTTTACTCATGAGCAACTTTTACTTTTACTTGAGTCACTTTCCAAAAAGGTATGTCTACTTTTACCGATGTATGGCTGTTGTGTACTTGTACATACAACAATGACACTTAATTTATTTGTAATAAGAAGCAGACATAAGCTTTTATTATATAGCACATTTCCTCCATCATAGCACACTCAGTTCAGTTGTTTGATGTATTTATACAGACAAAGCAGGTTTAGCATCCTGTTCAGGGTTACTAGTAAGGGAGTGTTTTCTGTTGAATTGGTAGCTTGATGCTTTACACTTCCAAAACCGGAATGACAAAGGCAATACTTCTAATCCATCCATCCATCCATTTTCCAACCCGCTGAATCCGAACACAGGGTCACGGGGGTCTTCTGGAGCCAATCCCAGCCAACACAGGGCACAAGGCAGGAACCAATCCTGGGCAGGGTGCCAACCCACCGCAGAATACTTCTAATGTAAGAGCATCAAAATGTTTATAAAAAAAAAACAGACTTATAGTTAAGCTTTATTACTTTGAGTTCTTTTAACTTCTGTTCTGGTGTGGTACAGGTAGCTCAGTGGATAGCGCTTCTGCTTCACAGCTCCTGGGACGCAGCTTCAGTTCCCAGCCCAGCCACTGTCAGCGAAGAGTTTGTTTATTCTCCACATTCCGAGCACGTGCTTATGAGTCCAATTAGGGACTGTAGTAGTGTGCAAGTGTGCCCAGTAATAGGCTGGCAACTACCTACTATTGTTTCCTCACTTGAGCCCTATTGTTGCCACGTTAGGCTTCGGCCGTCTGTGACCCTCAGTTGGAAAATGTGGGTTCAGAAAATGAAGGGATGGATGGATATTAATATTCTGAGTCTGAAACTTGCAGCTATTAATTGTGGTTAGTTACCACAGTTCATTTCTAGGTCAGGTCAATTTTTGTGTGGAATTTTCATTTCCTTTTCAAAGTGTACTGTGCTTTGATCAAAAGATATCGATGGAAAAAATACATCATAATTCGTCATGCTAAAGTTAAGGAAGTTTCACTGTTTTGACCCTGTTGAGGCATTTCTGATATTACTGATATGTTAGGATTTTATTATTACTATCTTTTTTTAAGGCCGGAATTTTTTTATTTTGGGTGGCAGAGTGATTGCCATTGCTGCCAAACAATTCCAAAGTAATAAATTCATACCTCAGGCTGTGTGTATGTTTTGTTCTGACATTATTATTATTATTATTACTACTACTACTTGGATGATGCCTTTATCTGTGGCTACTTACAACATCTGAGATACGTTTATTTAGTTTTTTTCCTCCCAGTTATAGTATAGGCAAGTAAAGTGACATGCTCATGGTCACATAATGTCAGTAGAAGAATTTAAACTGCTAGCGTTTGTAGTCCAAATCCTTAACCACTTTGCCACACTGGCTCACATAACTAAGACATACCAGTTGGTGATTCTATCTAGTATGAGTGATTGGTTGTGTTTGTGTAAATGTGCCCTGTCTAGGGATGGCTTCTGCCTTGGCCCAGTGCTGCTGAGATAGAATTCAGACCCAGTGACCCTGAATTTGTTAAGGATGGAGCTATTTTTTTTTTTTTTTTCTGGTGAAATATTGACAGTGGGGTGAGATTCCAGTCCATCACAGGGCACACTCCTCATTCACTGGCTCACACTGGGAGTATTTGGATTATTCAGTTAGACTTATACCATGTATCAAGGAAGGGAAGGAAACCTGTTGAAAACCATTGTGTACACTGGGAGCACATGCAAAGTACACACTAAATGAACTAGTTTTTCTATTTATTCTACTCTTCATATCTTTATAAAATGATAGCATGTTTAATATCTGAACTCTATGAGTAATTGAGGTATGTTTATTATTTGATAATTTCCAGCTTTCATTATTTTCTAAAAATACCATAGCATTCTCAAACCAGCTTAATTCAGTTAGGGATTGCGGGGACTTGGACTGTGTTCCCTTTGTGGTATTATAGTAGCATTTGTAACTAATGTTTTTTTAATGCTAATGAAAAGTACTACAATATTACTGGCATGTTCAAATAATAATAAGTGGAATTATTAGCATTATAATAGAAGGTTTTCCTTTTCCTTTTTTTTAGCTGCAGAAGTAGTGAAAGCTGCCTCACTGAGAATGAGAGTTTCCCATACTGTCAGCAGTCCCTCAGAAAGGTAAGATTTTCCTGGCCTTGGCTGTGCATTTTTAATGTGCCTCTCTTGCAAAGGTTTATTTGGTAAAAAAACATCCATGTTCCCTTTAAAACCTCAGCCCTGAATGCTAACAATGGCACTTTTTATATACGTTCCCAACTAAATGTGACCTCCAAATATTTTTGCTACAGAAAGCTCTTCCAAAGGTGTAAAGCTAAAGGCTTGCTGTGAGCCTGAGAATTTCCTCCTCCTCCTCCTCCATAACCCCCAATCACCACCCCTCCCCCAGGTCATGTCTGCTTTCCGCTTTACTTCTTAAGGCTTACACTTGAGCTTTGACTAGGAACAGTTAAGTGTGGATCACATTTGAATAGCACTCATAGGCTATGGATTGCCACGACCCTGAATGGGATTAGACGGTTTTGAGAATTATATGCTATGATATTCACTTGCAAAATCTATGCATAAATGCAGACAAAGCGCATTGAATAATCAAATACATTGTGTTTACTGACACAGTAACAGTTAATGGTGGTGCAGCCAGTAATGAAAACCCTTGAAAGAGAAGACATATCCGGCGCAAGCAGGATCTTTGGGAGTAAATTGTACACTTTGGGATGATACTTGAACTCTTTCACTATTTACTTTTACTTAACTACAAGAAAGTCCAGACAAAAGGCTATTTTCCATCTGCTGTCCCTCGACTATAGAGGGAATACATTATTTCAAGGACTGGTCATTGACAGAGGCTGAGGCTGTCCTTAACACAAACTCCAGTCCACATTTATTTTTATTATCTGACATATACTAAACACTGCACTAGGCTGCAATTTCAGATTATTAAGAATTAATTTAAATTCTGCACTTAAACATGATCACTACTGTATACATAATGTGTACATATGCAGATTTGAGTATGTATAAACCTATATACAGTATATACTGTATGTACCATGTATATTAAACTTTTATTATCTGTGTTTGACAAAACAACTGTTTGACTGCATCAGAAGTGCATATTTATTGTATTTTGATTTTATATTAGATAAACCTTTACATTTTTGGATAAAACTGTAGTTCAATAGATACAATTACCTTGAAATTTAAATAACTACAAGAAGGTCATGCAACTATACGCAATTATTACCGTATATATACATTAGAATAATTTTAACGAGAACAAGCTATATGTATTTGGTATAAAAATTATATACAGGTGGTACCTCGCAATTCGACCTCCCGCAATTCGTCCGTCCCGTAATTCGATGGTCGAATTTGCTGGGAGGTTGACTCGCAATTTGACCTCTGCCCCACAATTTGACCTGCACGCGCTCTGTGCAGCGTGCAGGTTGAGAGACGCAAAACGTCAAATGCGATGTAGAAAACATGTCCGCGCTGTCCTGGGAGAGTCGACTCGCGTTTTTGCTCCCTTCAGCCACTTTTCTAGTGTTTTTGTGCTGCTCTTAAGAAAGGTGCCAGAATCGTGGATGTTGCGAAGGAGTATGGTGTTCCCAGGACAACTGTGTCAACTTTTTGGAAAAACAGGGAACAGATTCTGGGTGCAAAGGTTTCTGTGGGAGCAAAAAATGTTGTGGACAAAAGTAGGTCTACAACTCATGGTTTTGAGTTGGTGGTGAGTTGGTTGGTGAGTTAAATTTTTAATTAAATTTTACAGTATTTTTTCCTGTACTTTTTGTAGGTTTAAAGTGTATTTGGGGTTTTTTCTTGGCCCTGCAACCAATTAATTGAATTCCCATAGACTTCTATGGGAAATGGTGTCTCGCAATTCGACCGTTTCACAATTCGACCCTAGTCCAGCAATGGATTAGGGTTGAATTGTGGGGTACCACTTGTACTGTATATTTGTAACTGTGTGTGAATGGTATTATGACATATACAAATTATACATTTTAAATATATTGTCACACATGTGTGCCTGGGGACCACTTTCCTGGCTCCGACAACATAAGCCCTACCACCCTGGTACAACAGGGGGTCCTGTTGCTAGCGATGTCTTCTCTTTTGCCTCAGTCCAGATCCGAAGTCTGAAGACGTTGTTCGTGCTCCCCTTCCAGCAGAGCCACCATAAAGACAGATGAGAGCAGAAGGATGGTGTCACTTTTAGACCCAGCATCACCATGGATAGAGCTCTGTCACAATTTGTATAAAAAAAAGTGAGAAAGAACGAGTCTAGTGACACCCTGGTTAGCTATTCTGCTGCACATATCCAACATTTGAGTTTCAAATCCCCCACCCTGTCATTGTGTGGAATTTGCACATCTCCCTATGCCTATGTGTTTTTTTCTTTTTCGTAATCTGATTTCCTGCGATTTTTTTAAGATATGCATTGTAAGTTAATTCTCAATTCCAAATTTGCCCTTTACTAGCGACATCAGGTACAAGGCTGAAACCACACCCACATAAACTCTGTCTGAATTAAGTAATTTAATAATTAACCTAACAAACACTCACCCATGGGGATGAGGTAGGAATATCGGAGTACAAAGAGAAAAACATGCAACATGGGATTCAAACCCAGGATGGTGGATCTGTGAGGTATCAACTCAAACCACTGTGCCATCATAGTTATATATATATATAATAGCAATTTATTTAATATTTGTGATAGCAATATAGCCTACACACACACAAATGCAAAAATATCTATAGGCTTCAACCCTTGTACAATGCCTCCATTCTGCTAATTGCGACTGTAGAGTTGCCTACAGCCGTAATTTTCATATTTTTTTTTTGTTCTTTATTTCGCCTTATACAATTTCTTGTATTAGGAATTTGTTAGTTTTCGCAAACCCCTTGGGGTCAGAGTGCATGGTCAGCCATTGTTCAATGCCCGTGGAGCACTTACAGGTTAAGGGTCTTTCTCAAGGGCCCAGCAGAGTAGGATCTCTTTTTGCCAGTGACGGGGATTTGAACCAGCAACCTTTGGGATACCAGCGCAGATCCTTAGCCTCAGAGCCACCACTATTATTAGGCCACTTATTTTGCTACTGTGCTTATTCAATCCTCAAGCACGCCATTTAACATAATGTATCATTCCATGAATTTCAGATAGGCTGTCTTTAATGTAAAATTCCCTGTGCAAAAATCATCAGGGCAATTTAAGTCTTTCATTCCTGCATAATTAACTCCTCTTGATAGTCTATAGCATGGATGTAATCTAAAATAGCTACAAATTTCTGTACATCTAAATGTCAAAACAACAGGCTACAGCTGAACAGAACTTGAAGTCTGTGCGAGAGCTCACAGAGCAGGTTAAGAAGAGGGTCAGGGTTCACGTGAGAGGGTTTTCTAATCCTGACCAATCTGAAACAGGAATTGAACCTGGAAAGTGACTCCTTGTTGCTTATTTGCAAACCCTAGTGAAAGCACAGCAGCTGAACATTTTCTTGCAAATCCAGCTTCCCTTTTGACTGAATGTTTGAAGTTCCAGAACTTTTTCTCTATTTTTTTTTTTTGCTCACATCTGCGTTTAATTTTCAAGTTTAAGTGCTATTCTAAATATTGTAGTGCTCAGTGAGTATAAATAGAAGCAGTTCAATAGCAGCTTTTATGATACGGCGTGTGTGACCATGTTTGTGTTTGGGCACGTTGGGAAGGGCTTTCTCAAACCGCATTCACAAGACCCCTTAGAGAACAGACTGCCCTCAAAACAGCCCTTTACTCTGATTGGCTGTGCAACCCCTGTGATTTACTACAGGAGCATATAAGCAAGCTTTTGTTTGAAGATTAAAAAAAATATTATTATAAAACTCGACCTTCAGAATATTTCTATTAAGTTCATAATACATTTTAAATGTAAAGACTGGCTGGCTTTAATTTATACAATTATAACCTTGTGCACTGTATATATTTAAATACTGGACAGCATATACTGCATTGTTAGTAG
Source organism: Erpetoichthys calabaricus (assembly GCF_900747795.2). Lineage (NCBI taxonomy): Eukaryota > Metazoa > Chordata > Cladistia > Polypteriformes > Polypteridae > Erpetoichthys > Erpetoichthys calabaricus. The sequence goes on along the minus strand of NC_041398.2, from coordinate 40,717,516 downwards.
TGTGTGTATGTATATGCATATATATTTATAGATAGATATATTGCATAGTTTACTGTCAAATAATGCAAAGAGTATATGACACATGTTTCGCCCTCATTTGGGCTCATCAGGCGTACACACTCTACTGCTCCCCTCTCGGGGAATCGAACCACAGACGTCAGCATCACAGATAAAGCCCCTTTACGCTGTGCCACAGCATGTGGTTCGTTTATATATATATATATTTATATGTATGGATATAAAATATGTGTGAATGTGTTCGTGTGGGAATAGATGATTGCTCTTTGGTGCTCTGTCTTTTTTATGAATTTTTGTTCCAGAGGGGTAATGTGTTGCTGGGCTGAAAAGTTGTCCCTGGCAGATATATTTACTGTACTAGTTACACAGATAGATAAATAAACTTACACCCTGGCAGTAATATACTTGAATTTAATTTTATAGATGTACAGATGTATCAATTGTATTTTTATTTTAATTTTAATAACAAATTTATAAATACAGTACGTCATTTATACTCTATTAATGATGAAGCACTAAATTGGCCTGCCCTCCAGTGAGCAGAAGTGGGAGTGCAGGAAGTCCTTTAAAAATTAAGACACACTTCCAAATTGGGACAGTAAATCTAGGCTCTTGTTTGTTTTTAAAGGTCACATAAAATTTTTAAAGTTTTTTAAAATTTTTTTTTGGATAGGAATTGCCATGGATTTAAAAACAGTGGTCTGAAATTTGGAAAGAGAATAAATACAACAGGCTAAACAAGCTGCAGAAAGCACTTCATACTAGATGCCAAAACATATGCTCCAAACATTTACTTTGTGCCAATATGTGAATACAATACTGTGTTTAGAGTTTTTAATTGTTGCACTTCATATTTAGTTTTCTATTTTGATGTATAAGTAGTGAAACATAATTCTCTGGTTCTGCTTTATTTTCACCCAAATCTGTCTTTGTCCTTTCCTGATTTACTCTTGCGGTATGGCCCTTCTGTTTCCTTTGCTTATTTTTTTCCAATGCTTGATGCATTTTTTTATTTTTCAACCTTCTGAAATACTTTGGTAAACATGTGTTGCTCATTATAAAAGGCACTATACAGTGTGTAACCTGATTGCTTGACTTTGCATTGGATTCATTCATTTAGTTGCCTTTGCCACATGGTAAAGATAATTTTGTGATGCTGGCAAAATACTGTATTTTTTTGTTACTGGACCCTCAGACACTTCAGTTGTTTAAATGATTTCATTACTTTTCTGTTGTTGTGTCAGCAAACTGCGCTAGATTTGAAAAATGACAGGGAAAAGCTGAGTAACAGGAAAGTGTCAAAACTGGGAGATCAAAGACACGAGCGACAAGGCCAAACATGGTCAAAAGTCTAAGACAAAAAAGTCAGAACTAGTAAAGAATACTGACAACTTTAAAGAAACAAACACTATGAAAAAGGGTTTTGTATCCATAACTCAGGTAAGGAAGTCAATTCATACTGTAGATGATCTTTTATCCATGTCATGTTGTTACCTAATGGTAGCAACCTCCAGGAACATGCCCCTAGCAATGCGTCAAATGGTGCTGATGACGGAAACAAAACTTAGAGGCAATAATACAAAATGCAAAATGGCAGAGAAAATGGTCCAAAAGTTAGATAACTCTTTATACAGTTGGAATTTCCAAAAATAAACATCATAATCAAAAGCAAAAACCTCTAAAAAGTGTTTGATTTCAGAAACAAATGTGTGATTGATATATATATATATATATATATATATATATATATGCACATATACATCCATTAGCCAACCCGCTATATCCTAACTACAGGGTCACAGGGGTCTGCTGGAGCCAATCCCAGCCAACACAGGGTGCAAGGCAGGAAACAAACCCCAGGCAGGGCACAAGCCCACACACACCAGGGACAATTTAGAATCACCAATGCACCTAACCTGCATGTCTTTGGACTGTGAGAGGAAACCAGAGCACTCAGAGGAAACCCACGCAGACACGGGGAGAACATGCAAACTCCACGCAGGGAGGACCTGGGAAGTGAACCCGGGCCTCCTAACTGCGAGGCAGCAGTGCTACCCACTGCGCCACCGTGCCGACCTATATATATATATATATATAAAATAAATTATTTGGTATATTATGCAATTAGTGAGCAACAAAAACTGAATGGCATAATGCATTTATGTTGGATCTCCTTCTAAAGCAGCATTGTTTAATAAACTACATGAAAACTGTTTGCAGTTAATGTTAACTACTGTCCATCACAGACTTGTAAACGTTTAAATGTTGACTGCTGATTCTAGTTGAAAACACTGAATTTGCAGCATTTGACCCCTATTTATTTACAACCTGGTGATTTCACATTTTTCTCTAAATTACCCACTGAAGGTGGAGGAACCAAAGGTGAATGTAACGGTACACTTTAAATATATCCTAAAATGCAAGTGACTTGCACACTTTGAGTATCTAGTGTTGTATATTCAATTTAAATCAAGTATTCAGTAACTACAATTAAAATTTATAAATGTCTCAGACCATACTAATCATTAATAGCTGTTTTACCAAACTCTACCAGATTTAGCTATTAATGATAATAAAGTAGTTTTGGTGGGTAATAGTAATAGTCATATTATTTTTTCATAATATACATATTGACATAAACATCTATAGCAGACATTTTCTATTACTGCTTGGTTTAAAATTCATCAGTCTATCAGGATGGCATTCCTGCCTTCGCCGTCTTCATTTTATCTGGTGTTTTCTGTTTTCCCGTAACAAAATTTCATGTCATTTATTGTCATTTATGTTCTTCGTTAACAGGGGTGGGTATTAATATTAATTTAAGTGTCTCCAGTACACAGGTCATTAAAGGATAAGTTCGGTATTTATTAAGTCTCAGGTATGTTCTTCACAAACACTGTACATATGCATTTGCTATGCAAACTTGTGTTCTTAAGTTAAGTGTTTTCTACAAATTTTGAAGTTTTTTTTTTAAACTTATCAATGTGTTTTTAAGTTTTTATTTTCTGTGCATCCCGTGCCCCATAAGATTACCTGAGAGGCCTATAAAAGACACTTAACCTACTCCAAGCTTGTGGGATCTTATATAAGTAATAATAGTATGCCTTTGTTCATACTTGGAGGTGAGTACAGGCTTTATATGTAGTAGTTCATTTGAAAACAAACATAGTTTGTTCATTGATAACATATACTCGCTTAAATAAAAATACCAAAATGAGATGTTAACAGAAATAAAAACACAGAATTGCATGTTTGCTAATCTGCTGTTGTGGTTGTTTTGTAACAAGCAATCACTAGTCCAGGTTGTTTCGAAACAAAAAACATCAGATAGTAGATAAAGTGCATGGATGGAACACCAGTCTTTCTTAACCTACAGTATAAAATAAAAAATAATCAGGAGATAATCAAAATGGCTTTCTGATATTGAGAGGTCAAAAGACAGAAGAAGTTTGTTATCAAAAAGTCAAAGAATGGAGCATTGAAAGCAAACCCGAAAGCTCAAAGTCTTCAACAAAAAAAGTAAAAGCAGCAAAAGAATCATGAGCAGACGTTCAGATGCTAGGAAGCAGGCTGGGCCCACCACCATCTTATTTAGGTAGCCTTCATCGTAAGTGATCAAATGATTAAAAGTAGTCGTGGTAACCATAAACAATACTGCAGTGCCCATGAAAATCCAAAACTGTGCTTGGTTATAACCAAACTTCAGCCAAATTATTATTTGGCTCCACAACAAATATGTCCCAAATCCAGAAAACTTTTAAATGTGTATGGACTCAGACCACAAAGCATTACAGGAAACCACTGTACTCTGCTATCCTGAACACTATTAGAATTAATGAATTTATTTAATTTAATGATCAAGTAGACAGTGTTAGGTTACAGACTAAACAGGCACCTCCTACACCTATTATTGCTGGTTTAAACCATACCACTCCTTTTATAGAAAACTTAAAGATTCAAGTAGCGTAATAAGGCTTATAGGTCTTTAGGGTAACATATAGTATATATTCAAGCTTGGAACTGTTCCTTAACCCCAATTCTACTTTCATTGGTGAAACACACACTACTTGCAAAGTCTATTGTTATTCCTTATTTATTCTTTTATCCAAGACAACTTTCTCTATGGAAGATTCATCATAGCCACTTTTGTTTGCTTTAGTTGGCATGGCAATATCTTTTCCATTTCATAAGATGGAGTAAAAAGCTATGTGAAAACTGTATGCATGGGTATTGAAATATTAATAATCAAATTGTGTATCCTGGAGTCAAATAAGAAAGAATTGTCTGTGATTACAAAATGTATCAAGTCAGTGCGTTATGCCTTCTGGATAATAGGATAAACTGATTTGAAGCAAATTCCCCTCCTACACTCACTGCAACATGTGACATAGACGACAAAAGTAATAATCAGATACATTTTATAAAATCAATTATCAAGTACTAAACCATCGCAAGGGTGGCACTTTGGTACACTGGACAGGGCTGCCACCTACAGGAGCCACAATCCTAAGTATGAATCACACACCTGGATTTTGTGTGTATGTGGAGTTTGTATATTTACCCCATGACTGCCCAGGTTTTCCTTCAAATCCACAAACACATGAAGGACAGGTTAATCGGTGAATCTAAATTGGCCCTAGTATGGGTGGGTGTGTGTAAGCCCTGTGATGTACTGTTGTCCTGTGCTGCCAGGATAAGCTCCAGCCCACCATGGCTCTGAACTGGATTAAGCATATCTAAAAATGTGTAAAGCACTTCTTTGATTCCATATGAAATGTGATTCATATCAGCCATATTCAAATTACTCTATAATGATTTTGATGTTGATATGGAACTTTTATTCAAAATGATGTATCAGATTGGCTATTAGCTGAATATCAACCTCCCAGTAAACCTACTGAAAGTACTAGCATACAGTACACTATGAACATTTGCATATGTCATACACCACATGTCAAAGCTGCCTGATATTAACCCACTAATCATATTTATATTTTAAAAGTAATTTTTAATTTAATTAAATGCTGCATACTGCTATTTCTAGATCAATTCTTACACTACAGTGACTTCAGACCAGTTTCTGTGGAGGATAAGTTGCCCAGATATGCATGTTCCATATTTTCATACATTCTTCGAGAGTAGTTTAAGTACTTTACAACAAAACAGAGCCTGTCTTAGGCCAATTTGTGGTAGATCATCTTTACCAAATGATGATGCAACTTCTCAAGTATATCTGGGCTTCTCGCAAGAAAGAACAATTAAACAGGCAAAAGAAAACAAAATTGAAGGTAAACTTAAGTCAGTTCAAGGACTAGATGATAATATACCACAATAAATATTACTTGATAATCGAAAGAGTTGGACCAAGCAGTCATAGTCAGAAAATCAGAGATCTAGAAATCTTAAGCAGGCCCCATGTTTTTTAATTAATGCATCTTCAAGGATTGACATATGGCGAAGGTAGCCTTTTCTCAGACATTTCCTAAACATATCAGTTTGAAATGGATATTGCAAAGAACTTTAAAACAATTTTAAATATACATGTTCTCTCTAAAGCATAAATGCAGCCTCACAATTCCAGTCTTACACTCCCATCTGTTTCAACCTCAATCATTGTTCATTCACAGCAGTGAGACAGTCTGAACTTGTGTTGTTAAAAGTTAGTTAGCCATGCTTCTGTCATTTTCATCTCTACTTCCCAACGTGTTTAAAGTTTCCTCCACATTCTATCCTGTGCCACTTCCTGGAGATATCTTCCTCTTGTTCCTCTATCTCTTGCTTGCACCATATCTTTCCACCTCTTTCTTTGACTTCCTGCTCTTTTCCTTCCTACCAGAATCCATCTTTCTGCGCTTTTTGCTGCTCTTGAGTTGTTCATGTACCATACATGTCCTGCCAATTTTATCATTCTCAATTTGCCTATTTCACTCAGGCAGATCTCCATTTGACCAGTCCTTTCTCTCAAATGCTCATTACTTATTACTTATCTAATTCCTATAATCCACCTCCAGCATCTTTCCTCAAACATGTCTAGTCTTCTTTTAAATGTTTGGCTAAGTGTCCAGATCTCTGCATTAGAGGCTCTTAATTTTGTCCACAGTTTGCTGTTTCTGCAACTCCAAAGTCCTCTTTCTAATTTAAGAAATACTTTTTCTGCATAACCTAATCTCTTTGTTACATCCATCTCACAGCTGCCATTCACCTCAGTCTTGCTTTCCAATTATGTGACTCTCTGTACTCTTTCCAGCAGTTGAACTTTATATTGCAATCTGTTCATTCCTTCATGTTCACCAATTTTCACCCATTTTGTTGTGGCTATGCTTAAATTTAATCACAGTATCTCTGATTCCGATCAAATAATCTCAACAGCTTTACTAATGCTGTTACAGTATACTCACTGCCAGAAGCACTGTATCGTCCACATATTCAAGATCTCCCACCAGTGCTCTGATGGGGATATCTAGTCCACCACTCTTATCTGTTTGATCAACCTCCATCAGTACATGGTCCAACAGAAAGTTCAACAAACATAGTGACAGAGTATATCCTTGTCTTACTCCTGTTCTGAGACCTCTCTTTTTCACTTCTCATACATGCTGAGTTAAGTCAGTAATCAAACTGAACGAGTGTTGTTAAAAGTACAGTTTATTAATATTATCCAATTCATTATATACTGTAGTCATCATAATTTAGACTTTGGACAGCTTTTCAAACAACTATGCACTATTTTACATCTTTTTTAATTAAATGGAATTTTAGTATAAAATAGACTATGGACTGAAATGTATATCCACTTACAAATGTTTAATTATAAATAGCAGGCGTATATTATGAAAATAAAAATGTTATGAAATTCATTTATGTAATTTCATTCATCCTTTTGTACCCAGGCTTGGTTTTTAAAAAAACACAAATAATTAAGTAAGAATTGTATAGTTAATCAGTATGTAGTATATTGTGCATAATATTTATCATGGTCCATCTTTCTTTCTTTCTTTCTTTCTTTCTTTCTTTCTTTCTTTCTTTCTTTCTTTCTTATCAATTTAGCAAGGCAAATATTTTTAAGGCATGCTTCTGTTTGGGGTCAGATCTCAGTACATCTGGTGTGCGCCCAGATGAGGTAAGGCTAAATATGGAAAAGAGGCAGCAGGCCAACAGCAAGCTGCCTAAAAGCTCCTTCAAGCCTATATTCAGTTCACTGAGTGCAGGCCCAGAGCACTATAACAATTTCTCAAGTAAAATACACTTACCACTTTATAAACTACTAATTACATAATGAATACACATAAAGATGCAGAATTGTTTAAACACACGGTAAATCTGAAAATTCCCAAACTCTTTAAACTAAGAGGAGCCTAGCAATATTTGTCCATTAGCATCAGCATTGAACTGTGTCCAATAGCATCAAAAGTGCCTGCCATAATTCTACAGGTTTGGTCAGATGCAGAAGAAGGTTGAAATAGAAATAGTGTCTAGTAATAGATAAACCTCCTCAGGAGTTGAGGAGTGAGCGATCTCATTATCTAAAGAGAACAGACCAGATGGTACTATTTGTTATGTGCCATAACACATTTTCACATATTTTTAATTTACTGTATGAAAAAAATATAAGGAACATCTTGATAATTCCATGTGCAGTCTCTTTTATAAATTAATGGCTGAAATGCTCCCTCTTATTATCTCTGTCTATTTATACACACATACACACACACACACACACTTCAATTTTTGTATGACAAATTAAAAAAATGTCAGCTAGAATAACAGTAGCATAATGTCAGTTCCGCACAACATGTCAGCAGTGGTGGATGAAGCAGACTGTCTCTGGAAAGTCTGCAAATTATCAGGCCCAGACTGCCCACACTGAGACACAAAGATAACAAACTCGTCCCACCCTCCTGCTATAATCAATCCTATGTGATCTGAAAACAGACTACACCTGATACCTCACTGTCCAGCTGTGAGAAAGGATGGCGGAAAGCAGAGATTGTCATCCCACTCTGAAGGTCCATCTCCGGCGTTAGTCAGCACATTGCCTTCTGTTAGTGTGAGCTTCCCAAATGTAATTGCAGTGGGAAGAAAAACACTCTTTGTATTGAAAATGTTACTCTGCTAATTACCCATCATTAGAGATTGCACGATGGCTTTTAAGATGTTGGGGATTAGCTGGTGATTACAGCCCATTGAAGGTTCAATAGTACAGGTGTGTGAGGTGAAACACTAACCCTCCAGATAGCAGAGCATGAGAGTTGACTCCCACTGGTGCAAAGACAGGAGCATTCAAGAGCAGAACAATGAGGAAAATGCACTGAGTGTTGTGCAGATCAGAAATCGAGAACAAATGCATGAATGTGTTCTAATGGCTCAGAGCTCTCCTCATTATCACTCATTTCAGGCACTTTTAGATAGCAGAATGTATTGCAAGACTTGGCATTCATACAAGATGAATAATATTCTGCAGGCCTCTCAGAGTCTTGAACTCAAGTGCCTCTAAGTCTTACAAAAAAAAACCCACTGAACGAACCTACCTTTCTCTTGTTTCGGTGGATTTCGCCAATGGAGTTTGCAAGACTGTTGGGGCCCAGCAAGGTCCTAGTACTCTGGGGCCATTCAGCACTCACTAGGCTGTGCTCTCCCATTAGGAGCTTCCTCACATTCTCGGCTCCTGTCACACGGATCAATGGTCGACCCAACAGGTGTGTTTTAAACACATTCCCATACTTCTCCCTTCGGGATGAATGGAAACTGGAGCCCTAGAGAAGAAAGAGATTCAAGAAGAATAATTAGCTTATTTCATCCTGTCATTCATTTTAAAAAAATCACAACAATTCTGATTTTTTTTGAGGTATGTTTCATGCTTGGAAGTTACTATTTGGTGAATGTGAATTCCTGTTCAGCTTTATTTTTATCACTTTCTTTTATAGCACATTCAGTTTTGTTTACAATTTAGTACATTTGGAGTGCACCTCATTCTCTTCTAATGAAAAAGGCACTTCTGAAGTTTTGTGCAGTCTGAGTAGTCATAGCGCAATATAGAAAGCTGTTCATTTGTGGTCCTTCTGTCAAGGAACATGAATTATACTTAAAGTTATGGACAAGCAAAGAACGGCTATGGAACAAAATGTAGGTAACAAAGACTTACTAAAAAGTCAAAAAGTGTGCAATGTTATGTGCAGATCTAGAATTACTGCTGTTGATGTATTAGGATATAAAGTATGTCCAGATTATAAAGTCATTTTGTATTAATAAGCGGCCATAACAGCAGTTATTCAAGTTTTTAATTGATGCCCGCCATTCAAATATTAAAACTGAAATAAAACATGCTGAGTGACATGGCACTTCTGTAGAATGTTCATCAGGGAAGATATCACTTATCACCATATAACCAAACATGCATGAAGAAACTGAAAGGGCACAGGGGAAGTCCTAGGAATGAAGAACCAAATAAGTGTCTTTGTTTTGGGCATCAGGAAACACTATTTTACAACGGTACTGAAACTGAATGCTACTTTCTTCAATTTGGTATTATGCCCATCATTAAATAGACTTCATTTTTAAACATTACATTTTATGTTAAGCACTATCTTTATAAGGAAAATAATGATTTTGCACTAAACTGTGTGAAATTTGTATCTAAGAGTACTAGTCTAATAGTAAATGATGTTTACGTTTAATGTGTCATCTTTCTTCATCACTAGTTTTTGCATGATTAAAAAGGCATATTATAACAGTTACTATATTAGTAGATTAGAAAAAATTCAGTGTACATATTTTTACTTTTATGAGTAACATATAGGACCAGCAAATCTTTCTAAATCCTGTCACACCTTCAAGAAATTATCCACCTACTTGGTGTTCCCAAAAAGAACACCATTACATGTTTACCAATTTCAACTAAATATTGTTATATAAATAACTAAAATAAGTATATTTTGTATATATATATATATATATATATATATATACAAAACTTGTTATTTAAATAACTATTGTTACACAAATAACTAAAATCAGTGTTTTTTAAGTATTTGTGGGTAACACAAGACCAAAAATAAGGATATCAGTGAACTAATTTCATATTGAAAATTTTGAAACATTTGAGCCACAAATTTTCAGTAGATATGATGAGAATTAAGTTAAGTATATTTTTACATTTTACAGAACAGACTTATATAAAGACTTTGATTTCTATATGCATTCTATACTTTCGAATTTATTTATTTCTACTGAACTACTGAAAAATATTCCTTTCAATGAAAATCTAAATTAATTTTAGGGCTGAATTGTTAAAATATGATGTAAAATGGACAGAGTAAACACAACTTGTTTGTTTCACAGAAACTTAAAGAGGCTACAATCTTTTCTCTAAGTGTGTTCACTTTTGTAGGACTGGGTCTAAGTCTAGGACTGTTTCCAAAATCCAGACAGGAGGTCACACATGGAAAAGGCAGAAAAGATAAAAGTAAAACATTCTGAAAATTAAGTGAAATCCAAAGATAGGCTAAATGTTCAAAAAACGGAGTCCAAACCATAATTAACTCAAAGCATCCTGGGAACACATAAAAAGTTCAAACATAAGATCAATAAATAAACTTACAAAATTAGGGGGAGTGCTAGGGAACTGCTATCTCAATTGAAAGACTTTACTGTTACTGTGTCGCAGGAGACTGGGGGACAGACCTGGCCGGGACGCCTAGAAGGACTGGGAGGTGGCATATTCGTCCTCCCGGCCACGAGGGGGCAACCGCCCTGGATCGGGAGAGGACCATGGTAGAGAAGCAAGGAGGCTCAAGCCCGTTGGGGCCCATGGCCACCGCCAGGGGGCGCCCTGAGCCTCAGGGAGCCTGGGGAACGTGTACTTCCGCCACACCCAGGAAGATGGAGGACGATTCTGCCAGGGACGCCCGGAGTGCTTCCGGGTACAAGAGCAGCATTTCCGCCACACCAGGAAGTGCTGCCGGAAGAACATCAAGCACCTGGAGCACATCCGGGTGAGAATAAAAGGGGCCTCCTCCCTCCAATCAGGGAGCTGGAGTCGGGATTGGGAGCAGGACGAAGCTCCCATGGAGAGAAGAAAGGCGGCCCACGAACAGTGAGAGAAAAGCCCGGAGTAGGGGTGATTGGTGCTGGGAGAACAGTGTGCTGTGTGGGACTGTTGTGCAGAAAGGCAAATAAACGTGTGTTTTATAAAGATGTGGTGTCAGTCTGATGGTGTCCGGGCATGTCTCACAACTGTTACTGTCATACATTACTGTTATCCTGGACTTTTTTATGTCCTCACTTTTCTCTCATGTGACTGATAGTAAGGGCCTAAGGGAAAGGGCAGGTAAAAAGGATGGATAAGGCGTGGAGTTCTAGCACATTCCTGGCAAAGGCATCTATTCATCCATCCATCCCTCTCTGGTCTTTTATGAGATCATATTTTTGCCCTGTCCACAAAGTAACATAGTGGAAATTATATAGTTATGCTTTGGTTTGGACCACGGTTCAATTCCTTGTTCGAATTGTATCCTACAGGGAATTTCAATTTCTGTCGTCTCCAAGGGGCTCTGACTTCAAGACATGTCGATGGGTTAACAGGGGACTGTGAATTGGTTTGATGTGGGTGAGTGAGTTTTATGCTTAGCAAATGTATGTGTCTGTTGCCTTGGAATACATTTTGCTGCAGTGTTCTGTGCTTGCATTGCTATTTACATTACATACTTTTTATAAATATAGGTAATTGTTCAGACTTAATATTTTGTGTGTGCTTGTTCCCCACATTTATAATTCTCATTTTTATTGTATATGTAAATTTTGTACATCACCTTGTTAGAAGCACATCATTTTTGGGGTTTTACTGTTTTTGTGTGTTGTCCATTTTTATTTGTTTATCTATGCGCTGTGCCATTTTGTTTATTGTTCACCTATGGACTATGTAATTCTGTGCATTTGTTTCTATAGCTAGAGCTTTAGTTTGCTGTTAAGCTACGTTTTTGCTAGGCAAATGACACACGTGTCATAATGGCAGACATGATATTAAAGAAAACATCAGATGTCTTACAGCATTGGAAGTTTACTTAGAAAGAAAATACCTCACAAGAGACTAGTGCTTGAGCAATTGATTACAAATAGATACAACTTTCAAGTCTGGGTTTGTAAGTAAAAAAATTTTAGGAAATTATTTAATGACTTCCAATAAAATTGTTTTGATCTCTGGAAAAGGAACAACTAGGAGGTAAGCTAACCAAATAAAAGGGTGAGCATAGTCATAGTCAGTGTCACAGACAAAACTAGTCAGATAAGATGTAGCATGTAAGGACCAAAGTTCAGAACCAACATTTTTGTAGAGAGAAAACCAAAGCGTAAAATCTAGTAACTGACTTGGGATTCGTATTTCTAAGAATGACAAACATTTATAATTTTTGAAAATGCATCAATCCCTTTATCCAATAAGCATATAAATTGGAATGAAAACAGGCATCTTTAAATAGACAATGCATATCGACGTCAAACGTTGTGAAGTCAGTGCTAATATGACGTCATCAAGATAATGATGAAGTATTCTGACTAATCCAAATACAAATACTAAACGCAACAAAATTTAAAAAATAAATTGTTAGAGAGACTCAGTCAGATTACATTAAAAACAATCTTTGCTAACAGCAGTTACACTTCTGTTTTTGCCCCTAGAGAAAGACCTCTTTTATTCTCCACCACTTGCTAATAAAACCTGCCAAAAAAGATATATTTTAACTATCATTTCCCATAGTCCTTCTTTAATATCTGTTCTAGACCAACACTAATCTTTTTTTACCTTTTTTTGCTGCGTAAAATCTATCTGTACAGATATGCCTAATCAAGTATCAAAGCACAGAGTAAGTTACAGTAAGTGAGTTATTGTTGATTACTATTGTAGTTATGATCTTATATTGATTTAAAATTCTTAAATTTTATTTCCACTATGTTTAGCACCTTTCATGGTGGACACTGCTCCCGTTGGACTGCTTATTCCACTAGCATTACAATGATCAGCATCACATATCAACCCCAGGAAATGACCACAAGTGATCAACTATAGGCAATGTATTTGATACGTCTTTAGATCTTGGTGAGCATATTGAAAATTCTTTTTTCAGGTGGGAACACGTTGTTATGAAGAAAGGCCAAAGTGGGTGAAATTCTGACAGTGAGGATGTTTGTCAATGTAAGTTGCACCAGGCAGGCTTGAACAGACAAGACCGCTTTCCATCTGCCAAAAAAAGGCTTCAGAAATACCGGTATTCAGAAAAGAGAAGGGTGGAGGCATCAGCTAATAGCACTTTCAGTATTTTCACCAGAATAAGTAGGACAATTCTGATTCCTTTGCCATTTGCCCAACCTATTTTAATGTCATTCAGCTTAGTTATTATATAATAGCCCTGAAGGAATGAGTTTGCTTGAGAAACTGACATTAAAACAAATCTAATTGTTAAACTTGTGGTTCCCAAATCTATAAGGAAAACTCCCTGCATGTTTTGCAAACATGACTAATTCTCTGAAAACTCCCTTTTCTCTTTTCTGCATGATTGCCTGCAGCTCAAAACATGGAACCCCTGTATTTCGCAGTCGAGTTGGAAAATCTCCAGGGATGCACAGCAATTTTTATTAGAGTCAATTCAAGACCTGGATTCAGAAAGTGACTTAAAATAGAAGTTCAACCCGATGTGACCCTTTCTCAAGGTGAAAATTAACTAAATATATTTTAAAAGTTAACAAGACTTCACTGCTATATCCTTTGAGACTAATAGCCTCACCTGCCTCATGTCTGCTTTTTCTAATACATTTTCAATTATATTAACAATAAAAGAACTCTGTATTTTGATGAAGAATTTTCTGTACTCTTATATTAATGCATATTATTGTGAATAACTCTGTTCTAAGTTTATTTGGGAACGTCATCTGAACCTTTGGCCACAGGTTGTAAAGTTTTCCTGTAAAACCTTTCCTAACCTTACAGATTGAACAATCAGAGAAACTCTAACATATTATAATTAATATTATAACATCCTTTCCTGTAAGTAATTGGTAGATCTTTGCACACACTATAAATAAAATCAGTCCATTTATTTTTGTATAGCACTATTCACTGCTCATAATGCTATAACAAGTTTACAGGTAAAATGCAATTTCACACTTTAAAATTACATGATGTGCGCACACATACAAATAGTTTTTGTTAAGCATACAGTACTACAAAGTACTGATCCTGATAATATAAGTCATCTTGTATTATCATTGAGAAATAGCAAGTCGACAACATTCAAATTTCTCCAGTCAGCATACTTCCTTGTCACCATCCTTAGAGAAAATAAACCTCTGGAGGTCCTTGGGGTGTCAGCTTTAATTGAAAGCTCTAGAAATGTAGAGAATGTCACAGCCCTGGAGATCTAGGCTAACTGGCCATTCACCCCGGCTACTGTTATAAATTATCATACATTATACACACTATGTACAATATGTGAAGAAAGAGATGCATTAAGGCCATGCTTTCTAGTATATGTATTTCTCATATTGGTAAACTCAATTGAAGATGCACTTACTCAAAAAAGCTACAATCTGAATATTTAGTGTAAATATACAGGAAGACTATAAATAACAGCAATGAAATTAGCGTACAACAAATATGGAAAGAAACACACTTACACACACTTACGCATTCTCTCTTTCGATAAATAGATTCTAACAGAAGATAAAGGGTGCAAATTAGCAATGTGCACTTTTAAATTGGAAAATAATTATATTCAAAAAAAGTATGTATTTAAATGTCTCCACACTGTGTTGTATTAGAGTGCACTTCACAGATAAGGTAACACAACAATGAATACAGAAAGGCAATTAGACAGAAAAGTATTAAATTAGGGTTTTATAAAGTGACCTCTGATAGACTACCTGCAGTATGTAAGATATATAATAAAATGAATCAAATGACCAACAGATTGTTTAGATAGAGTTTCCATACATAGTTTTTTATGCATAAATCATAATGTAGTGTCTTTTAAAGTAAAAGTTTTTCACAATGCAAGCTAGGACCATATTACATGAATTGGTCTGCTATTTTGCTGTAGCATCGACATGCCACCAGACTTGTGTAAAATGTGTGTCCTGCTTACTTGCTTTAAAACGCTTCTGCTACTCCTGAGGTTTCCTGGTAAGCCCTGATTAATCTGGTCGATCTCTCAAAAGCTCCAGCCTGCACTTTATCCACCTCAAGGCAGCCTGGCAGTGACGGAGTTAAGATATGTCTTTCAATAGTTCTTTTATTTCTCTTTTTTTTTTAAAAGAAATTTATCAGATATTTTACAAGGGGCACGATAAAGGGGACTGCTTTTTTCCACAGACTGCTTCCAAACAGACTAAAAATACAAATTTTTGTATAAATTGGACACCGGTTGAAACTCCCACCACATAAAGGTAGTCTTTGTGCTGCACTGGAAATGTTGTACAAATGACTCTTTTATTACTACCACAAAAAAAGCACTTTAATTCTATTTATTCAGAACATTGCAGCGCGACCCTGACTGGAGAGTTCACTAAGTTACACTGGTCACCAGTCTGGGTGACCAGGCGTCAAAAGTAGCCATCAGAGCAGCACAGTGACCACAGTCCAGCTACACACTCTGTCAGATTTGACAATTACAGTGACGTTCAGAAATGTCCTTTTGCATATCCTTATCCAAGAATGCAGCATCTGGCTGGTGTGGTGGCACCATCAGCATTGAGCTGATCTTGCCTGAAGAAGGGGCCTGAGTTGCCTCGAAAGCTTGCATATTGTAATCTTTTTAGTTAGCCAATAAAAGGTGTCATTTTGCTTGACTTTTCTCTACATTCATAATGGCTAACATGGTACAACACCCTACTACTAATGTAAAGTAAAGTGAGACAGAGTAAACCTGATTGAGAACAGATTCACATATTCCTTTTAAATGTATGCAATGATTTTCAAATCTAAATGAAGAGGTTTATGTACAGGATGCACGTAAACACTTACTGCTAAGTGAGTGCCTCCATTACTTTATTAAATAATATATTTCAGATTCACACAAATCATGGGAGGTGTGTAACACGTTTACTGTTTCAGTTATTCATGATTATATTGGTATTGCTTACTGTGTTGAAAGACGGACACACTTCAGCACACAAAACAAAATATTAAATATTTGAAATTTATAAGCATTGTTCTGTATGTATATATATATATATGTATATATACATATATGTGTGTGTGTGTGTATATATATGTATATATTAAATGACCTACTTAATCCAATTTACAGTCTGATGCTAACAGCATCAGAGGCAGGAAAGAACCAACCGGAATGGAATGTCAGTCCATCATGGAGCAAACACTCACAAATATTCAATTCAGGTAAAATTAGAGCCACAATAACATAAATGACTGTTGGGATGCAGGATGAAAAACTAGAGTAACCACACAGATGAAGGAAGACCAGGCATACTGCAGATAGACAGTGAGTGGTCTAGGGTCTTTGGAACTGATGGCAGCACGGCTAACCACTGCAACACCATGCTGCCCACATGCACTATATACTTCTTTAACTGACATTTCAGGGGATGCTATGTTGATCTGAGTAATAGTTCTTCAAATGCTTGACCTTTCTGAAAAATTCATAAATATACCCATATTCTCTATCTATCTATCTATCTATCTATCTATCTATCTATCTATCTATCTATCTATCTATCTGTCTGTCTGTCTGTCTGTCTGTCTTTCTGTCTGTCTGTCTGTCTGTCTGTCTGTCTGTCTGTCTGTCTATCTATTTTAATGATAGAGCACCTTTATCATCTATCTATTGCATGTACACACTCTTTACATATATGCTGTGTGTGTGTGTGTGTATGTGTTTAGACATAAGAGATAGGTAAGGATATAAGCTCTACAATATGAATAGAAGAACAAAACATTTTTGAAAATAATTCAGCTTTCTACACATTTCTTTTTGAAAGTATTTGTTTAAGCTTTTTGAGTCATGTATAACAAATTAAACTTGAGGCAGAGGCATTTTGCAAGCAGTTTCTTCATGTAAGCCTTTGTAGCCCAAGACCAAATAGTGATGTTCTTTTTCTTGCAATAACAGCAGTTTTATGTGTTTGCCCCTGATTAATTACACTTTCTAAGGGCATCTAGTGCTAGCCAACACATGGACCTATGGTCCTCGGATAAAGGTGGTTCTAGAGCAAGCTGAATATTTCCATTTTCGCCATACATTCTTTTGTTATCATGTATGAAAAAGTACAGCCATACAGTGAGTACACTGGCGATTTAATAGACGTAAGTAGTGCTTTTCAGCATTTCATCAATGTAAGGATGTAAAAGATCAAGGTTCTGGCACCCCCAGTAGTTTCCAAGCACCAACAGTTTGCCACACTGCACATGCTTGATGCTTAGTGGATGCAGGAACTGCCATTCTTTTTCTTCCTATCACATAATCAATTTTATTTTTTTGCTCAGCAGATGTCACTATTCTTTTTTTTTTCTCTTTGCCATGTCACCTGCTCGATTAGTCTGCCTATGCAGTTTGCCATAAGAAAGATGCAAACTGTGATAACCTCGTGAGGTTTGCTATTAGCCAAATCTTGTGGTTCACCAGTGCACATCACATTATAAACTCTCAATCAAAGTTGTAGCTCCAGTTTTTTGTGAGTAATTTAGTGGCAAACAAAGTTAGCATTTCATATATAGATGCCTCTTGATTGATATAATTAAAGCTTTATTAAAGATACATATAGAGTGCATATATGTGTATGTGGGCATATATATACACATGTATACTTTACATGTATATGTTGTATATATATGTATATATTGTACTGTATACAATATTTTCAAAGCCACTTAAACGACTTAAATTTTTAGGAAGTCCTGGTAAAACTGCAAGCAATGGCTCATTTTGTATAACCAATCGTGTCCTGAGAGGGTCACTTGAAAATAAATAAATAAATAAATAAATATATGGTACATATATAAATGAGCATTTGTTTGCCTAATTACCCAAATTAAACAACTCCTGTATAAGCTAGGTTTGAATTATTAGCACACTACTCTAGGATGAGTTAGAAAGTAGAAAAAGTGATTATTATTTTTGAGGTATATGTCCATGATTAAGGATTATGTATTGTGCCCTTTTATCTAGTATTCTAGTATGCCCTATATAAGTACGCATAGTTATTCTGTATATACACTAGCTGTTCACCCGAAAGAGTGTCAAATGCATGTGACGTCCTTAAAATAAATAAAGCAGATCTGACACTTAAGACTTCCTTCATTGCGGCAGAAATACATATCATTGTTTAGTAATATTTAGCATCTAATGCTTCTGAGCTTATTAAGCCCTTTTCTCCTAAGAGGTCAAAATTGTGAAATTTTACTGTGAAGAAATTAAGTGTAAATGTATAAAAATTGAAGCAGTTTTGCAGCTGTGGAGGTTTTCCCAGACACAGACAGACACCCAACACACGTTTATTTTCCATTATGTACAGTGCTCACAAACCCCACAGTCCCCAAAGTCCTGGGCACACAACACAATGCCTTTCTCTTCAGGCCGGCTCCTTGGCCTCCTCCGACGTCGTCCTACTTCCACCCGACTCTTGTCTCTGTCTGAAGGGAGGCGGCCCCTTTTATACGCACCCGGATGTGCTCCAGGTGCTCCCTGGCAATCTTCCACCGGCACTCCCAAGTGTGGCGGAAGTGCCGGCTGCGCACCCCAGAAGCACTCCAGATGTCCCTTCTTTTCTTCCCCCCAGCACTTCCGGGTGTGGCAGAAGCGCTGAGGTCCAGGGTCCCCAAGGCATTGGGGCGCCCCCTGGCGGTGACCACGGGCCCCTGCAGGGTAGAGCTTCCAAGCTCTGGACCCGTGGCCCCCAAAGCAACCAGGGCTGTCGCCCCCTCGTGGTCTGGAGGAGGCACAATCCCTGGAGGAGGGCACCATCCCCATCCGGGCAACACACAGCAAAGAACAATTTATAGAACAGTAATAATAATTATATCAGTATCTCAGTAATAATATTGAAATCTTATAGAACATGTAGAATGCACCACAATCTAAATGTGCAAATCGAACACAGGAACAAATGAGAGTCAAAAAGCACACATGCTGTCCTCCTCTCTTGGCATATCAACACAAAGTATCTTCCCCCTCTCACTCCCAATGTCTCTACAGACTTTTATTACTCCAGATAATTCATGGATTTCGTCACAAATGGATCACTTGCTCACTTATTATTTGTCCTAGAGAAAAACTGAATAGGATATTTTTTTAGCCATAAAAACACTATATAAATATAAGAAATAATAATAATTATTATTATTATTGTTATTATTAAAATGAGCATTCAGAGAGGAGAGATATGATCAACCGTTGAATAATTATTGAGCAGCAGGCAGAAATTCAATTATATATATATATATATATATATATATATATATATATATATATATATATATATATATATACTGTATCTATGTCAATTAATGCTTAGGATCATAAAACATTTTTTCTCCAAACAGCACTTCCTATATAATTCCATTACTCCAGGACTTCATTTAGCAAAATTCAAAATTCAAAAATGTAATATTGCAACACAAGATCCACTTGTTGCATCAAACAATTTATAGCTTTTGAATTCAAAGGAGTCAAAGAATGTATATGAGAAAAAGGCTTTTGCAGGGAGACAATATAGAGCAATCAAGCACCAGCAAAGATGCAGAAAATGATAAAACATGACAACATTTTAAACTTTTGAATAAAAACAACATTAATTTCAGGTGTTATATGGATACCATATAAAAACACTACCAAAGTTGCATTTTGCGTCCTCTTGCATCATTAGTAAAATAATAAAGGAAATGCTGTTTTTAACTCTGTGTTAAACTAAAATTAAGCAACACTCAATGAATTGATTCATCTTGTTTAGCAGCCTTCACAAAGTTCACAAAAATAATTCAAAACAGAAAATGTAAAAGCACTCTTAGATACAAGATTGTTTAATTACATGACTAGCATAGTGAAACACCCGTTTAATAAAACAGGTTTAATGGTCCATCTGTTTCAATCTCATCTTGCATTTATCAACCTCTGTTCACCAACTATATCTTAAATCCCTTTTTCTTTGTGTGTCTTTTTGTCTTTTTTCATTAGACATTCCAGCCCTGTTGTGAACGCCGTCGACGTACAGACATACACCTCACAGTTTACTGTCTTACACCAGCCATATGCCTTTGTACATCAAACACTCCTCTTTTGCACAATGGTTAACATTATGTCCAGGTATGGACACCAGAGGGACAGACATTTTATCACTTTATATATATATAAAGATAATTGGAAGAGAAATGGTAAACTGATGCTGCCATCTTCGAGCTGCTATCTATATGGCTGCCTAAAGACAAGGTATGTAAAGGCTGTGGCTTCCTCTGATATATGTTTTACACTAAATTTAGCACAGAGCTGATCTGCTGTCACCATTCACAGAAATAAACTGTTCAATAGGTAAGTAGTAGTAGCCTACACTCTTTACTTGTATGATTTTCCTCCTTGAATTGTCTGTTTTAGCAGATGTAGCTTCATATACCTTTAGGACCTCCGAAATGTATGCCTACTATAACATAATACGCAATTTTCTGAGACACACATTTGTCTGTCAAGAACTTCAGGGTTCTGGTGCCAATCCTAGAAGCAACAGGTGAAAGATAAGGATAACCCAGGACAATGAACCAATACATTACAGTGCCAGTTTAGAGTCTGAAATTAACTTAACCTACACACCATTATGTATTGGAGTACTGTATATGAAGGAAAATCCACACAGATATTACACAGACTCAATATTTGACCACAGGGTGCAGGGTCGATGAGGCATCTACATTAACCATTTTGCTACCCTAACTTATAATCCTATTTAAAATATATTAGTTGAAGTGTCATTATGGCCAGTTATCAAAGCAGTTCCCCCAAAGTGAAAATAGATAGGCAAATCTCCACTCTGTGTTACCCTAGAAGTAGATATATTTTCAAAGACTGAGTATTGGGCCTATAAGTTCTAATAGGTATACTAGACAGGAACAAGTAAACGGTTTGAATCTTTTAGTTTTCCCAAAACAGACCCCACCATTTCATTCTTCAATATGACTTTTCAATTTTTTTTTTAGATTTCACTTTGAAAGAGCTGCTTGATTCAAGCTCAGGGGTTATCCACATTTACATGTCTGGTTTCTGTAATGTGACCTTTTGTTTGCTGGTCAGCAGGGAAAAGTCTGGCTTTGAGCTGCCAGGTATTTTGTCACAGTTCATAGCTAAAGCCAATATGGTTTCTATTTTTAAGTATGAAAAAATGTGGAAAATTTTACTTTTACAGTATATACTATAAGCATGTACAGTATAAAACTGAGTAATGAACAAGTGGCTCTAACTGCAGTGCCTTATGAGAGGAAGAGCCACCTGCCACTAGAGGGTGCTGCGATCTGACTCCCTTTCTGTGTCCGCTTTGCTCCATAAATCAATGTGACAATCACTAAGATTCTCTTTTTTTTCATTATCCCTTGTCTGTTGAGTACTAAACACCTCTGCACACACTCAATATTACATTTTCATTCACTAAGATATGCTACACTACTTCATTCCACTTCACAGCGCAGACATTTCCTCCCATAAGAAAATAACAACACACACAGAAACACTTATGGAGTCTTATTTGTATGACTAAATGGCAGCTGCCAAATGTTGACGTCGAGCCAGTAGTGGATAATGATTACCATTGGTTTGAGCTTGTAGGAATGAACATTTTTAATTAGTTTTGCATAATAGCATTAAGAGAATTCTTAGCAATGACTAATCCCCTCATTGTTAATTGGTACACTTTTACTAAAGATGGTCCATTCTGAGCATGGCAGATTCTTATTGTATGTGCTAAAATATCTAATAATGATTTACCTGTTTTTATGTTTGAAGGGTTGACCTCTTGACATTGCTGGGCTAGAAAGTCTTTAATATGTTCCAAGATCTCCCTAACTCATACAAGTTATGGCTACAGAAATGGCATGGGGACAGGACTGGGTCCGTCCAGCAGATGGTATGGATGGTAACATTTTGGAAAAAAACGTTGCCATTACATAGGAGGGGATGATACCATAGTAGTCAAACTCTGCAATGAATGGAAGATAAAATGAAGCAGGGAAACATTTTTCATATGTATGGTGTCATCCCATATTAATATTCATCAAACTTATCCATTTATAATGGCAACCACAAGCTACACCTTTTTTTTAAGAAACACAAGACGTAGAAGAAGTGGTTTAATTTAGACACAAATCAGTAAGGCATGTGACTAACTAAAATTATTTCAAAATTTGGTAAATCAATAACATAAGTGGAAAGTGTGTAGAAGGTTTTCATTAGATAAGCAGAGGTGCTGAGATTCATAAGAGCTCTTCAGCATGACCTAGCTCATTAGTCACCTAGCTTTTTAAAAAAAATATCAAGTCAAAATATGAATGCCCCTGTAGCGGTATTATCTATCATCCTGCCAGCTATCTTATTCCATGTATCTTTGGTTCTGTATGTAGAAAATCTTTATAATCTTTGTGTTTCTGTGTTCTACTTGAAGAACTAATTTCAAAGAATCAAACAGCTGGCATCAATCATGCTAAGTCTCCACATATTTTTCACTTCTATCGTGTAGAAGCTGCTCCATATTGCAGTTCAAATGTAAACAAATGCTAAACGTTGTCTTATGGTATATCCAACTATCTATATGTGCATTTTGCAGCTGTTGCTCCAAAAAGCAATGGTGTGTGGATGCTAACTGGCATGCTAGGATAATCCCACACATGCTCTTTTTGGAAATGTGGCAAGAAGAAATACTGAGTACATCTAGGCATTCTTTGGGAAGCCATAGATTTGTGTTTCTCTTAATTATACTTTTAGTAAATGCTTTCAGGAAGGGCTTACATTGAAAAGTAGTACATTGAGTGATATGATTTCCTTGGCATATTGCCTCAAAAATTAAACTACCTCTAACAAGCAGAAGAAACAAACAGTTTTCTTAAGCAATGTCACTCCCTGCCACAATACTCACTATTCTGGCAGCATGTTTCACAAGAATGTCATTCAGACAGTACCATTGTCTGTCATTGTCAAGTATGATGTTAGTGGTCATCAGCCCTGAATGAGAAGTTTTCACCAATGCAGTGACCAATTCAGCGATATAGGCAATCAATGCCATTGTTTTAATGAACTCCATCAACAATGCCTCACATCATGGTCCAATGCATAATCTAGAAATTCATGAGGAAAATCATTGGCATAGATCCTGCAATCATCTTTTGCCCAATCTGCCAATTTTGCAATGCTCTTGTGTGTGCCT
Source organism: Erpetoichthys calabaricus (assembly GCF_900747795.2). NCBI lineage: Eukaryota > Metazoa > Chordata > Cladistia > Polypteriformes > Polypteridae > Erpetoichthys > Erpetoichthys calabaricus. Next base: position 40,694,098 of record NC_041398.2, on the reverse strand, counting down.
TCCAAATCCTTCTCAATGAGCTTGAGAAGTTTGCTGCAACCAACACTGTAAGCCAGTCACACGCAGGCCTACACTGGTCATTTAACCTCTATTAAATTCATTTGTTTTTGTTTATGAGACATTCTGTAGTGACAGTACAAGTGTCCCAAGGCTAACATGATCCAGCCTTGCCACACTGAGTTCTTTTAATTATGAGAGCACCTAATCATTTGCTGTCCTAGCAGCATCAAGAAGAGGTCCAAGTAGCAGGTTGTTTTTTTCATTTGTCACTTACTATAGATAAAGAGATGTCAAAGAAAATAATGTGAACCTGCATGAATTCTATGGAATAGACCTATGGAGGAAAAACTTCTAATTATGGGTTAATTGTACAATGACTGTATGTACATAAATATTTGTACTGTATAGATGAACACACAGCCATCCTTCCATCCATTTTGAGTTAATCCATTGCATTATTGGGTCATAAGGATATGGAATCCACACCAGTACTCTTTTGAGTGTGAGATCGAAACCAACCCCAAATGAGTACAAATCTGTTGCTGGTTGCACACAAACACACACACACATTTCCAAGTTATTGTCACCAATCAACCTAAGATGAATGTTTTTAAGATGTGGTATGATAATTGTGTACCTGGAGAAAAGCTACACGTATGCAAAACCCAGCACAGATGCTAAGTCTCTGCAGCAGTGTGACACTGCACCACCATGCTGCCCACACACAATGTCTACTTCTGTTCTGATGATTGGGAAGGTTTTGTGCTGATCAGCAGAATGAAAACATAAATTATTTGCAATAAGCCATGAGTGCTTACACCATGCTGTGTACTGACCATGATCCAAAGTGTATTACTTTCATTAGTGTCTGTACAACATCTGTGCTTGTTATTAAAATTATTTGTATCATCATGTTTATATATTTATTTGATTTTTTCATTGCACTTCCCCCACCAATTCATGGTTGGATATGTAGTGGAAACTTTTTAGCCATATAAGAGTCAACAGTATGTGTGGAAAGCGAGATGTTTCCAGAAAAAACAAGCAAGAAAGAGAAAGGCAAAAGTGCTAAGCTCTGACCTGGAAGGGCCCTCTAGAGTGAGATTATCCTTGTTAAGTCTGCATGCATATTCATCCTTGTGGAAACACCAGAAGCGGTGCCAAGTCATGCCACCGATGAAAGACATCACTTGTCTGAGGTGAACAGAGGGGCACTGGAGCATTGTGCCAGGCCATTCCTAATCTCGTCAATCATGTAAAGAAAGCTATATTTCAAATTCACCCCAGTGCCCCCACCCCTTCAAGCCTTTGGGACTGACATCTTGCAAGGGTAGTGTTTTGTGGCCTCATGATCGGCATGGGCACCCGTGGCCTGCGCTGCCGGGTGGTGGAGGGGGGGCTCACCGGCTGCCCTGCACCCCTGCCGAGATGGTTTTTGTTAAACAGTCTCTCAGCAGGCAGCCTGCCAGTTCATCGAACAGTATCCAGGCTGTAACCCCTTATCCCGCCACCCCCTCCCAATGCCCCCCTTTCCCCTGGCCAGCAATTGAACTTCTTATCCAGTCCGTAGACAATTCTCCAGACCATTCTGCTCATATCTGGAGAAGCATTAGCATACCGCCATGAGATCCTGTGCATCTATTGGAACAACAGGGCTTTAAGAGGATGTGTGTGAAGGGCCAGAGCACAAAAAAAGAAAAGCTTTTTAAGCTCATTGACACCCCTTGTCCAGAACATTTACTGCGACACAAGCCCCTACCGTGTTTGGTTTCTCACCAGTACAAAAAAGGCGAGAGAGAAAAAAAATCACAACAACAACAACAGAGTGCTTTTTGGTAATTTCCCCCATCGCTTCCTTGAGTGGGGGTCTCATCTACCCGTGAGAAGATGCAAAAGCAGAGAAAACTTTCAAGGCAAACGCAAAATGACCTCATTGTGAGCATCGTGGCATGCCTTTGTTTGTAGTGTCATATGCATCAGAAAGAGTGAAAGCCATGGAAGCATGGCAGTCCATCTGACAGCCCAGTGAAATGCACACATCAAAGGTCTGGATGTAAGGAATGTCAGCGAGCAGACTGCTGGGTTAGGTTGGTGGGAGAGGAAAATGAGACACTTACAACCACACCATTAGAGGTCTGGTGCATCAAGTTTCATTTTATATAGCTCCTTCTACCTCTTTAAAATAATATAGAATGTAAGCTGTAAAACAGAGTCTTTACAAATAATTGCAAATCACTTTCTTCATACCGTATGAAAACACCCAAAGTAATTTTTCAGTCAGGTCTGGATCATAACTTTAAATATCCCAGTAGACCAGATATGATTGTGTCAATATTAATTAAAAAATAAATAATGGCATATTCAATTTCAGTATATATTTTCAAGCTTTTAAAGGCTTTTGCAAACTAGACTAGAAAATAACCACATAACAAATACATTTTGTAACCTGGCCTTGTCTACACCAGTGGTCAAAAGGAGACACTTGTCAAGTGAGGAGCTGATGGCACACAACAGCAACAAAGTTCTAAGAGTCATGGGGACAGCAGGTGGCAAGTTGACTGGGATAAGGGTGGCAAAGGTAAGACCTTCTGAGGAAATTATAGCAGTCCAAAAAAAAGCATTCATCCAAGCTTAGGAAAACCAGTTTGGAGAAAGATATAAAACAGGATCAACTGACAGTTTGCAAGTGGAGTCCTACATCTCTGGACATGTCGCTCTACTACTAAAACACGAGACATTATCAGATCAAACTATTCCTTGTGTCCTTTAAAGGTAAATCCCTACATTAGAACAATTTCGAAAAAGATTTCCATTCTTGTTGACATCATTTATCTAAAATAACATTGAGTTGAGCTTTGAAGGTCTTTAAAATACTACTGTCTACCAAGCTACACAGTAATTCATTCCATGGATCTGTGGTTCTCTGTAGAAAGAAAGAAAGAAAGAAAGAAAGAAAGAAAGAAAGAAAGAAAGAAAGAAAGAAAGAAAGAAAGAAAGAAAGAAAGAAAGATTTTAACTTTATTTGGATAGAATGAAATGATTGATTGATCATTTCAACCACAGTACATTTAAGAAAAAAAATGAAAGACAGCTTTGATTGATTAAAATTGCTTAATAATGTCAATTTTATTTATTAGGAATGAAATAGATTGAACTATAGAACTCAATTGATTGATTGACTGAAGTGTGCCTTACAGATAAACCACCAGACTGCATTCAAGAAAGAAATTAATTAATTAATTACAGTATGTCGTGTTTACTTAGTGTGATTGAAATAAATTGGATTATAAACCTCAGTTGATTAATTGAAGGTGTCCATTTATTGGCAAATAATTAGTTTGCCATCTAGGAAAAAAGCTGGATTTCATATTTTAGGTTTATTTCATCAGAATGACGGAACGTTGGCCGCTTTCATCGATTTACTGATTGTACTATCCCCTTTAAAGTTAAATTAGCAGATTAAATTCAATACCTTATGAATCAACCAATCAATTATTGAATCAGTGTTGATAACTTAATATAGTAAGAATGAGATGAATAGCACTGCTTGCATGAATTTTCCAAATTTGTCCTCAGTTTAAGTGGGCTTTTTACAGAAGATCCTGTGTTTCCCCAAAAAACATTCACTTTAAGCTAATTGGTAACTCAAAGTTTGGGTTCGTTTAAGAATAATAATAATAATACATTTTATTTATATAGCAGGGCGGCACGGTGGCGCAGTGGGTAGCGCTGCTGCCTCGCAGTTGGGAGACCTGAGGACCTGGGTTCGCTTCCCGGGTCCTCCCTGCGTGGAGTTTGCATGTTCTCCCCGTGTCTGCGTGGGTTTCCTCTGGGCGCTCCGGTTTCCTCCCACAGTCCAAAGACATGCAGGTTAGGTGGATTGGTGATTCTAAATTGGCCCTAGTGTGTGCTTGGTGTGTTTGTGTGTGTCCTGCGGTGGGTTGGCACCCTGCCCGGGATTGGTTCCTGCCTTGTGCCCTGTGTTGGCTGGGATTGGCTCCAGCAGACCCCCGTGACCCTGTGTTCGGATTCAGCGGGTTGGAAAATGGATGGATGGATTTATATAGCACCTTTCCCATGCTCAGAATGCTTGTTAGAATGACTTAATCTGGTGGTGACATGAAGAAGACAGAAACACCTGATTGAGGTGCACAGCTAAAACTGTTGTCCACTTCTGACACTGCAGCTATATGTACAAGTGTGTCCAGTGATGCACTAGTACCCCATTCAGGACTGCATGCTACCTTGCATCCAGCTCCACCAAGGTAAGGTCACTGTTGATAAACCAATGAGTTCAAAAAAGCTACTGATGCTCTTCAGATAGTTTTATTCTACGTGAGATTGAGATTTTTAGGGTGGTGATGAGGTTAAACCTGTTGGTTCACAGTGAAAGGAGCCCGAGTTGGAATTCTAGCCTTCTTATTGCAGATTTGGAGTTTGCACATTCTCTCCATGTCTGCATAGTTTTTCCCCCTGTTCTCCAGTTTTTCTCCCCCAGTCTATAGATATGTGTGGCCCCATATGAGTGCATTATTCAGAGTCTATTCCTGTGTTGGGCTCGATTCAGCTGGGGTAGGTTCTGATGCCCCTTGACCCTGAAATGGATTAGGTAAGTTCAGCAACAGAATGAACTGATGCAATTTTCTGACAAAAATTATGCGCTCGGTAAGTTAATTTACTTCATATTTTAAAACTGAATTCCAAAGAAAGAAAGAAAGAAAGAAAGAAAGAACATTGTTTTGTTTAAATGGCATAGATAAGTGAACCAGTGCCTCTAAGCACCATGTAACAGCAGCTTGAGGATTTGTCTGGCAGTCAATCAACTGCTCACCAAGAGGACAAAGGTTAGGTAACCTCCTAATGGACCGTGGCTGCCTGATGTTTGCAATTAAGATCTGGAAGTTGTCCACGGTGCTAAATTAAGCACAACGCCTACCAGCCACACAGCAGGAGCCTTTGACTGAGACTTGAGGCTAAGAAAAATGTTATAGTGTGGTGTCACATAAATTCCATGTGATAGATTGTCTAATAACTAAAGAACTAATAGACCCATCAGGTGAAGAAAATCAAAATCTAAACATTTTCTGAATTTCTAAATACTACATCAACACATTCACACACGTGTATGATGATATCAGGAGAATGGTGGGTGGCGGGTAGCTTCTGTGACCAAATGGTAAAATGAACCAAGCAGCGCAGTGGCTGCTGCAGCATTAAATAGTGCAAATAGTATTTAAGGTGTTAAGTTCAACTAGGATAAAGGACTGCTTGAAGATCTCAGTGTTTTATCAGAGATGTACCGGTATGTTTTTTCATGGTTTTCAATTGCGTTAAGTTGAAAAAAGTGCCTTGCAAAGGAATCCATTAAAACAGCATATTTAAAGTAAAAGTTATAGGCTTTTCCTCCATTCAGAGTGGGGACCCACCCAGCAAGGGATACTCGTCCAACAACCAGAACACCAAACGTCAAATGCACATTTCAGATCTAGTCTGCTTTGTTTTAAGTAGAAAACCCTCAGCTGAACATGCCTGCCATGTGCACACCAGATACAAAACAGAGGTCACTGGGAGTGCGTCACAGAACCAGAAGGCATAGGTTCCCAGCCAGTGGAAAAGAAGCAACACCCTTGCATTGCAAAACACTGCATTAATGGAAGCTCAAGCGGCACAGCCCTCTGACCTTCATCGAAAAACTGGCAATGAGCGTGACAGTTTGGTTAGAAAGTCCAGAGCGGAAATCACATTTGGAATTGTGGTGTCGCCTTTGATACTCTTCATTGTGTGAGTGCAAGCTGCCTGAATTCTGTCATCCATTGAACTTTGCTGCCCAAAATATTCTATCATTTTGTTAAATTGGGAGTAATCAAAATATTGGAGAGGGGCGATTTATGTTATCTGTATTTTGCACCTGACCATTTCAGCTGCTGGACATTTTGTGCATTATAAATACAACCTGTGATTTATTAGACACCCACTGGTATCATTCATAGATAATACTAATTAATTTTATTTATCATTTGTTTTTTCAAGCTCACAGAGGATCAATTTGCAGAGCATTTTCAGATGAACCTCGTGCACTTTCTAGCACCTTTTTACAGCTCTTAATCTGCTAAATTAGAGAGGGAAACTTGTCTGATATATGAACTGATTTCCATTCCCCTTCAGAACAAAAGCACCTAGAATGATCTTCAAAGTAAATCATGTACATTTCTACATCTGCCTTTCTTGCAGCTCTAACCTGAAAAAAATGGTGTAACAAATAATGAAAAAGAACTTGTTCTGTGTATGCGTTCTCTGCTACAAGAGTTCAGGCTTAGAATGCGATTTAGCACCTTGGACAAGAATTTGCCATGTTTGAAACCTACAGGACAAACTCCATAGTAACATTCAGATAAATGTTTACAGTGCTCATGCACAAAAATGATAAAATGATGATAATCTTTTTCCATGCATAACGTCACATTTTGTCACCCACTCCATTAACGGGTCTTGAAAGTCTTGCACATCTTTCTGTTCTTGTTGTACAGTGTGTGATTAACACAACGAATAGGGAGCCGAACAAGGCAGGCAGAACGACTGACAGCGCATTTAGCAAGGACTATGAACCATGTTTTCATGCACGTCAAAATCCCGAAATATATCGGGTGCGTATATCGATAGTGCATGCAACAAGACTAAACCCGGACTGTACGGGACGTCCGCTCACTTCGGAACAGTTTGCTTTGGTTGATCTATTCCTCTAGCCGACTAATCGCACCTATATGGACTGTAAGGAGATACCATGGCCCCCCTGCGGGAGCCAGGTGAATGCGTTGAGGAGTTTGTTGACGGGGATAGAAACGGGTAGAAACCCTGGGCAAAGGAGGGATCAGGATCCAGAAACTGGTCTTTCAGAAACACAATTTTGCGAACTTCAAAGGCTGTCAGTTGTTCGTCACAATAATAATGTGCCTGATAAGCTAACTTTGTAGCAAGTCGACGTATATTTAGAATATTGCTGTAAATTATGGACATTAATACAATCCTGTGAAGTTTCGGGGGGATTATTTGCCTGAATTTACTCACGTTTTTAAACATATCGATGTGTCTAATGATTTTAAAACTAATACATTGGAATGTATTTCATATATTTTAAAAACGGATTCGAGGTAATTACATCGTAACATTGCTCCTAGCTCCTAGTAATTAGGCTATGTGAATTTCCCCTTGGGATTAATAAAGTATCTATCTATCTATCTTCGTTCTTATACACAGTTTGAAAAGAATTGATCGTGCAGTAAGGCATGATTGCCTTTTGTAGCAAAAAAAGCCAAGCCATTGAGTGACCGCCCGATGCTCAAGTATGCCTCCAGACGTTTTCGTCTGCGTGAAGGCTCTGTAAGTTTTGAGAGTAGTGCGCAGCTTGCAGTGCCGCCGGATCTCCTCAAAGAGCTCCAGTTCACTCAGCGGTGCAGCTCTCGCTTCATTCACGTTGGAGAGCGCGGAGCGTCCCTGGTAGAGAAGAGCGCGGAGAGCTAACGATTCGAGAAAACAGAACAATCAACGCACTGGACACACAGTGACGAGCGGCCAGAGCTGAACAAACCGGGAAGCAACAGCGCACTGAACCTAATTGTCAAGGATTTCAGAGCGGAATACGAGCATCATACACGCGGGAGCTCTGCGATCAAAATGGGGAAGAAAAGGCAAATAATTAACTCGGGAAAGACTAAGCAGAATACCAATGTGAATGCGCTGTTAGTCGAGAAGGCAAGTGTGAAAGTGAGAATAATGATCAGTGAGTACATTTTGTATGTGAGGCGGTGAGACAGGTGCGCGGGAGCTGTCCGATCAGACCGATGTCGGGGACGAGCTGAGCAGGCAAGTGGAACAACAGTAAACGCTACGGGCAGACGGGCAGCGGGAAACAATTAACGTAACAGAATCAAATGGAGCTCTCCGTAGAGCCAGGGGCTCAGTGGGAGATTCCGTCGGACAGAAGGGCCGCTTTAGATATGATGAGACCACGGACAGTCAGTAGTTTAGGGACAATCCGAGGAAAGCAGTCTTCTAATTAGTTGATGCCCGCTGGTTGCAGCAAGCACCCCGACTTGTACTCGCTCATGCACCCCGAGTACGAAGTGTGGATATCTGCCTGCCTGGACAACTGACATCAAGCGAGTCAAGGAGTCAGAGCAATTATGCATCGTACAGAATAACAATCGGGAGAATAAAATGTGTTGGGCGCTAAGGCAACGTGTTTTCGGATTGACTACAACTTCCGAAGTAGACAGCAAGAGGAGAACATGCAAGTCATGCACATCAAGTATGGGGTTGAGCGATCGGAGAAGGATTATACACCGGATGGTGGCTTACCTGAAAAAACCAGTGACATGTCTCGCCAATGATGGGGAATCCCATTGATCCCTTAGGAATTGGCAGCTTGCAGTTTTTGTCCCGGGTGGCTGTCCATCGGAGTTGCCACAACTGCTGTGACACGGCAAGGAGTAGAGCCATGGAGACAATGCAGGCAGCGATGGTAGCCAGGGCAGAAACCAGGTCAAAACTCTCAAAGATCATGATGACGGTGATGAAGAAATCCCTTTTGTAAATCTTCTTGTTAAAATGGAAAAAAAGTACCTCTAAATATTTGTTTAGGAAAAAGTAAGTAAATATAAACCAATATACTAATCACTCATCTTGAATTCTGCATCCTTCATATTAAATATCAAAATATATAGGCCAGTTTGGAATATTTAAAAGTTCTCTTTATATTAGAGAAGATACATTTGTATGTGTATTTGTGAAAGAGAACTAATTGAAATCCGAAATTCTTTTTACGTAGGCTTAAAATACAATAAGAACTGCCTTTGATGGTAAGTCACTAGTGAGTGCATCTTCTGTAGTTTATTTAGGAATTCGGTTTAAATAAACATGCAAGTATTTCATATATCTGAGAAATCTAATGTGTGCCCTCTTTTAGTTAAGCATATATTAAGTAAGATTGATTTTGGTTTATAATATCTGAATTTATTAAATTAAACTACCTGTCATCTAAAAAGTTTAGGAAAGTTTATATATGAAAAATATATCAATTCTGAAATTCTTCCTCGGGAATTTAAAAATTAAATAATAAAAAATCTTCTCCCAAGATGCATTAAAAAAGTAAAGAAAACAGAAAAAACTATCGTTTGATCGATTGCATATGCATATAGTACAGTAGTAAAGATATAGCGTAAATGCCTTGTTGCTTGCCCTGAGTTGTGCAGTGCCAGTGTTTGAATTTTTGCGAATGCAGAAAGTTAAACCGTTCCTCTCTCTCTCTCTCTCTCTCTCTCTCTCTCTCTCTCTCTCTCTCTCTCTCTCTCTCACTCACTCACTCACCCTCTCTCTCTCTCTTTTTCACACACAGTCTCTCAATGTGAGGCAGACTCCACTGTGTGTTTATATAGCAGAGGCTGCGCGGTAGGCAAGCGGCCAGGCTCCGGGGCAGTTCTCCCCCCACTCCAGGAGCTGGGAGGCGGGGTGAAAAGTCTGAACGGGCCGGGCGCTGGAGCGTGCGAGAACTGGATTCTGGCCCAAATCGAGAGAGAGAGAGAGAGAGAGAGAGAGACGGAGGACTAACGGGGGGCGGGGGGAGTGGGGCAAGTAGTGTTGGGAGGGATATGTGGCAGGTGATGAAGAAGAGAGAGGAAAAGTTGGCAATAGGTGAACATTAGATAAGTGAAAGTAGGAAATGCCATGTGAGCCAAATAAACAAAGTGTCAAAAAGACAGGAAGAATGTGGTGGAGAACAGGGGAGCGAAATAAGGATGAAGAGGAAAATTAAAGAGAAGGGAGAATACAAAGCATAGGATAATAGATAGATCTCCCAGGGCAGATCAGAAAAAGAAACGTTACAGAGAAATACGCGTAGACTAGAGAACAATAATGATAAAGATCTCCCGAAAGAGCACACAGCAGTTCTAAAGTCCCCCTTCTCGGCGCGGAAAGGGACGCGACTTTCATCACGTAGGGGTTTGCGCAGCCTGTGCACCTTAACAGGTAACCGCATCTGAGGAAATCCTGAGGAGCACGCGCAGGAGCGAAATGCGTCACGGTCGGGATGCGCGACAAGAGGCGGACTCGCTCGCATTTATCCGATTTCTACACGTGGCGAAAATAATGGCCAAAACAGCTGTTATCTTTACAAGTTAAGTCATGTAATGCAGGGCGCTGATCTTTTATTTAAATAGACAACAGGGTTTATTATTATTATTATTATTATTATTATTATTATTATTATTATTATTACTGCCAAGTGGAGATTGTGTATAAACGGCGGCACGAACTAGCTTTTGACACTCCACGTGTGAGCTTTTTAAAAATTCTCAGGACATACTTTCCTTTTTACCCCCGAAAAGACGCCCGAGTTGATTTTTAAGAGACAAGAGAGGCAGGTGCACATCTATACCGCCGCTTTCCAGGAGAGACAGACACCCCGGAGTTAATCGAGCCATGCTTCACGTGTAGTCTTTCAGAGTCTGCACTTTCAAAATCCACTTAACGAAGTTAATTATCTTTGAATATTCACTAATCATTTTGTCGTTGGGATGTCATAAAATGATCAGTGTCAAGTTTATTGTTTCTCTTTATTTACAGTACCTGTTTTTGGAAATTAAATTAGAGAGATTTGCGGAGAACATTAATTACCAGTACTCACGTAACGGTTACCTTTTTTTTCTCCAGTAATTTACCAATTACTATTGTTAATATCAGTGTTGTTATTCAGACAGCGCACAACTGAGATAGCTTTAAAATGTTCAAAGTGACACAGTTTTACTATACATATAAGTGTGACCTTTCTTTTACTCCTATAATTTACTAACTCTGCTGTTAGTGTTAATGATATTATTAAACCCGCGCAAAACTGTAACGGTTTTAAAACTAATACATTTCAAAGAAAATGAGAAAGTAACAAATATACATTCTGTTAGTGGCTTAAATCATCAGTTTACAATATTAAGCAGGATACAGCGACAAAGACAACACCATCATCATCATAATAATAATAATGTATAATTGGCTGGCGCCTTTACCTAAGGCAACACACAACTTAAGATCAAGATGCAGCACAATTGTTCCACACACTGTACATTTTTTGCAGCTGTCATACGGACTTGCCTTAGCCACTACATCACGCTGTCTGTCTCTTATGATATTGATTATGGACACCCTGAAAACCAAACGCAGACCAAATAAATGAAAGGCATGGATGCTCTCTCTCTCTCTCTTTCTCTCTCTTTCTCATACACACACTCTCTCTCTCTCGCGCGCGCGCTCTTTAAAGGTTTATCTTTGTTTTTTTTTTTCTCACTGCCCTACATTGCCGCCTTGCGGACGTATTACAGTACAGTGTACTACAATGAAACGATTATCGAGAACGAAAAATGTACATCGTAAACTGTAAATTCTACCAGATTCAATGCAGGGGTTTTGTATGGCTCCGTGCTGGACTTTCCTTGGCTGGTCATTCTAATGATATTGCATGTACCCAAGTAACGCCTTTCTACCAAGTTAAACTTCACATTTTTAGGATCCTTAGACGCTGTCGTCAAATACTGTAAGTAAGACAGAGCCAAGTGTTTTCTAAACTGTCTAGAAGCTCTCCTTTTATTTATTGTTTTCGCATTTTTTATCGTTTACTTAAGCACAAAGGTGTAATCACGTTAAAAGTTAACATTCACTGCTTCGTAATAACGAAACTCTCTCGTCTGCTGCACCCCGAGCTTCTTATATTCAAAAAAAAAAAAGCTGCGGCGATGATCCGCGCATTACACGGCTCAGTAAAGTGCACCTGCCTCTTCCACGCCGATCGGAGGACCACCAGAGAGCACATACTGGTCCGCGTTCTCTATTTTGGATCGTTTTGCTGGTCAGCATTGGCTGTGCCCAGAACTGATTATTCGTTTAGTAACGAGCTACTGTTGTGTTTTTGAATTCAGTTTGTAAGACGTTGGCACTTTTACCGATTGATTTTTTGTTTTGCAAAATGTGCCATCGGTTTCTTCAGGATTTGTTTATCATGTTCAGTTATGTCTTTTGGGTATTTCATGTGCACCCCTTACATGTTGCCGGCAGGGCTTATTATATTATGCATCCTAAATTATGGGTGGGTTTATGGGGCATGTTCACTTCATCTGTGTGTGCGTATGTGTGGAAATATCCGTACAAACGCGCGCGCGCGCACACACACTATCTGTATATACTTATGGATGTAACTGTTAGACTGCGCCTTAATTGTAAGAATTGCTTATTCTACATATGCAGGACTATGGAAAGTGTTTACGTTTAATAGCATAGGTTAACATTCTGCCCGTTTCGGAAATATTTATCCCCTTTTTAAAATATTTTTTTCACTTTTTTGCTGAATCTTTTATTAGTTTAATCAGTTTGTTTGGCAGAAAACCTATTTAGCTATTTTAATTTAGTTAGATTTATTAAACTTTATATGTAGTATTTAGCTGCTTTTAGAATCTTTACTATTGCGCTTTTCTTTTTATAATATTTATCAATTATGTATAAATATACATATATAATGTGTGGTGTGTTCATTAAAATATTTTGTTTAATTATTACTATTTATTTAGAGAAATATTTGTTACGTGTTTGTTTGCTTTTAGAAGAGTTTGATTTGAATGTTTTCTTTGTTATATTTGTTTCTTCTAAGCAAAGTCATTCTTTAGTCTGTAGAAGTGGAAATTGTTGCCTTGAATATGTTTGTTTTTTATTTTCATTTTTAATTTCTTTAAGCAAGTGTTTGTATTGCTTTGTTTCTTGCAGTTTTATTTTTCTTTTGGTGATTATAGAAAGATGTGCTTATTTTTAACAGTCTCAGATGTTTGTTTGAAGGAATTGTTTTAATTCCTTTTTAAAAAACCTTGCTATTTATCTGAGTTAGAGTGTTTACAAGGCTTTGCTCGTCGTTTTATTGCTCTTGAATGTTTTTAATTTTCAAATTTCTTTAATTTTTCATTTGTTTGCTTCAAAACTGTGTTTCATTTTTACATGACTAGGTGTGTATGTTTGTTTTGGTAATATTTGTGATTTTCTTGCATTTTAAAGGCATTTATGTATGTATTTACAATGTATATTTATTTATTGTTTGCTTTTTTGTTTACTTATTCGTTTATAATTAGTTCTATATTTTTAAAAATGTATTGTACTTGCTCAGTGTATTTTCCATTTGCATTTCTCACTGATTTCTGATTGATTGTTTCTTAATTTTTATAATTTCTTTACTTGTTTAATTAAATGTAGACCTTACTGTACATTTGTTTTTTTGTTTTTTATTTATATTTTCATTCATTTGTACTAATTCAAAATTTAAATTATAGTATTTTCCATTACTTGTTTGGGGTTGTGTATATTTTTTTTATTTGTTTATCTGTCAATCTGATTTTAAAAATAAATATGAAATTCGTCTCTTTATTCAGTTGCATTCTGCTTTTGCTGGATTCTCATTTTGTTTACTTCTTTTTAGTTTTTGTGTGTGTTTTGTGTTTTTGTTCAATGTTAATTCTGTCACCTTGGGTATTTGCATTTCACCAATTCAAATATTTCTTTTATTCATTTTGTTGTATTAACATACCACTTTAGACTGCTCTATCATTTAAACATTTTTGACTCTTCTCTCTCTTGTATATTTGCTTATTTCTCGGATTGGGGCTTTGTCTCATTTTTCTCACTGCAGGACAAGCTAACCGTTCACATTTGCAATAAAGGGCAGCATGCATTCAGCCTCTTTTCTGTATGATTGTGGCATAAATACTGTTCACTTTTTTATTATTGATAACTGTATTTGTTCACACAACAGTTTACATAAAGTTATTTTTCACATCCATCATAGTGAAAAATTACCCCTTGTATCATTTTTACTGAGCAGGAAAAAAAGAATAATTTAAGAAGGTGTAAAGAGATAAGTCACTTTCTCAATTTACTGGGAAAACGAAGGCACACCAAAATATAGTACACTTTCACATAAGGACTGCGGACCCCCAAATGCTTGAGAAAACAATGAGAGTTGCTTCTAGAAATGTGCAAAGCTTACTGTTGTATCAAAACACAAAAATACACACACACACACACACACACACACACACACACACACATAGAAAAGAAAGCCATGCAGGAGTGAAGGAGGCATTTGGCATGCCAGCATCGTGCCCCTTTGGATTTATGTTCATGTAGGCGGTGCGAACCTCCATTTATTTATCCTCATCACTCGAGAGCAGCTCAGCCCACACAAGCTCTACGCCCAGTGGAGTGTCCTGGAAATGCTCTCTTCACGCCATGGATGGCCTCTCCTCTGTCATTTTTCGTTTTTATTGATTTTGTAGATAGTTTTCATGTTCATATCTGCTTTGGAAATTCTCCATTCTTTCCTCATCTTGTTTTCCTCTTTGTTTTGTCCTTCTTTGTGAGTACAATATGTACTTTGCTTTCCACAAACGGCCACTTTTGTGAGGGTAATAACACAAAAGCCACATCAAAGTAAATGCTGCTTTGCCATCACAGTGCATATATGATTGGTGCAGAATTCATTGTGAAATCTGCATAATTTGTAAAATACTGACAATATAAAAACAGAACCGCTTGGTGGTGAACTGGTATACAGCAAAATTGCTTGTGTTAAAATAACACTTTAAAGGTGTATGTAGGACCACACTTTCCATATCTGTACACTTTAAGAGTTAGTTTAAGTAACAATGAGGATTTTGCTGTGTGCCTCACAGTTGCAGAATCCTGGTTCTTAATCCCACATCTCTTTGTTACCGCTGTGGAGTTTGCACTTTCTCCCCATCTCGGTTTTCTTTTTAGTTCCCACGTTGTCAGTGATAAGGGTGTTGCGTTTGTTGTGAAGGACTCTGATAAAATCGGTGCTGCTGACATAACTGCTGGCCCACTGTGACCATGAAGTGGATTTTAAACTATATGTAATATGTAATAGACATTTTAATTACCAGACACATATCCCCTTTTACTACTGTATGAAAAAAATTGAATAGTTCGTATAATATCAGTAAAATTAGATATCCTGTCATAAGCCCAAACACTAGCATTGGGTAAGTGACATGATTGCCCACTGTGGCCTTGACAATATTATTATTGTGATTTTTACCCAGGGTGACTTTTTTGGTATACATTAGAGTGTTGGACAAAGAACACTTAAAATAAATGTGGTGTTTGTCAAATTACTACTGTGTGTGTCCTTGAAGTAGATGATTAAAAGAGTATAGATGTAACTTCATTGGAGAATATGTCCGCCTGCTTTAGGAAGTCAATTTCTAAGTCGAATTCAATAAACAAATCACAAAAACCAGACTACAAAGAAAGAAAAGAACTAGAAAAAATATGAGATGTAGAAGGGAACATGAGAATTCCTTAGACACTGGTGACTGGCCCAAAACTCAGCAGTGATGAGCTGAAAATGCCATCCAAATACTCAACTAAATTAGTAAAACCAAATAAATAAAGTGCAGTGCAATGCAGGACTTCCATGTCCTATATAGTACTGTAGTGACACACCTGCCTATGTATGTTATCATTTCAGTTTTTGTCTTCAGTCTTTTCCTTTTCTGGTTTACACTGTTCCTGTAGTTTAACACATTAGAATCAAATTCTTACATGATACTCTGTGACCGTTGCATTATGCTAATGACTAACTGGCCATTATTGCACAAGAACACAGACACTTGATGCACCAACCTCCTGCCATTTGCTAAAGGCCCTGTCACACTATCTGACTTTTCCAGCGATTTTCAGTCACAGACTTAATTTACATAATCATAATGAGTCCTGAACAGTTGCAGCATTCTTAGAGGACCATCATTCATTTAGTTTGACATTCTCTGTGATTCACTCTTTAAGACCCCTGTCCTAAGGTGCAGGTGTTGGGTTTGTGTGTGTGCTGAAAACCAACAGTTGCTCACCTGGAAGTACAATGCATACAATGCGACTTCCAGGAGAAGAAGAAAGCAGATACTGTATTGAGGACAACACCAACAAAACAAGGCACATCCACCTGAAGTCTCGTGCTTTCATACCACAACAGAATGGAAAAAAGGGAAAATGGGCAGAGACTGTGGCTGAACTCTCCATACCTGGAAAACACTAATACAGTCTTCAAAACTGACAGGTGGCACGTTAATTTGCAGTCTCAATGCAGGTAGCTTGCAATACCAAGAAAATGTGAAACTGGGCTGAGAAGTTGTAAGCCATTTGTGTAACTTGTCTTTCCCTATGATTCCTACACTCTTGAAAATAAAGGCGCCAGAGTCCTTTTTCAGAGCAATGCCATAGGGGAACCATTTTTGGTTCACAAAAGACACGTCCACATGAAGGTTCAAGAATGAACCATTTATTTATTTAGATCAACAAACTTCATACAGTAAATAACCATAAACAGATGGTGACAGATTTGTGAAATACTTTGATTTTAAAAGGACCTTTTCTACATACAATACCACAGACTAAGTCCAAGTTTTCTTAATCTGTTAGTATCCTCCAAGGTAGCCAACCATACATTAAAGATTTCTTTTTTTTTTTTTTTTTAATTTTTTCTACATAATAGGAAGTTTATAAAGCAGAAAGAACTAACTTTGTTTGCCAAGAATCCTACCCGGAATTAAATGGTGCTTTGTCAAGCAATGGGTCTATGAAGAAGCACACAACCCTGTAAAGAACCATAAAGTGCCATTAGTCAGTCAGTCAGTCATTATCCAACCTGCTGTATCCTAACACAGGGTCACGGGGGTCTGCTGGAGCCAATCCCAGCCAGCACAGGGCGCAAGGCAGGGACAAACCCCGGGCAGGGCGCCAGCCCACCACAGGGCACACGGGCACACACACACACCAGGACACACTAGGGACAATTTAGAATGGATGGAAGTTTATTTGTTATTTTGCAATTTTCTTCCTATCAGTTAAGTAATCTTACAATGCTGAGTTTAATACTTAACATAACTATCTATCTAATATAACGAAGCGTAACCCTAACTGCTCAATTTTTCTTCTAACTGTACCACAAAGAGAGAGAAGTTTTACTATCCACTGCGGGATGTTAGATTTTAGTGCCGCAGCCATATTTAACTCAGTGTTAATTGGACTGATCCCCCGATTGACCCATGAATTCGAGAAACTTGGCCGGTCAAAAAGCATGGATCATCAAGGTGCTGCTGAAACCAATGATCATTTTAATTGCTGAGCCATGGCTGAGAGCCCTCTCGATCACCATGTTGAATAACATGAATTAAAAAGTAAAACTAAAATCCACAGCATACAACATTTACCTTCACTAATCAACCATCTTGGCAGAAGAAAGAGAATAACCTGAGCATCTGGCAAAAATGCTGTTCATCCAAGACAGAAAATATTTTCAGATCACTTTTATATAAACAGTTTATGAAATCTAAGATACCTCAGCTCCATGTCTAAGATTTATTTTTTATGAAGAGCACACACTAATAACAATAATAACTGTACAATTGGTTTACTGCCTGCCTGGATATCCTCCAACTAAAGGTAGATTTTCAGAATCCAACACAACTAAAAGATATTTAGCAAATATTTTATGTCTGTAGTAATGGCTGTTAATAATCACTTTTTTTTTTTTAGAAAAGTAATTCCCGTGACCTTACACTGACTGGTAAGAACAATTTGTTATTTTCTCCTAATCCCATACCAGTGTAAGAAGCAAGCTAATCAGTGACTGTTTAGGATTTGAAAATTTTCTGTAAGTATTTTGGTTACAAGAAAGAGAAGAGTGGAAAACAACACTCAGTACAGCTGTGAGATGTTATGAATATTTAAAAATCTTATATACACTTGCTAAATCTTAATCAGTATGTCAGTAATTTCTCAGTTGCATTTGTCTTACATTTTGCTAGAGCTTTGTGGTGTGGTTTACATTAATAATATCCTCTTGAGAGAGGATACAACAAACATGTTTATAAGATTTTTATCATGAAAGCAAAATAATAATCTCTTTGCTACATTGCAGATGTGCCATCTTCATTATAATCTCAATTTTGCTCTGGGATATAACATTTGGCTGCAGAGGAATTTTGGCCTATATCTGCATGACAAACCATTTTATCACAGAAAAAATTAAGAACCTTCCTCTATAAACTATTTACTTCTGTTCCAGAAATTCTGTTAAAAGTAGAATATGGGCAGACCCCCGTGACCCTGTAGTTAGGATATAGCGGTTTGGATAATGGATGGATGGATGGTAGAATATGGGTTTTCAATGTTGACATAAATGAGGAAATTTCACCATAGATGTTACCATACGTAAGTATGCTTACTTTCCCCATTTGATTCAACATTTCACTTATCTTTCGAAAGTACATTTATACAAAAATTAGCTGTGCTACATGTCTAATACTGCTTGACATCTAAGTAATCAATGTAGACTTCAGTGTTAGTGACAAATGCATTACATATGTCTCTGCTATATGCAACTTCGTAAGGGATTCGTTAAAGCAGTGTTAATGTTTGTACTGTGCCATCTGTTGGAATTACAGAAACACAGCAATCTGACAGACACACACTTATGCTTTTATTAAGATGGATTTTAAGGTTCCTTATGCTGTTTTTCGGAAAAGATTACACATTCTTCTCAATGAGCAAAGATTCCTGTGTTCCTGCTAACCCAAGAAGTTCCACTTTTACGTTTGTTTCTGAGTCTGTAGTCAAAAGCGTAGACCTTCACCCAGCCGTAAAAGGAATATAAATCCCACAACTATGGTGTGGCGTTTTGGTGACATTTTAGATCTGTTTGCTGCTTTAGTCTAAATTGAGAGCCACACTTGAAAAAATCATTACTGTCCAAGCTGTCCTACATTTTCAGACTTTGTCTTTGACTTTTTGTTTAGTGGAGTCTCAGGGCTTAAGAAATGGAGTCCATACTAATTCTGTAGGCATCAATGACTTTTTTCAAAGAACTTCAGAATATCTTTTGATCTGAGCATTGCACGCATTTGTGGTCAGAACTTTACTGTGACAATGAATGCAAAGTGTGGGACATACATAGGAGAGGACTGACATGTATCAACCATGACAGTTTAAAGTATTTTAACATCTGCCATAATATATCCCTTAAATTACATGAATTAATTTATTAAAGTATTAAAACGCCCATTCCAACATACCCTTTTAATTATGCAAATTCATTTATATTAACGTGCTCAAATATCCATTCCATCATTTCCCTCCACTTATGTAAATGAATCTGCGGCAGCATAAATGTTTTCATACTTGGGCAGTAAATGTTGCGTGATTAATTTTATAAAATAAATAAAATGGTGCTTTATATTAGGTGGGTTAATCTATTACAGGTGGGTCTTGGGTTATCATGTTCTTAACTTACTCCAGTCTGCGGATATGAACAAGCACATAAAATCCAAAATTTTTCTTTTCAACTAATTTTTACTAGCAACTTTTTTTTATAAACAAAGAAAATTAGCTTTGATGCTGATATATATGTAGCAGCCGCAACTAAACACTGGGGTGTAGTGCAATATTTACTTAGTCATGATTTTTAATCAGTTTGTGCTATCATTGGCACAGTTACCGGTCAGTGGTCAATTTTTGTGTTATCAGTATGTGGTTTATGAGCTCAAGTACATTAATATTGATTCACTAATAGGACAAAACCATAAAAAAATTAGCAGGGAGCATTGGGGTTTCATAGGGGTGCCAATGTGTGATTATAATACAAATAAAACCTAAGGTATTAGCGATTTGTAGCACACATAATAAAGCAGATATTAAACCCCCTAACTCACCATTAGAAGAGTTGAACTTGACAAGTTTGAGAGGTGAATGTCTGCAGCAGTCATGGAATCAAGATCACGGTGCAGTGCTGTCCAGGAAAACTGTCAAATTTCTTACAATGTGTAACTTTCATTCACTTTATTTTTATACTGTACAATTAAATTATGCAAAACACGTGCCTTGAAAGCATATTCAATAGATATATAAAGTGTTTTTTTTTTAATTCATGTTAGCCTCCATCCAGTTTAAGCAAATGGAGATTAAGAGGTGATATGACTCAGGTGCTTAAAATTATGAAGGGAATTAGTACAGTGGATCCCACCCATAAATTTAAAATAAGTTCTTCAACATGAACACGGAGACACGCTTGAAAAATTTTTAAGGGTAATATGTTAGAAAGTTTGTCTTCACACAAGACTAATGACGCATTGAATAAATTGCAAAGTTCTGTGGTAGAGATTTTAGGGACCTTCAAATCTCGACTTGATGCTATTTTGGCCAATCTAGGTGAATCCGATTGGCAAGCATGTTGGGCTAAGCAGTCTGTTCTTATCAAAATTGTTCTAATGTTTTAATGCTGGGTTTCTTAAACTCTTTTTTTTTCATAATCTAATCTTACCCTTTTTAGGGTTTTTAAGACCTATTCTTTGTTGAATGCCTGGATGATCATCAGTCGGTTGAGTGTCCCCCTTGGTGAATCACGGTGAAGTAATCCAGGGCAATTGTTGAAGCAGTGTCCTGTTTGAATGTGTTTTTGATAGTTTTCTGTTAGTGAACATTCTATATTGCAAGGCCTTACCTTACTAGTATACAGTACACAAATGGGTTGTAAACATATGTAGAAACAGAACTTATTGGTAACTCAAAATCCAAGATGTAAATAATGCTTTGGTAATATTAACTCTCTAAAATATATAAAGATTCAGAAGAGGTGAAAGGAAGCAAATGGCCATAGAAAGAGTATAATCAACTCAATGTATTCATACATGGCACTCATATCACTATGAAGACTCCAGGTGCCATACAGTATATATAATATTTAAAAACATCATGTGATATATACATTCTCATACTAATTTAAACATCAAAGCATATAAAAAATTCTGTTTCTTTTGCTTTTATTTGCAGGTCCTACAAGCAGATGGAAATGCGATGTAAAAGCTTCAAATGAATAAGTGTACTAAAGTTGGTTCCAGGAAATTTTGACCCTAAAAATACCTTTCTTGCTAAACATTTATCTTTCCTTCCCTGTAAAATTTTCAGTGCCTGGCCTAAAGAGGATGTGTACCATTTTTATCTTCTAACTTTTAAATCATTACAGTATTATTATTGCCATTATTACTGTTATTATTATTGTTATTAGTTGAGAATGTCTAAGCCATCTTACACGTGTAATAATACATTCCAGATACAGGGCAAAAGTCGTGGCCTAAGGCATGCAATTATTAAACCATAAATACATGCAGGCCCTCTCTGGTCTGCTGTTTTTTTAGCCCACAAGCACCATAATTACTAAACAATCCTTCTCACACGTTCAAATGCTCATTCTCCCTTCCCCCCCCCAGCCTCCACTTCTGCTATCCCCAGTGTCTCCTAACAGGCTTTCTCACATACAACGGATGTAATTAATATAATTTCCCTGGCTCTTTACTTCTGTCTCAGTCTACAGGGGTTTATTACAGCAGACATGACGCGTAGTGTTAAACGCTTCGAGATAACACACACGGGTCACCAGAGTTCAGAGCATAAGTGAGCCAAGGCAAGGTCCCCTACTCCAAGTTTAACCCTTTGAAATGCCACAGCTAACAGACCCTCTTCTTGTGCTCCTGTTTTGGTCAATCTCATTCCAATAGGTGCCTCCTTAAAAAAAAACAAATAAAATGCAACATATGAAGAAAATAGTAAAACTGAGAACAATACGGAATAATACCATTTCTAAAATATTTTAATCCAGTCAAGGATGTCAGGTTGCCAGAGTTTATTGATACAGCAACAGTCCTGGATGGGACCGCCAGTCCATCAAAGTGTCCTCTCACACACAACCACACTCACAAAGGATCCATTTTGAAATTGTGAATTAATCTAACCTGCATGTCTTTAGTTCATGGGGTTGGGGGGGTGAGGCACAGTAATCGGGTAATGATTTAGTAATACACTTCGCAAATCAAATGAACAAGACTCATATGACCCATTCTCGGGTAATGATTCAGTTTGCGAATCAAAAGTACGAATATTGTGTGACTCATTTGAGTATCAAGTGAATGAGGATCATAGCTGTTGGGTAATGATTCATTTCACGAATCAAATGATCAAGGACAGTTCTCATTCGCTGATAATGATTTAGTTCTAACTAGAAGAAAGATAAGTGAAAAGAACGAGAATTATGAATCAGACAGGCAACAACTGCTCATTCACTTTAAATATCCAAATGAAAAAAGGTGACACTATCACACATGCACTTGAGCACTCCTGTTTACCTCTGCTGACTCAATTTGGTTGTGCTTCTGGATCGATTCCCATTATTCACTGAAAAGAGTCATTCAAAAAGAATGAATCATTTGTGAATCGCCCAGCACTCTCAGTGGCACCTGTACATTAGGAGTAAGTGGGGCACTGTCCTCCATTCCTAGAAGATGGTGCAGTTTTGCAAAAATAAAATAAGTAGTAAACTTGTCTCAATAATTTGATATATTGTTAAAGCATTTATTTGGTAACTAGATACAGTATATTCATGATAATATTTTTTTTTTCAATTTCCATGAAAAATATTTGTTGGCATATATAAAAATGGTCTTTTTATTTGGACCATTAGCCTGCTCCTGGGTTTCTTGGGCAGGCCCTCGACCCCAGGCATAACTTTGCAAATGTGTAGAAACTTGAACCGTTCAGTTCCACTTTGAAGCCTGAGGTATAAAGACTTTTCAACCAAATATTGTTGGAATTTTGGCTGTGTGAACTTGACATTACCATGAATCTGTTACTTAAGTGCAATATGATTTAACATTTTGCCTTTTGAACAAAAACTGGAAATTAAACATTTGGAGCCACATTGTCCTAACGAATAAAATTCTACATTCTTCGGCTGAAATTGTAAACGTGTGGAGTGTTGAATGTTAGCCTTGCATGAATTTTCATTTGCTTTTCTGCTTTTAGTGTGAAGCATTTGATGTTTGTTTGAAATATATTTTAATACTGCCATTTAGTGGTTGAACTGTGTATAACAAAATAATATTTTCATTGATTTTCATTATGCGCGGGCATTATTCTGCCAATATTTTATCACTAATGCTGGTAGCCACTCCAGTCCACTCCAATTGTGTGTCCAATTGTGTACACAATACACTCCATAACTTCTACCCTGTGGCTCCAATGATTTTTTTCTCTACCTCATCCACTGCTTGTACATTCACTCCGCCCACTTGGGGTCAGAGGTCGCAGTCTTCACACTCACTTTCCTTGACTCTGTGAGTCGATCGAAGCCAGGTTGCTTCCCGAGACTCAATGCTGCAGTCCAATGGACTGAAGCTGACATGCTGATCTCACTAGTATGGCTCTCGTATCTCTCTCTTACGGCTGGTCTCTCGCTCTCTCACATACACCCTTTGCATGCCTCTGTCCCTTCTGACCCTACCAGATTTCTCATGACACTATAATCTCATTTTGCATTGGGCAGTCTAGTCAGTTAAAATGTTCTTGAAGTTAAAGCAAAAGTTTCCTTCTTTAAACAAATATTTTAATTATTTTCACAAAATGACTATTTGGAAATAAAGATATGTTTTGACTTTTCAGATGTTCTTTTTTTGTTATAAGTTATGAGCATTTTATATGTTTAAATCAAATGTGTTTTAATTGTGTGACCTTATCGATTGCCATTGGATCATTCCAGGTCAGGGCTTACTTCCCCTACTTCTGCTTGTCACCCCAGCCTCTACCACATCTTAAGTCCACTTCCTCTTTAATAAGACCACCACCATAAATTGTTAACCCAACCAGAGCTGCCCTTCTGAATGTTAGGAGGAGTTAGGAACACTTCCGTTTGGCCATTCCTGCTGCCAGGCACATTGACTGGGGGGTCGGGGGATTGACGTATGCATCTGAACTTACCAAACGTTCTCAGGTAATAAAAAGTGACACCATAATTGGATTAGGCGCAGCGGATTCCTTATCACTCCCCTGACTGTATGGAGCAGCCAGAGCTGCACATCTGAACCTTTGCCTAATGACCCTGGTGCTGGGCGTTCATTGCGTTTACCATAAACAGATCTGCAGTGTGTTTATTTCAGTCATATTTACACTCCTTTGACCCTGAGAAGTACCCCTAGGGGAGCTCATGGTTAGAAAACATCTGTCTTAATGGAGTGTCTAGCGGGCCTTTAATGTGAATACCATAAATGAAAAAGAAATGGCCTTTTGTGGATAATGCCAACCTTCCTATGATGTGGTTCTATGTGGTGTTACAAGCATTGCAACATATGTTAGCTTCAGGGAATTTTGAGTTTTTTTGGCAGCAAACGTTTATTTGCTTCACTTTATTTCTGTAATTGAGTTAGGATAATTTAATTTTGTTCTAACAAATAACTTTGACTGAATAAAGGGTTTCTAAAGCAAATCCTGATTTAGACTTGAAGTCGTCATCAAGCGTTCCAGTTGAGCTGTCTCTGACTAATCCTCATTGGTACAAACAAGTCGAAAGTGTGCGAGGGGCCCACGCTTAAGTCACTGGCATGAACTCTGCCAGTCTTCTTTTGCTTTTCAATACTGCGGCTTTGTAATACTAATAAAAACTACAGGACGTCAACTTTAATTGCATTACAAGAGGTTTTGTCATTACAACAATGCGTCCTAGTGGTTAAGGCTTTGGAGTGAGATGCCAAGGCTACAAGTTCAATCTCGATCACCTACTCACTGTGCTACACTCGATCCGCTTGAAGTCCAGGTATGGGCACTTTGGGGACAATTGTTCTAACTACTTATAATGTACAGATTGTTTTGAATAAAAGTACAAGATAAATCAATGAAAAAACCGGGCTGTGTATGACACTTGAGCACAAAGCGGTTTATAATGCTATCACTTCAAAGTGCCAAGGGCAGCATGGTGGCATAATAATTCCCACCACTGTCCAGGAGACCTTCCAAGTGCAGGATGTACTGGCTATACTGGCCCCGCATGGCAATTTGCTTGAGTGTGCCCCACGGTGAACTGACACACTCACCAAGGTTTGTTACAGCTTTGCGCCAGATAGGCTTCATGACTCTCAACTCCATTAATGGGGTCCAACAACAGAAGGAGAATCGTTTCTAGACTATGGATACAAGGAGCACTTAGGAAATCAGTGGAGGGAGATGTTTGCACACAAAATGGCCACCTATCTTTCTGGTAGAAATGTGTATTGAGTGGTAAACTTTCAAAAGGCAGGAAATAGAACAAGGGGCGCCACATTTCATTGTCCTTAACCCACGTCCTGACATCTCTGACATCCTGAATGGTATATAGTGCCTTTCTGCAATGAACACCAGCCCATAGTAATCTAGAAATCAGTAGAAGGAAATTGCCAACTTGAGGCTGTTGCGCTGACCCTTTCAACCTCGCCACAAGCTTCCTGGCAGAAAGATAAAGAGCAACAAACCACCAAGCCCAGAATCAGGAGGGCTATTGTGCCAAAGTTGTTGGAAGGAAAGAGAGACAAACTCTTGAAATGAATGGACATGAAAAGGACACAAAAGAAGAGGAAGAATGAAAGAAGGAGAAGAAAGAGGTTTTGTGTTGGACAAGTGTAGACTCCATCGCCAGCTCTGAGTTTATGAAAGCAGCTATGGCCTGATTAGTTAACTTGGGCTTGGCATCCTCTCTTCCTGTATTCCCGTAGCCATGCACTGCCATCTATAAGCAAAGCAATTTTGTCTTGCTGTTCATGGAATGATGATGGAAAGTTGACAGGTTTGAGCGGTAGCCTGCTGGGAAATGTGTCTGCCCTTCACCAAACATATCCAAGATGTCAGTAGAAGAAAGAGGCTTACCGTGGCTAAGATCTCCATGATCTGGGTGAGGGTGAACACATATGCTGCACACTTCAGAGTTAATGAGACAAGACCAAGCTCTTTATTTGGGCAAGAAATGCCACATTTAAGGTGAAGAAACCTACATTCTAAATGTCTACATGCATGCAGTGTATTAAAATGATTTATTGTTACATTATGTATCTTATCTCATACATGTAATCACTAAAGCTTTGCGGCACATTTCTCTCTGACCAGACAAATATATTGTATAAGTAATAATAAAAATGTCAGGCGAGTCAAGACATAACCTTGGTGTAAGTTATGTTTTATGAATATAACTTTATCACAATCTCTACAGGGTCTAATAGATCAGACTAGTTACGGTGTGGATTATTTACAGATTACTCTGAGGGCACATAGTGGTCCAATAATCAACTTCACGCTGGTGTTACCACCTTTAGATGCATTGTTGTGTAAATGTGGGGATGCCAGCAGGTCAAAGTACCCCACAGTGGGTCCTGCAATCACTGCATCCCTGAGTGCGCTCTCTCTGCCAGTCCTTTTATCATTGTTAGTAGCGTCCCACTCATCCTATTTTGCTTCCATCTGAGAAGATGGACAAATCTGCATGCGTCATACATCATGTGATCATGCTCTTAGTGTCTCATTATTTCTTTTTTCTTGCTGAGGTGGGGTGTAATGCCTCCTGGTGGTCCCTGTATAACTGTGTAACTTCAGGCCTGGCTCTACCATGTAGACAAAGTAGACACTCACCTAGGGCTTGAGGGGATAGATTTAAATGTTCAACCTCCGCTTTACAAATGACGGAACTCAGTGCAACATTCACAGGGACCACAACCCTCAAACCCACTCTTCTACCCATATATTATCTATCTATCTATCTATCTATCTATCTATCTATCTATCTATCTATCTATCTATCTATCTATCTATCTATCTATCTATCTATCTATCTATCTATCTATCTATCTATCTATCTATCTATCTATCTATCATGTAGTGTCTTTTATATCTACCCATGTATTATATAGTATCTTTCATATGTATCTGCCTAGAAAAAATACAAATGAATGCTTACTTGTCATCCATTTTGTTGGGTGGAGTTAAAATGTCCATTTTAAAATAAACAAGGAGAAATGTGGATAGAAATGGACTTAACACCAGCAAATTTTATTAATTTTTAAGGTGCCCCATTCATAGCAGACTGAAGGTTGAGTTATAAACTAACTAACTTTACATATAGTGCCTTCCATGTCTATCATATGGGGGGCACAAAAAGAAATTCAGTAACCATTGCGATAGTATCCTGAAATCCTCATCTATCTGTCCACTTGAATATCACTTAGAAAACACGGAGGCAAACCCGAGCCGCTATTATTTCCCTAATGTTTGAACAGGTGGTCCAAAGTCTGCTGCCCCGTTCTGCTTTTCATTAGCTGTGATTCAGTTTGTAATTTGGTTATTACAGAAAATCATTGAGCTGTAAAGACATCAAATTAAATTATCTCTGTACCCAAATTACAGAGTTCATCCCCAAAACATCAGCTATGATTCATAATAAGGAAATTCATTAATGTTATGTATTCAGATTTTCTGCCTTCCAGACTTTTAGAAACTTTAAACTTGCTGAAGGGGACGGTACAATGCAACACCTTATCGCATACAGAGTTATGAAAGAATGAAAATCAGGGTCAGTCGATGAAGTCTTTTTTTATTTTTCAGTTAGTTAGTTTGAATTGATGCCATATGTCTTGGTAACACTTTAGAGTGGAGGCTTCAACGCACTGCTCCAATGCTTCTAGTCACTTATCATTCTAAAACTCAAACATCCCTATGGAAAGGCTTTGACGTGATCTTATTTTGGAGAAATTAGGTGGATAGGATTGCCATGCTTAGCTGGGCTGAATGGCTTGTTCTCATCAAGATTGTTTTAATGTTCTAATAATAAGGTCTTCTTACACCATTGAATAGGTGCACAATAGGTGGTCCCCACTTTAAGGTGTCATTGGCGCTTTTTAAGTGTTACTAAGACCAAAAAAAAAAAAAAAATTCGTTGAGGTGCCTTTACCTAGAAATGTCTGACTAATAGGTGTCCTGTGTTGTCCTCGTGATGTTCACTGTTTCTTTATTGAAACATCCAATAGCACATTGGTTAGTGTTGCTGTCTCGTGGTTTGTTCTTGCCACCCTGGTCAGAATATCATGCCCTGTAATTGGCCAAGTGGACTTTGCATGTTCTCCCTTTGCCTGTCTGACTCTTCCTCACACATCTTAATTTATGTGTAGATTAGGAGTATGGGTGACTCTGCATTGGCTCCATGTTTGTGTCTGGAACTTGTGATAAAATGGAACCCATCCTAGGCAGCATGTGCCTTGTGCCTAGAGCTGATGTGGCTGTATGTGATCGTGAATTAGATTAAACAAGTTTGACTACACTGCGGTGGGCTGGCGCCCTGCCCGGGGTTTGATTCCTGCCTTGCGCCCAGTGTTGGCTGGGATTGGCTCGAGCAGACCCCCCGTAACCCTGCAGTTAGGATATAGCGGGTTGGATGATGGATAGATGGATGGAAGTCTGACTGCACATGTACTTATGCATGTGCACAAATAGCCATGATATATAAAGAAAGACATGCTAAAAAAAAACAAGAACTCCAGATTCTAACATTGTAAAGAAGGTCTCTTCCCTGCATCCTAGAGGTATTTTCATGCGGAGATGATGACTACAAACTTTTCAGATTGCAATGCCATTAAATACAGTTTATGGAAGAGCAGCTTATGTAAAAGCTTGTGTTGTTTGGTTCACATTAGCTTGTGCTATGCTTGATACACATAAACAGGATGCCACAATAAACATGACGTTCTGTACGGAATTTAAAATATATGAATAAAACGACCAGTAATTGCTCACTATACTGGATCCAAAGACAAAGGTTTACTGAATTTCATGTCATTTATTTATTTAACAAACTTTTTTTGTCCAAGGCAACGCACCAAGCACATTATAATACATACAAGAATAATGGTGCAAGCATCAAAAGCAACAGAGAACAAGATCAATATATGTATACAGTATATGTATATTATACCTGCAGCTGGACTCAGATAATAAATCAGCATACTATAAGTTTTGGGGACAATTGTTCTAACTACTTATAATGTGCAGATTGTCTTGAATAAAAGTACAAGATAAATCAATGAAAGAACAGGGCTGTGTATGACACTTGAGTACAACACAGTTTATAATGCTATCACTTCAAAGTGCCAAGGGCAACATGGTGGCATAATAATGCCCACCACTGTCTTACAGTTCCAGGAGACCTTCCAAGTGCAGGATGTACTGGCTATACTGGCCCAGCATGGCTATGTGCTTGAGTGTGCCCCACTATATAGTATAACAGCAGCTATCCTGTAGAAGAGAAACTAAGCAGTCCAAAAACATTTAAGTATATTTGCCTCAGGCACTGACAGCCAAGGTTCAATCTCCTTAAGGGGAAGCAAAGTACGTACACCTCATGAGCCCCAAATTGGGTGAAACACGTGTTGTGTACTCTTTGTATTATTTGGCAGGTACTGTATCACATATCTATGATCTGCTTCTCACAACTGAGAGGATGGGGTGAATATTTGACAAACCACAAGCGTTCCTGGTAGATAAGCACACAAATATCAGAATGTAATCAGACCTATCTCTCTCTCTCAATATATATATATATATATATATATATATATATATATATATATATATATATATATATATATATATATATATATATTCTGTGTAAATATACAAGTATCATTGCACTAAGTGCACATAACAATAAACTTGACTGCTCTAAAATATGCACATTGCCATTTTTGTTACATCAGTGTGATGCAGATTGCTATCTGATGGTTAACCAATGAAAACGTTGCCCTTCTCTCCATCTCAACAATCCGGAGTTTTGCACTGGCCCGTTATTTAATTTAACGACAGTACCCAAAGAACAAGAGGGCGGCTTCAGTTTACTGGTTAGCTTCACACGAGACGTGTGTAATTGTAAAGTTCGGCATTCATTTAATTTAGGGACCGGTGTCACGGATAATTAGGCTTGTGCAAGAGGGTACTGTGCGATTGACAGGCGTCCCGTCCAGGGATGGTGCCTGCTTAGACTTTTTCCAGGGATCCTGAATTAGAGAGAACGGAACAGAACAAGATGCCACTTAGTGCACATCCGTGTTTGTGTATGGCGCTATATAAGACATGCTATTCCGATGTGTTTGTTTGACCGCATTGCTCAGTGGGGTTGTTATCATTAACTTTACATTTTTTAAACAGACGACCTTTGTTGAGTCCATCCGCACGCCTTAACGCGGGTCTGTCGGACTCCGTAAATGCTATGCTATGCTGTTTGAGAGCACCGTTTGAAAGTTCGTATCTCACCATAAGAATAAGCTAGAAAACTGCGATATAGATCGAAACGTTAAACTCTGTCAGTTTTCACGGGAACATTATAACTGGAAAGTGATCAAGCCTCTGCCGCAAAAGCCTTTCCATGATTGCGACACCCGTTTTTTCATTTCAGTTACTAAAAGCACACTTGTTTCAGTGATTATAGTATTAACAGTTTACAGTACGTCAGATCCTCCCCAACATTTCACAAATGAGTCTTGTAGGGAAGCTTGTTTTTGATTCGTGGGATCCTTCGTTTTTCGCTTCATAAATCTGTAATTACAAAAAACGATCTGATTGTCAGGTCTGGAGTGTCTCAGCCTCATACCATTTAATACCCTGGACATCTCACAGAAACACAAAAATCGTTTGACTCTGCGGATATCCCAACAAGTCATTCATTTGTCTTTCTGTGAGTGTACACCAATAATCAAGCACGGAGGGTGAGGCAGGACGACTGCGCGACTGTTCGTGACCCCCAGCAGGAGAAGACAGGACTGGCTGTGCAACATCCACATTTTAATCAGCCGTTCAGTGAAGGACAGACTAGTAAAAGTGCAGGAGCCAAAACAACGGGGGTTTGGGTTTAGTTACGTGCAGCAGGGCGCTGAATGGTGCAAAACAAAAATACAGCGGCATGTAACGTTACGATGGATCACGTGTGCATTGTAGAGCCGGGCTTCCTGTCACACACACCACCACCGGAGCACTGAATTTCCTTGGGTACCTTCAGGTCCCGTCCACCGTCGAGTGCGCAGCCATGGGGAGCAGCGTTTTGTTCGCTTTTCGGGGGCTTATCTGGGGGCGCGAATGTTTCACGAGTAAGGGGGCCAAGACCGCAGCATCTGACTGGAGACAGAAAACCCTAAAGTGTGGGAGATGTGCGATAATGAAACGGCGTGGAGGAGGACAACCAGGGAGGCGCGCAGAGAAGATGAACGCGATGTCTACATGAATAGATAAGGCACTGGATCATACATAGATAGATAGATAGATAGATAGATAGATAGATAGATAGATAGATAGATAGATAGATAGATAGATAGATAGATAGATAGATAGATAGATAGATAGTCATTGTATTTAAAAAAACTACATTAAATCTCAGTAAGGTAAGAATATCGGTGAGTGTGGACAAGTAGAAGGTCAAGTTTTACTTTGCAGCAAATTAATGGCACCCTGTTCTATTGAGAGCGTTGCGGTAAGTGCGGTTTTTGTTGCAGCTCAAACGCTTTCGTTTTACGCTTGTTTCTGCACTTTCGCTCTCTTTCGTCGTTCGTCGTGTAAGACACCAGCGCCAGTACTTGGTATTGCCGCTTATTTAAATAAAAATCGGCTTACCTAATAAGCATAAAGTCGCAGTTCTTGGGCTCAGCAAATGGGAAAAGAAGGAAATGGCCTGACTGCGACTGTAGTGCCTAATTTACTTTAAAAAAAAATCCACCGAAGATAACCTAGAGACCTTTACTGTGGGGTGTCCCGCATT
The DNA here is from genome assembly GCF_900747795.2 of Erpetoichthys calabaricus. Classification (NCBI taxonomy): domain Eukaryota; kingdom Metazoa; phylum Chordata; class Cladistia; order Polypteriformes; family Polypteridae; genus Erpetoichthys; species Erpetoichthys calabaricus. The sequence continues at coordinate 40,662,366 of NC_041398.2, read as the reverse complement.
CATCCATTTCCAAACTCAAGTTAGAATCAGAGACGCAAGCTCAAGCGTTCTGCGCATGTTCGGGATGAAAAGAAGAGCCCACGGCGGCACGGGGAGAACGAGCGGCCTCAGAACACTCAGGCACTAGTCGCCACAGGAGCGGAGCGACGGTGCCGGCAATCGAGGGGAAAACTTATGGAGCCAGCGCTGTGAAAAGTGAGATAACGGTTTTACGTAATCCGTTCGACCCCGGTCGCATAGTAAGAACAACTTAATCGTAGACATTAGTTCAATTTGCCGGCCTTTCTTCACTTAGATCATCGTTAAGTGTTAAAAAATCTTACGCGCTCTACATCTGCGCAAATGAATACACCGATAAACTCCTAGTAATTTGTTTGGTGTGTAGAAGTCCGACAGATCGCGACTCTTCAATTCCACCCCTTGGGTAAACGTTAACATTATACAAAGTTGTTGTCTGTTTTTTCCTGCATTGTTATCAATCTTTAATTTAATGTTGTTTTTTGTATCAGTATGCTGCTGCTGGAGTATGTGAATTTCCTCTTGGGATTAATGAAGTATCTATCTATCTATCTATCTATCTATCTATCTATCTATCTATCTATCTATCTATCTATCTATCTATCTATCTTCTAGATATAAAAGGCACTAATGAAAGTAGATACACTCTGGGAAAAAAGGTGCAGAAGTAGTTTTTCAGAGCGATATGATAGGAGAATCTTTTTTGTAAATAAAAATAAATATTAGTTTAAAAACATCACTTTTATTTATTTTATTCAGTAACAGCGTCCATAATGAATAGATAATAACTGTTTTGTGAAATCCCAAAGGGTTTCTGAGTTTAAAAGAGCTCTTGCTGCAAACAGTAAGTTCAGGTTATTCAGCTGTTAGTACCTTTTTAGGTAGCCTGCTATACTTCAACGATTTCAGTTTTTCCCCGCATATTAGGAACCTGTTTAAAGCCCATAAACAATTTTATACTCAACAACCCCTTACCAGAATGTTTTTTGTTTTTTTTTGCAAAGCAATGGTTCAACGAGGCACCACACAACCCTGCAAAGTGCAACCAAAGAACTGTTATGTTTAGGAGTTAACAAAGAAAGAAAGAAAGAAAGAAAGAAAGAAAGAAAGAAAGAAAGAAAGAAAGAAAGAAAGAAAGAAAGAAAGAAAGAAAGAAAGAAAGGCACTATATACTAAACACGGTAGCTAATTCGACTCAAGTGTTACTTATGTGGTGTTTTATAAAGTATTTGCTAACATCACCTTTAGCAGTCCGCTCCCATTGCAGCAGCATCATCCTTCGAGACGAATCAAGGCGACGTTCATGCTGTGCTTCATTTGACCATAGCAGCTAATGTGACACATTCAGACTTTGGACTTGCCCCACCAGGGCCACAGCTTTAATCCCACTTCTGGCTCACTGTGTTTCCCCGAGCGAGATGCCAAAACTAGAAATACATAAATACTATATACTGTACCACGTTATGTGACGATAAACTGCAGGTTTGTCCCGCTCTGGATGGTGGAGGTCCGGGTTCATTTTAAAGAGCCGCCTGCACCTGTCAGCAGGTGTTTCGATTTCGACAGGGAGTGTGGCGTAGTGATGAAGGTTTAGAACTGAAAGCCTTGTGGTCTTGGGTGCAAACCCCACTCCTGACACTGTGTGACCACCTGCAAGTCACATCACCTGCCTGAGTTCCAATTGAACATTACAACAACAGCATTATAACCAGTTGTATCTCAGATGTCGTAAGTCGCCTAGAATAAGCATCAATAACAGAGTGTGAGGCAGTAGAGCAGTTCTCGGAGACATTGCGAGAACATTCAAACTGCACACCACAGAAGTCGTCCATAAAGCAATGCTAATAATCCACTGCCGTCTTAAAGCTCCTTTTGGCTCATTTTACGATCTAAGCGGCCCCCTGTATAGCGCATTGCGTGTAAGTGACTGCGGCTCGGCGTCTTCGGGGTGGCGCTATATACAGCAGATGAGAAGGATGCAAGTCAAAATTTAATGAGAAGCTCGTTCTCATGTTTCTTAAAGTAATTGCCAAATTCATTTGAATTTCCTATTAATTTTTTAAATATCCTTGCAGTTTTAACGTCGCGGGTACGCACGGGCAGCCCCCTTATCAGCAGGTGCAGTTTTGGCTGCCACAAAAGTTCAGCTGGGATCGCACGAGGGTTGCGCTGTTCTCTAAGATGCAGGGACCCTTCGAGGCAAAGGCGCTTGTCATTCCAGGTCGCCCCGAGTCCCGTGGACACTCGAAAGGACCTCCTGGACCCCACAGGTCAAGCTCGTGAAGTTCGGCTCAGCTGACCACTGGGGATTAATTCAAATTCTAAAAGTGATTGTGTTCGTATTTAATAATGTTAATTCTCAATTATTCCGAATAATATGTAATATGATGTTTATGTTTTATTTTACCTGCTCGTTCTCAAAATTGTGCTTTGTAAAATTTCGCCAGCATTCATTCTCAGATCAAGCAGTGTTACTTAAATTCTTAACCTTAAATCTTAAGAATTCCAAACTGAGCTATATAGTGTTAAGTTTTGAGGAAATTCAAGTACTCACCAAAGTGTGGTAGCTCGGATGCCAGTAAATTAATATTATCATACGACCTGCTAATCTCCCAGAAATTGAAATCGGCGGGTTTTATAGGAACCTCTGCTCTTTAGAAAACACCCACAAGCATGACGTTTTGTTCTCTTTTTTTCATTCTCCGAAACTGCACCCCTCCAATTTCCTTTTGCAGCCCCCAACACCCGATCACACACACACGCGCGCGCACACACACACACACACACACACACACTGGTCTTTATAACGGCCCCATCGGCAGGGAGGAGACGCGAAAGCAAAGCCCCGAGGAGCGCGGCCCCCCTCTGAAGACGCCCACCGGCTTGGCGGCTTTTTGAGATCCGCAGGTGACCCAGAACAACTTCAGCGGGAAGATCTCAAATGTCCTGCTGCGGCGAGAGGATGGAAAGACTGGGAAACAAGTGTGTGTGTCTTCTGCGAAGAGAAAAGCGACTTTATCAAGTTACAAGTCCGAACAAAAAAAATACTTCAACAGAATTGTCCCCAAACCTCAACAATCAAACGACTTTATCAACAGCAGAATAAAGGACACAAAGAGAGCGGCTCTCGAATATTAATGGGTTCATTGCGGGCTTCCTGCGTGTCTGCGTACACTTTACACGTAGAGCGCGCCGAGCTGTCGAGAAACACAAAACTCCAGCGAATAACTGAAGGAGTTGGGCGTTTAGACAGACGGGCGTGTGCGGCTTAAAGCTCAATCGACGGGACCCTGGAGTTCAATGGCCACTCACAATATAATCTTTCAAAATAGCGGGACTTTTATTTCTGGGGCCGCTTTATGTTAGACTCCCTTTTTTTAATCGGTACTGGTCTGCTTTGCCATCAGTAAAGAGAAAAATTCACCAGCTCTAGGAATAAATTATTGTAAAACGGAACAGGGATGTAGTATGGTATGACATGATGTGGGAGAAGCAGCATGGCATAGAAAGTTCTCCTCTTGTCTCTGTAGGTTTTTCCTCGTAATCTTCCTACATCCTAAAATGCGCACGCAAAGAGGACGTTCACGTTTCCATCGGCTCAGCATGCAGGAGGGAGGGAGGGAGGCAGCCCGGCAGGGTCCTTCGTGCCTTACGCCCAGTCCATCGATGACGGATCCCTGATCCACCTGAGCCTGAAACTGGACTGGAGAAAGTGGGTTAAATCGAAAATATTGAAAGAAAAGCTGCCTCGCCTGTAGTGTGTCACCATTTAAGGGGTGCACACTGTATCCCCACCAACTTTTTAATTTTTTTCTAATTTTTTTCTCCGACTTTCTCAGGTAACTAAGCGCGTCCAAAGTATCCGTGTGTCTCCTTGTTACTTTCTTATTTAGCTAACACCCCAGAACGACTTACAACAGTTCAGATACAATTAGCTCATTTTCTGTTAGTTTTCTTCCAATTAGAGCTCAGGCAGGTGAAGTGATGTGCTCAGGGTCACACAGTGTCAGTACCAGGGCTTGAAATCCAAAGCCTCCACCACTCCTGGTACTTCTGTGATGGTTTCCTTGTGACACAATTATATTATATTATATTATATTATATTATATTATATTATATTATATTATATTATATTATATTATCCATCCATCCATTTTCCAACCCGCTGAATCCGAACACAGGGTCATAGAGGTCTGCTGGAGCCAATCCCAGCCAACACAGGGCAGGAACCAATCCCAGGCAGGGTGCCAAACCCACCGCAGGACACACACACAAACACACCCACACACCAAGCACACACTAGGGCCAATTTAGAATCGCCAATCCACCTAACCTGCATGTCTTTGGACTGTGGGAGGAAACCGGAGCGCCCGGAGGAAACCCACGCAGACACGGGGAGAACATGCAAACTCCACGCAGGGAGGACCTGGGAAGCGAACCCAGGTCCCCAGGTCTCCCAACTGCGAGGCAGCAGCGCTACCCACTGCGCCACCGTGCCGCTATATTATATTATATTATATTATATTATATTATATTATATTAAATGTGGACAGGTGGAAGGACACGCAAGGACATCAAGGAAGTGTTGAGATGCCAGCCAGGTCGCATCATTTAATCCTATCTCAAATATTATTAAAGAAGACAGGCATTTGGTGGTGCAAAATGCCAGCAAACTAACAGAAATAAGAAGCAGTCTTCACAACTCCCAAGGGCTAACTGCTCTGTAGAGCGAGTCATTTCCAGGAGCTCCATTCTGGTTGCAGTTCGGGTTCAGCCTGAGACGACTCTCTCTGGGGCTTCCAGTCTTTCATAGCGCTCCGACCAGAAGGGGTGGAGTCAATTGCCCTCAGTGGGCGTGTTCTTAGGCTGTAGGTGGAAAAAGTGATGCTACCATTAACAACAGTGCCCCTTCTTACCCCGTGGTGGTATCGCTTACCTCGCATAAATTCAGGAGGTGATCTGCATTGGCACACATGTATGACATACTGTATATTTACATTGGGGACTTGAGTCTGCCCCAAAAGCAAACTGGGAGCAAAGAAGAAATAAGAAGTAGTCTTCAAGACTTCCAAGGGCTAACAGCTTGGTAGAGTAGGCCATTTTCAGGAGCTCCATTCTGGTTGCAGTTCAGGTCCAGATTCAGACGACTCTCTCTGAGGCATCCAATCTTTTAAAGTGTGGCAGAGTCACTTGGCCTCATGGATATCAACTCGCTGCTGTAGTTGGAAAAAGAGATGCTACTGTTAGTCACAGCGCCCCCTCTCACCCCGGAATGGTATTGCTTACCTGAGATAAACCTGGAAGGTGATCCATTATATTATATTATATTATATTATATTATATTATATTATATTATATTATATTATATTATATTTAGAATTAAATTACCATAACGTGCTCAAACTCACCTAATCTAATTCATTGCTGCAGTAGTTTTCTGGGCAGCACAGGGCACAAGGTGGGAAACGGCCTTGGAAATGGCACTCTAGATTGGACCAGATTAGATTTTTTTGGAGGTGAAGCCTGTGCAAACAGTATTGGCCTGATGGCAGGACACCATCCTTGATGCTGCCGTGTTTTCCATCCATTATCCCTTGCCGTTATCTGCAGGAGTCACACAGATCTTGGAGCAAATCTAAGCGTTGCACAGATGGGGTGTATTGTTAAATTAGCAGATGATAAAGAAGGTAATTGCCTTTAAACTGAAAGAAACGCCGTTCCGCTAAAACGTTTTCTTGTGCCCTTCATACACTTAAGAATAATGGTTCTTTAATGGCACTTTACTGGGCTGTGCACAGTCCTTGTTTGACATTCTAGTAAGGGACCTTGGCATTAAGTTATTTCTTTGAGTTTTGAAAATATAGCCCAATTCACGTTTGATGTTATATAGTGCCTTTTCTTTCTATCTCTCTGCACTCTTAAAAACAACGGCTCTAAAACGGCACTTTACTGGTCTCTCACAGAACCATTTCTTGTTGGAAGGTTTCTTTGCATATGAAATTGTTTTTTGGGGCTTTCAAAAGGTGATATTAAAACAAAGCATAAATGTTTAATGTCTAGTAGCCTACCCAGCAGGATAAGAACCGATCAAGAACACCTGAACTTAACCTGCGTTATTGTGTAGAGCAGGAGTCCAAATCAGGAACCTACTAGGATTTCACAAATCATATCATCTGTCTACAGTTTCTTTCTGTAACCTTCATATGGATGGTTCCACTGGTCTACAAAAAATATTTTTTGTTTGCTTCTGGAAACTTCAGAGCAGCTCTCTATTAAGTTTTTTATACTGATGTCATATATAAAATCGGAATTAAGCTAGCACGTCAGGTTTTTGAGATACACATCATTGACGTTTTGACACTTTTGAGTATCAGTATAATATATCAGCACGATATCTGGAGTTTGAACTCTGTCCCACCAAAATTGTTTTGATGTGTTTATTCTAAAAACAAATCAGAAAACGATACCAGAGACACGTTAAAGTATATTTATGTCAATTTACCTCAATATAAAAGCGATGTCAGCGTGCTCAGAAATGTTGGAGGCACTCGCTTTTGCACTTGTACTGCACATCCGTAATATTAAGGCTCTCTATTAGTAAGACTGGTTTCCAAATTGAACAAGAATTTGAATGATTTGGCGTATATTCAAATGAATTAATTCATGTTATATATGATGTAACAACAAACATGTGAGGTGATCCAGCAACTCCTATCACAAATAAATTGTGACCTGAGACCTGAACATGCTGGACTTGGGGGCATGCAAACCAAAAAGAGGTGGACCTGCTCAGAGACGCCTCTGCATGGACCCAGAGAATGGCATTTCTCTTTCCCTCGGGTCAAACTGAGCAGGTTCAAGTTGATAAGTGTAACGTTTATGTAGCAGAGTTCAACATAATCAAGTAAGTCCATTACAGTAATATCAGAGTTGAGACATCCAGTAGCCTTTTTTCCCCACAGATTCATTCAGCTTGGGGGCTTTTAGGAAGTGAGAAATGTCCACTGGTACCAAAAGTGAGACAGGGACTGGTCCACGACAGGGTGCCAGTTCACCATTCTGCTCACTCCCACACAATTCATATGGACAATCAGACATTTTTGTCAGTCCAACAAAAATGCCTTCCAGTTTGACACTTTTAAAAAGCAACACTTAAATCTCACTGGCGTTCGCACATGGCATCTGAAAGGATTCACTGAGTGGCAGTCAGATCTGAACCAGCAGCCCTTTGCAATCCTCCAGCCACCCGGCTGCACAAAAGACGCAGACATCAAAGCACAGAAAGACACAGGAAAATGAAAAGTGCTGGCCAGGCAGGGTGGCCCATTGTGTGGGAAGGCAGGCCCACCCTTAGTGTACAAACAAAGCAAGTCACTCATCTTTAGGATTCTCTTGGAATGCATTGCAAAAGATACAGAAAAGGCACTATATGTATCAAAAATGGTTTTATTTCAGGGATTCTTTAGCATCAGGGTAGCTTTAGTCTTTGTAGAACCATTTGTTGCCAAGAGGTGCTATTTGCAGTGAAAGAAAGATAAAACATTTCTTTTTTTTATTTTGTGGATTGTGTAAATCATAATAAGTGAGATGCAGTTCAACCAACTCTGAAATCAATGGCACCTTTAATAACCTTACATACTGTATGAAGTAGCTTCGAGTAAAGCACTGAGACATCAGAAGATCACAGAAGGCTAACATAATAATTGATTTAGATAGCCTCAATAAACACTTGGCAAATTCATAACAAGCTTGGGACTGTTCTTTAGACATTTTATTACTTGTAATCGTAAGTAAAACTAATGTGGGAAATATGGACAAACATCAAGGGAGCAGCACAGTGTGGGATATCGCAAAGGGTCTTTCATGAGAAGGTGCTGTCCTATCTGGGGTTACTCCCAATAAAGTGACTGTCACTCTGGTGTCTATTTGAGATGGGTTTGTTATTTGTTAAAATATCATTTCATTTATTTACTTATTTATTGAGCTTCTGTAAAAAGCCCTTGGGGGACAAATTATCTATCTATTGATCTTATATAGTGCCTTTCCTATCTATCTATCTATCTATCTATCTATCTATCTATCTATCTATCTATCTATCTATCTATCTATCTATCTATCTATCTATCTATCTATCATATAGGGCCTTTCACAGTCTATCTATCTATCTATCTATCTATCTATCTATCTATCTATCTATCTATCTATCTATCTATCTATCTATCTATCTATCATATAGTGCCTTTCACAGTCTATCTATCTATCTATCTATCTATCTATCTATCTATCTATCTATCTATCTATCTATCTATCATATAGTGCCTTTCACAGTCTATCTATCTATCTATCACAAAGGTTTGTGTTACTTACAGAAAATATAGGAGGTGAAATGGCCAAAAACAGCAAAGACAAGCATCTGAATTCAAACAGCACCATGGAATAACTTCTGACCGGCCACTTCCAGAAAACTTCCAAAGTCATGGATGCTCCACAAAATCCCAGTACCTTGATGTGAGATCTCATAGTAAATGTATTCTTCTGCTGTGTAGAAAGGTGAATTTGTTTTCCTCACCCAACACTACACCTGGTTTCACCCTTTTCCACACATGATTAGCACACATGTTGGGTTACAGCTGGTATTCATGTTTGCTGGTGGCTGGACAGTCTGTTCAGTCTTTCCATATTCCATATTGTGATTATCAGTAGTCTAACTGTTTTAACCAAGCAACAAATCTTAATTTTCATTGAAAGGGTTAGTAAAATGAAATGAAAATTTCTTTCCACTTATCCAGTTTAAGGTCTTTCAAGTGGTCAAGCAAGTGTCATTATTAATATTGTTACTCTCCAGGTGATAAATTAGTTTGTGCTACGACCTCATAGGTCCGGCATCCTGGATACAAATCCCATGTCTGGTTGTTATTTGTGTGGATTTGATGTGATCTCCCCAAGCCTGTTGTAAGTTTTCCTCTCACATTCTCGGTGATGTGCAGTTACTTTAGTTTTTCATTTAAAATTTGCCTTAAGTGAGAGTGTGGGTGTGCGTGAGTAGGCCCTAGACTGGCAGCCTGGCATGTGGGAGGCTGTCGCAATAGGCTTTGGTCTGCAAAGACCCTGCATTGGACTAACAGGCTTGAGTATATAATAACAATAATAATAATAATTATAATAATTATTATGAGTATGATGATTATTATTGTTGTTATTGTAGGTACTGTTGTTATGATGATGATGTTTATTATTGTTATTATTATTATGTGACTCTAAATTGCAATCAGCGTAAGCAAGTGTGGAGGTGTGGAGTGGACCCAGCTGTGAACTGGTGCCAGGGTCCCCCTTGTGCCCAGTGCTACCAGGGTATGTTTGGACTGAACAATGTTGAGAATGTATGCTTGCATGGACAGTGTGTAGCAGATACGCATTATCATCATTTGGATTCAGTTATCCAATTCAAGGCTATGGAACCTCATCATTTATTGTAGTACTTGTAAAAGTACCAATAGCATCCTTTATCTGAATCCAATTATCCAACTCAATAATAATAATAATAATAATAATTAAATAGATGACTGGATCACGTGTCTGCTTGGGGGGTTGCCAACCAGGATCCCGAGCTGTTTTGTCGTGTGGTGGGTGCAGCAACGCGCTGTGCCAGTGCCTGCTCCCCAACCTGACCTGACTTTGTAAATGGGTGCTGTTATTTAATTCACATCTCTCTTCTACCATAATGGTCAACATCTTAGTGAGATCTGCTTGGCCTACATGACATTACCTGGTCAGCACCATGTGGAGAGAGAGTAAGAGCTTTGCTGACATAACAGTAATAATCCATCCAGTCTCTTAACCCCCTTATCCAGGGTATAGTAATAATGATAATAATAATTAATATTGTAGTACTAATAAGAATAATAATGTGTTATGTACCTAATCTGTTCTAATATAGTATAATTGGAACTCATAGTAATGATATCTACCCAGCTATCACTGCTCTCATTTTCCATCCATTTAGAAAAATTGCTTACCCAGTTTTTTTAATAAGGTATAATATTATATTAGTATATGGAGAATATTATACTACTAGCTGTGTTACCTGTTGAAGACAGGTAATAGATTACCTTTTAAAATATGTGATTTTTGATATCCTGTTTGCCCCATGCCTTTCCTCAGTATCCTCATGTGTCTCAGGCTGTCTTGGCTGGCATTTCCTGTCTCAATGGCATTCGTGTGAAGTCTGCCTTCTCAGAGTTTGTCATTTCAAGGCACACTGCTTGCCTCCTGTCCACTTTTGCCTACCCCACAATGGTAGACGGGCCCTCATTAGCCGCTCTGAAAACATCCTTTGTGTTCTTGCAAGGCTTTCCTGTCTTTGAAGGTCAGTCGGGTTGCACCTTGTTAGTATTTAGTGATCCAGTGTGACTCAGTACATTATTTGCGTTGTTGTCATTGGAATATTCCCAATTTTGTTAAAAAAAAAATCTCACAATCAGGAATTGAACTTTGCACCCTTAAAGCATTGTGCCATCAACGTCTTCACCACCGAGCAACCAAAGCCAAAATGACCAATCAGATTGTTCAGATGGATCGGTCAGACACACATACACATGCACACAGTAGTATAGTAATGAGGATTATATTTGTAAAATAAATAAATTGAAATGAGGTACTGCGGTGGGTTGGCACCCTGCCCGCGATTGGTTCCTGCCTTGTGCCCTGTGTTGGCTGGGATTGGCTCCAGCAGACCCCCGTGACCCTGTGTTCGGATTCAGCGGGTTGGAAAATGGATGGATGGATGAAATGAGGTGGTGGGCTTCAGTGCGATTGATTTACCAATTAAATATACTTTGCTATTGTAATTGTAACTCTTCAAATTTAATTGGTGGTGCTTCACGTCAGTCAATGCTTCATGCTTATTGGATGACAAGAATTGTTACCATTTTTCATAAGCAGACAGCTGGGAAAGACGTACACAATGTGAAGTAACTGAAGTGATGAGCTGTATCCAAACAGATATATCCATGACTGAAAAATTAAATAAAAACGAGTTGTGAAAAAAGTCGACATTACCAGAGCAGGCCTTTCATTACTTTGTCGAATGACATACATGGCATAATGCTGGTGAATGCCACTGTAAGGAGTGTACGTTTATGGACTGCTGCTGATGCCAAAGTTCAGCATAAAGCCACATTTTCATGGCTGCCTTGGACTCGACTCTCCTGGCAAAATTGTTTCTTTTGAAATCAGTTCTACGTTATACAATACATCAAAATACAAAGAAAAGTACATGAAATCGAGTTTTACTTTCCTAAGATTGAGACAGCCGGGTTTGTACAGCAGGAGCCAGAGCCCAGCGTTGTAGTGTAATGTTTTAATTTCCTGTACTTCTGCGATGCATTAAGTGTATCTGCAGCGTAGCGGGCCTCTATTCATCATTGCCGATTCACATTGTCCATATTAAGGATTGTTTGAGGACACTCACAGGACTCTTTGTGATGTTTTAAAGCCTTTCCCTTTTCATTTTTTATCATTGTACTTCTTCAGGCAGCAATTTAATGTCAGCAAATAAGATGGAATGCTTTTTCACAACCATTCAACGGTTCTCTCCAAGTGCACATGAAACGATTTGTAGATGGCTATGAGATGAAGTTTCAGTTCCCAGCCACCATTTCAGAATAAACGTTAGGGAGAAGTGAATGTCAGACTTGACTTTACTGTGGACAAAGTCGGAGGCGGAAAGTCTGAGTAAAGAACTGCTGGGTCCCTTTGGGTGTTGGGGACTGGGGCTGACCAGCAGTACGCCCTCATGTTGATCCAGCCTACTCAAGAAGCAATGCAGCCAGGTGGAACAAATGGTGAGAAGATGTCAAAGCTTGTAAATTCATTTTGAGGAAGACAAACAAAATGAGGAAATAACTACAGCATATATCATATGACAGAAAGTAACATTCTCAAACTCAGTGGAACCTGGTCCTGGCAGCAATGTGTGGAAAGCAGGAACGAGGCATGGACTGGAAGCCAGGGAAACACGGATGCTGCCAATTAACCTAAATGTCATTAAAGAAAACTGGGCCACCCTGAGAAAAACGGATACAGAAACAGGGAAAACCCCTGGACCAGATGGAATTTTACCAGGTGTACTGAAAGAAATGAAAGACATCATCTATAAACCCTTTTAGGTATATTTCAGCAGTCATGTCAGAAAGGAGAAGTACCTGAGGACTGTAAAGTTGCAAATGTGACTCCAATATTCAAGAAGGGAGATAAAATGGATCCTAGTAATTATACACCAACTACAGTAGTCTTATTTCTGTGCCATGCAAAATTATGGAAACTATAATTAGAAATAAATTAGAAAATTACCTTAACGAAAATAATATCCTACATAGCAGCCAGTGTGGATTTATGAGAGGAACGTCCTGCCAAACCAGTTTTTAAGACTTTTCTTGAAGAAGCAACCAGAATAACTGACAAGTGACAAAAACAAAGCATATGATATATTTTAGTTAGACTTTCAAAAGCCTTGGGTACAGTTGCACACCAAAGATTAATTCTGAAACTAGAAGCTGCAGGCATCAGAGGTAACCGAGAAGGTGGATCTAAAGTTGGTTAACCAGCAGGAGACAAAGAGCACAGAGGAAAGGAGAACGAGCCACGTGAAGTGAGGTCACCAGTGGGGTCCCTCAGGAGTCGGTCCTTGGACCGTTACTTTTTCTGATTTCAATTAATGACATTGATTCTGGTGTAGATAGTACACTTGTGAAGTTCACAGATGACACTAAAATTGGACCAATGGCAGATACTGAGGAGGCGGCAAAAAGAATTCAGAAAAACTTGGAAAAGCTTCAGAAGCGGGTGAACACTTGGAAAATGCAGTTTAATGTAGAAACATGCAAAGTGCTGCATGTGGACAAAAGGAACATCAATTGTAAATACAAAATGGGAGACATCACCATATGGGAAGCAACCTCTGAAAAGGATTTAGGGGTTAATGTTGACACAACATTTTTATCGACTAAGCTATGCACAGAAGCAATTAACAAGACAAATAAAATGTTAGGTTATATCATAAAAACTGTTGAATTTAAGTCAAGGGATATTACTCTCAAATAAGACCACATCTGGAGTAACGTGTTCAGTTCTGGTCACCATGCCACAAGAAAGGCATAGCAGCACATGAAGCTGCGCAGAGGAGAGCAACCAAGTGCATCTCAGAACTTAACGACATGTTCTACTCTGATAGTCTTAGAGAATTAAACCTGTTTATTCTCAAGCAGAGGAGACCGTGCAGAGACCTAACCCAGGAATTTAAAATCCTTAAACGCATTGATAAAGTCGATCCAGCTACATTCTTTCATCTCAAGGGTGAATCACAAACTTGAGGACATCAGTAGAAATTAAAGGGAAATGCATGTAAACTGAAGCCAGGAAGCACTTCCTTACTCAATGAACTGTGGGAATGTTGAGCAAACTACCGAGACATGTAGTTGAATCATAAACCGTAATAACCTTTAAGAAGAATCTGGATGAGATATTGGGACAGCTTAGCTATTAGCTGAACAAACGGGCATGACAGACTAAACTGTCTCCACTCGTTTGTCACATTTCTTATGTTCTTATGTTCACTTGACTCTATCATGTAGTTGGTCCCTGCATCGGTGTTGAACTTTTGCTTGTAACCAGCCCATTACCTGTATGCTTACTTGTTTGACCTGTTTAATCTTCACAACAATGATGTTTTTCCTTTCTATTTCACAGCTTTCTCTTTTGTTCCTTTCAAGTTAGCATCATCACAGTCATGATTAGGATTTTGTTTCTTATTTTCTTTTTCTCCTTGGCTGTTATAAAGTTATCAAGATCTCTTTTTAAGGATTTTTGAGGAACCTTGTGGACTTGTATATTTTTGTGCCCAATGTGCTTTTCACAGCGTTAAAAATTAGTAAGATATTTTCCACAATGCCATTTTACGTGTGTGTGTGTGTGTGTGTGTGGCTTGCTGTCATTTCGAGCATTTTTGTTAATTGGTGGCCCAGTCAAGCAAACAAGTGACACGAGACATCGTTGTTATCATACACTTCCTGATTGCCCACAATCGGTTTCTTCTAAAGATCTTTGCTGTCATTTATTTTTTGTCTCAACTCTTGGTTTCAAAATTCTTGCTCTGCATTTTGACTACAAAAACCTTTTTAACGACTTGGCTTGATTACCTGTTTCTTTTTCATTTTTTGGATTTTCGATCTCCCACACCGTTTCCTTTCTATGATCCTTGCTTCACTTCCTAAGCTAGTTTGCCTAATCATTTCTTATGGATTTCACTCCTTGCTAGCCATTTTGTTTTTTGCTCATAACTCCATGTCCACTGGAAATCTACTGCCTCTTTGTGTCACATCTTAAAAAATGAAATATTTTCACAATTAAAACAATGTGCGTTGGAATTGAAGATATGAGGAGTCTGCATGCACGCCTCATGTTGTGGCCATTAATTCCCAATTCTTCTTAGGGACTGAAGATGTGACTGTGTTGCTCTGCTATTTTTGTCTATCCTTAATAACACTAACACTTACCAGAAGCTCAGACTGAAGACTCAAAGCAGATCATTGACAGTTTATATTGTTCCAATTACCAATTGTCTTCAGAGTTTAAATACAGTACATCTGTAGAAGAACCCTGCAGAGCTCAACATTAAATGAAGTCGTCTGAATAGAAAAGAAAAAAAGGCAGGTTTTGGCAGATTCGAACAGTGACTTCATTTTCCGCTCTGATGGGACTCGAATTTGGTGGAATTATTGTTTATTTTTTTTCTGTATTCCATAGACATTAATCTTCCTGTCCATCATTCAACAAAGTTCCCAGCTAATGCATGGAGTGTAAAGGGACATGTGTGAAGGGAGGGGGATTGTGTTGGAAATCCTTTAGGAATCATTTCTGTAACATTGCTTGTGCACCTCTGAAATGGAGGATTGTAAAATGCATCTAATGTGAAAACATTTAAGGCAAGGCACAGAGAAGAAACACTCTCAGATATGCAGCGCTCTGTATCCCAATGGGTACGTTCATATAAACACATCCCTGAAACATAAGAAACATTAGAAATTTGTCAAACAAGAGGAGATCATTCAGTCCATCATGTTCGTTTGTTTAGCTAAGCTGTCCCATTATCTCATCCAGATACTTCTTAAAAACTCTCAAGGTTCCTGCTTCAAATTCATATCTAGGTAGTTTGTTCCAGAGCCCCACAACTGTTTGAGTAAAGAAGTCCTTCCTGGCTTCAGAATTTCCACTGGTTTTATTGAATATGTGATTCACCATTAAGTCGAAAGATTTCTGCTGGATCTGTTTTATCAATACCTTCACAGATTTTGAAAGCCTGGTTGAAGTTCCCATGTAGTCTCATTTGCTCAAGAAAAAACAGATTTAATTCTATGAGTGCGGTGAGTACAACATGCCCTTAAATGCTAGGATGCACCTGGTTTCTCTCCTCTGCACAGCATTGGTTTGCTTATAAACTTTGGATATTACTGCAGTCAAATACATGACATGCCCCACAAGAGATGGCACCATTTGGGAAAAAAGGTCAAAGCCATAGCTATCAGGTTATCATTCCTCCTAATGGTTCCTAAGTCCTGCCAATGGAGTGCCCATGTTGAGCTGGACTATCTTGAGAAGATTCAAACGACAGCTTATGTTTTGCACTTGATTTAGTTGGAGCCATCACAGCTCACAAGATAAAAAACTCCTGCATGAGGCTGTTAATGAGCCCCTGATGGAAGCAACTTAATGCATATAATGCCTCGGCCTTTAAGAAAAACATAAAATAAAAAGTTCTTTCTTTAGTAGCTCTAGCATCTTAAAACTCATTATAGGTCATCTTAAAGTACTTCCATGAAGATAGAGTCCCTCCAACTTCATTATTATATTAAACAACTTAAGAAATCATGTTAGCAGGTATATAGAACCAATCTGGCTGTGTAACCCAATCATGAAGCTAGAGGGAACATTTGTCACATTTGCAGGCTCATTTTAGGAGATTGGTCTACATATCTTTATATATTTCACTGTTCTAGCAGTACTCATTGTTTGTATTAGGACTGGCACAGTTTTACATAAATGTCTTTAAAGTGTCAGTTGAAAAAACACTGAGCTTGACCCACATATTTTTAATAATTATTGATATATTTCAGATTTGCGTATTCTTTCCAGAGTACCTGAATAGTAGTTACCATGCAGATTCAGTTTTACCTTATGTAGTTGTCTTGAGAAGCTTCAATCTGGTTTGTGCCCCAGTAAAAGCACAGAAGCAGTATTAACTCACACTATACATTTTCTTATGAAGGAAATGCAATAATTCTAATGTCGTCAAATGTAGGCTTGACACCATTGGCCACTCTATTCTGTTACATTGACTTGGAAAATAATTTGGTGCAATTTTTTTAGTTCATGTTAATCAATTTTAGTATGGACAGAAATTTGCAGGCAGTACTTAATCATTTTGTTCTAAAGTTAAATGTGGTGTCCTGCAGGGCTCAGGTTAACTGTTTTCACTTCTGCTGGGAGTTATTATTAGAACCCATTACATTCAGTTTCACTTACAGGCATATCACATGCTGTAAGAATCATTACAAGAACTAGTAAGTAGGACCACTTGACTCCTTTTCTAAAGTCCTTATACTCGTTCCCAGATAAACCTAGGGTTGATGTCAAAATCATTCTTTTTACCTATCGAACTCTAAGCAGGACTTTGTCAATTTACATATCTTAATTTATCATTACTTAAAAACCAGAAGAAGCTGGTCAACTAAAGACTCCAAGGATTAATAAAATAACAGTGGAAGGTTGAGTTTTTAGCTATAGTTCCCCAAAGCTGTGGAATCATCTGCTTGCTTATATAAGGGTTTCCCCCTCAGTCTCAGCTTTTAAATCCAGGCTGAAGACTCAGAACATTAGTCTAGTATACCCTGACTAGAGCTGCTGATCAGTTGGTCATTTGTACAAAAATTTAAGTACTACAATAATTGTGAACTTTTCTCAATTTCCATTTCTCTTTTCATTATCTTGCTATGTTGACAAGTTGTTCTCCTACCTATGAGAAAGTCATCATAGATAGATGGATCAAAGAATAAATCGATACGCAAGAAAGGTGCAAAAAATATGCTGTCATGTCTAAAAAAGATTATGTTCTTGACCACGATAAGTAGTACCATTTCTGATCGGAAGCTGAAACTGAAAAACTGTACAAAGCAACCATTGAGTGCAATGTACAAACAGCTAACAAGTTCACATTGGTTAGTCTGCTACTGTTTGTTCTGTTAATGTTAATGTTTATCTTCTCAATACCCCTCCTTTAACCGTCACCTTATCGTGGTGGAGGGGTTTGCGTGTCCCAATGATCCTAGGAGCTCTGTTGTCCGGGGCTTTATGCCCCTGGTAGGGCCACCCAAGGCAAACTGGCCCTAGGTGAGGGATGAGACAAAGAGCGGTTAAACAAACCTCCTATGAAGAAAAACCATTTTGGACGGCGTTTTCCCTTGCCCGGACGGGGGTCACCGGGGCCCCACTCTGGAGCCAGGCCTGGAGGTGGGGCTCGATGGCGAGCGCCTGGTGGCCGGGCCTGCACCCATGGGGCTCGGCCGGGCACAGCCCGAAGAGGCAACGTGGGTCCCCCTTCCCATGGGCTCACCACCTATGGGAGGGGCCAAGGAGGTCGGGTGCAGTGTGAGTTGGGTGGTGGCCGAAGGCGGGGACCTTGGCGGTCCGATCCTCGGCTACAGAAACTGGCTCTTGGGACGTGGAATGTCACCTCTCTGAAGGGGAAGGAGCCTGAGCTAGTGCGCGAAGTTGAGAGGTTCCGGCTAGATATAGTCGGGCTCACCTCGACGCACAGCTTGGACTCTGGAACCAATCTCCTTGAGAGGGGCTGGACTCTCTACCACTCTGGAGTTGCCCCCGGTGAGAGGCGCCGAGCAGGTGTGGGTATACTTATTGCCCCCCAACTTGGAGCCTGTACATTGGGGTTTACCCCGGTGGACGAGAGGGTAGCCTCCCTTCGCCTTCGGGTGGGGGGACGGGTCCTAACTGTTGTTTGTGCGTATGCACCGAACAGCAGTTCGGAGTACCCACCCTTTTTGGAGTCCCTGGAGGGGGTGCTAGAGGGCATACCTTCTGGGGACTCCCTCGTTCTGCTGGGAGACTTCAATGCTCACGTGGGCAATGACAGTGAGACCTGGAAGGGCGTGATTGGGAGGAATGGCCCCCCCTGATCTGAACCCGAGCGGTGTTTTGTTATTGGACTTCTGTGCTCGTCACGGATTGTCCATAACGAACACCATGTTCAAGCATAGGGGTGTTCATATGTGCACTTGGCACCAGGACACCCTAGGCCTCAGTTCGATGATCGACTTTGTGGTCGTGTCGTCGAACTTGCGGCCACATGTCTTGGACACTCGGGTGAAGAGAGGGGCGGAGCTGTCAACTGATCACCACCTGGTGGTGAGTTGGCTTCGATGGTGGGGGAGGATGCCGGTCAGGCGTAGTAGGCCCAAACGTGTTGTGAGGGTCTGCTGGGAACGTCTGGCAGAGCCCCCTGTCAGAAGTAGCTTCAACTCCCACCTCCGGCAGAACTTCGACCACATCCCGAGGGAGGTGGGGGACATTGAGTCCGAATGGGCCATGTTCCGTGCCTCTATTGTTGAGGCAGCTGACCGGAGCTGTGGCCGTAAGGTGGTCGGTGCCTGTCGTGGCGGCAATCCCCGAACCCGCTGGTGGACACCGGCGGTGAAGGATGCCGTCAAGCTGAAGAAGGAGTTCTACAGGACCCTTTTGTCCTGTGGGACCCCGGAGGCAGCTGATAGGTACCGGCAGGCCAAGCGGAATGCGGCTTTGGTGGTTGCTGAGGCAAAAACTCGGGCGTGGGAGGAGTTTGGGGAGGCCATGGAGAATGACTTTCGGACGGCTTCGAGGAGATTCTGGTCCACCATCCGGCGTCTCAGGAAGGGGAAGCAGTGCAGTGTCAACACTGTATATGGTGGGGATGGTGCGCTGCTGACCTCGACTCGGGACGTTGTGGGTCGGTGGGGGGAATACTTCGAAGACCTCCTCAATCCCATTAACATGCCTTCCAATGAGGAAGCAGAGCCTGGGGACTCAGAGGTGGGCTCCCCCATCTCTGGGACTGAGGTCACCGAGGTGGTCAAAAAACTCCTTGGTGGCAGGGCCCCGGGGGTGGATGAGATACGCCCGGAGTTCCTCAAGGCTCTGGATGTTGTAGGACTGTCTTGGCTGACACGCCTCTGCAACATCGCATGGACATCAGGGACAGTGCCTCTGGATTGGCAGACCGGGGTGGTGGTCCCCCTCTTTAAGAAGGGGGATCGGAGGGTGTGTTCCAACTACAGAGGGATCACACTCCTCAGCCTCCCTGGAAAAGTCTATTCAGGGGTCTTGGAGAGGAGGGTCCGTCGGATAGTCGAGCCTCGGATTCAGGAGGAACAGTGTGGTTTTCGTCCTGGTCGCGGAACAGTGGACCAGCTCTATACCCTTAGCAGGGTCCTGGAGGGTGCATGGGAGTTTGCCCAACCAGTCTACATGTGTTTTGTGGACTTAGAAAAGGCATTCGACCGTGTCCCTCGGGGAATCCTGTGGGGGGTACTCCGAGAGTATGGGGTACCGGCCCCCCTAATAAGGGCTGTTCAGTCCCTGTACGATCGGTGCCAGAGCTTGGTCCGCATTGCCGGCAGTAAGTCGAACCCGTTTCCAGTGAGAGTTGGACTCCGCCAGGGCTGCCCTTTGTCACCGATTCTGTTCATAACTTTTATGGACAGAATTTCTAGGCGCAGCCAGGGTGTTGAGGGGGTCCGGTTTGGTGGGCTCAGGATTGGGTCACTGCTTTTTGCAGATGATGTTGTCCTGTTTGCTTCATCAGGCCGTGATCTTCAGCTCTCTCTGGATCGGTTCGCAGCCGAGTGTGAAGCGGCTGGGATGAGAATCAGCACCTCCAAATCCGAGACCATGGTCCTCAACCGGAAAAGGGTGGAGTGCCCTCTCAGGGTTGGTAGCGAGATCCTGCCCCAAGTGGAGGAGTTCAAGTATCTCGGGGTCTTGTTCACGAGTGAGGGAAGAATGGAGCGTGAGATCGACAGGCGGATCGGTGCGGCATCCGCAGTAATGCGGGCGTTGCATCGGTCTGTCGTGGTGAAAAAGGAGCTGAGCCGCAAGGCGAAGCTCTCAATTTACCAGTCGATCTATGTTCCTACCCTCACCTATGGTCATGAGCTATGGGTAGTGACCGAAAGAACGAGATTGCGAATACAAACGGCTGAAATGAGTTTCCTCCGCAGGGTGTCTGGGCTTTCCCTTAAAGATAGGGTGAGAAGCTCAGTCATCCGGGAGGGGCTCAGAGTAGAGCCGCTGCTCCTCCGCATCGAGAGGAGTCAGATGAGGTGGCTCGGGCATCTG
Source organism: Erpetoichthys calabaricus (assembly GCF_900747795.2). Lineage (NCBI taxonomy): Eukaryota > Metazoa > Chordata > Cladistia > Polypteriformes > Polypteridae > Erpetoichthys > Erpetoichthys calabaricus. Next base: position 40,641,909 of record NC_041398.2, on the reverse strand, counting down.
ATCAGGATGCCTCCTGGACACCTCCCTGGTGAGGTGTTCCAGGCACGTCCAACCGGGTGGAGGCCCCGGGGAAGACCCAGGACGCGCTGGAGGGACTATGTCTCTCGACTGTCCTGGGAACGCCTTGGGATTCTCCCGGAAGAGCTAGAAGAAGTGGCCGGGGAGAGGGAAGTCTGGGCATCTCTGCTCAAGCTGCTGCCCCCGCGACCCAACCTCGGATAAGCGGGAGACAATGGATGGATGGATGGATGGATGGATGGATCTTCTCAATAGTTAGTATTATAGATTAAGGTGATTCACTAAAAGTAAATTCATCTAATAAACAAGTTAAACCTATAAAGTGTTACTGTACTTCCTGTTTGTGGTGTATGTCATAATTTCAGACAAACTCGGACTTGAGAAACCAGGCCCAAGTTTCCGAAGTCTGGAATTGCAAGTTCAGGGTGCAGAAATTACGAGTTCCTAGTTTTAGTTGAATGCAGTGATAAGAACAAAGTCATTAACAACCACAAGTCAAAACCAGGAAAACAAGCCAAATTCAAAGATTAAGGAATGGAACGTTAGGTTGTTTGGTAGAAAAATCATTTTAAAAAGCCACCCAAAGTATTTACTATTAAATCGCAAACTAGAACAATGAGATCCCTGTAGCATCAACTTATAAATCATTGTGCCAATGACAACATCTGATGTGTCTTCTGGGGACGCGCCCCTGGCAAGGCTGCCATTGTGTCTTAGCAATGGGACCTCAAAACGGTGTTGTGGCAAAATTCACCAAACAAAGCAGTGCAAAGTTTCAAAGAAAATAACTTAGAATTGAGACAATAACATTACCCCTGGATTCTTTGTGCTTAAATCTGAAGAAATCAGTCGGAAAGGAATATGGAGTCTAGAAAAAAAATGAATGGACATTGTACAGTAAGTGTAAAGTTTTCTTTCTCTGCCTTATTGTATTTTTCTTGTCATTTTCCCCATTCCCATTTTTCCTCTTTACATTTTTGTAGCATTTGCAGTCTTGCCCCAGTGCCTTTTCCCACTTGCCCTATTTAAAGCACCAGATTGCCACAGTTCATTTCTACAATATTAGCTAACTTTGCTGTCCTCTTTGGGTCCCTCATTTTAGGTACGGCCCAGTCGCTCTCCACAAGGCTTCTTCCCAAAACCGAAAGACTTGCTGTCAGCTTGATTGGTGACTCTAATGTGAGTGGAAGTGATGGCTGTGTCCCTGCTGGAGTGTTTTCTGCCTTGCACCCATTACTACCAAGATGGGCTCTAACACACAGGGTTATCATGAATGTTTTTTAAGGATATATCACCAGCTATGATTATTTGTTTTGTAATTAACATTATTTTGTCTACATCATGGGGATTTTAGGTATCACTGCTTTTGTGGGGACTGTCATTTTGTGTATTTTGCAGATGTCTGTGGCCATCTTGTTGATAAACTATCACACCAGGTTGCTAGCCACATGTCAGAATGCAGTCATGACAGGAGCAGATTTATTGTTTAAGATGACGGCACGCAGCACACAATGTCCAAGCTTTTGGATTCAAAACCTAAAACAGCCGTTAATCATGCGATTAGATTTAAGTAGGCATGGCAAACTAGTTAGGTTTACTGGATCAAGTTTGATTTTTTTGGAATTTGTTTTGCATTTGTCTTTAGAGCTTTCTGATCTTTTAGGCAACAAACCACTTCTTGTTTTCTCAACTATCCTTTTTTGATCAACATTTGAAATCCGCATTATCACCAGTTCCTTGCTGTTTAATCACATATTAGTCCTCTGGACATGACACAGAACTTCAGCCATGACAATGTACCCTATACTGAACTGATAGTCCTTTCTGTGATTTCCAGTCCATTCTGGACATCACTTTTTTTGTGGTGTGCAACATAAAATGTTCACATCACTTCAAACGAGGCCCACTGAATCAGCAACTAATCAAGCAGGCGTGTTTGGATATTGGATGGACCCACCATGTGCAGCAGCGGAAGAAAAAATGAAGACAAAACTGATGGTCATTATGAACAATGCTGCACATCCTCTCTATGACACACATAGAAGATGATCCAAATACAAGATGAAGATTTGGAGTACCTTAATGTAAACCCCACATCACACATGTGAGCCTGAGGAGTGTCTCATAGGTATGGTTCCAGAGTTTCACAGTGTGGAGGAACGGAGTGAAACACCATCATTAACATGGTTTCTGTTTTCTGTAGAATGGATGAGAAGCTCCTGAAAGATGAGTAACGTCACTCACAGTGGAAATGCTGCCCAGTACATTTAAAGATCTGCACCACCGAGAGGGACGAGCTCTGACTCTGAAACATATTTAATAGATGCTCACTGAAGAAATAATTATGTCTTTTCCTTTTTTAATCTAGGACATTAAACAGGGTTTCAGGGTGGATCCCCAACTCTTCTTCTTTTGTCTTGTCCCATTTTCCAGCCATGCAATGCATGGCCAGCCAGGCCAAAAAGAAGAACAAACATAACAAATCTGAAAACAAAATGACTTGTTGAAGTCAGTGCTTCTGTATTCATGGCATGAACACTGCCTTTGAGTGTTGTTTGATCAGATATAACATCCATCGCTGAAGGGACAGGACTTCATACAAGGAGATGGAAGACATGCTTGTTTCTATGGGCAAAGAAGGAGAAGATGTTACCTCGCGTACTGGAGTTTTACAGCAAAATAAATCTGAGTCCTGCCACAATTTCCAACTGCAGATCTTTAGAACCATAAGTCACCACAGTGTTTGACCACAGTTTCTCACTGGAAGTAAGATCAGGGTAACTCAAGGTTAGGGGTTAGTGATGTTACGTTTAGGAGTTTGTGTGGCTAGCAGGTAGATTTGAGGTAACATCACCTCTGCCGTGAAACTGCTGCTCATTATATTCAATGACTTAAGTCAAGAAACTGCAGTCAAAAACTATGGTGACATACAGCTCGGCGTCTCTGCAGTTGGATGCTTCTCAAGCCCTAAAGTTGCCTCCTACACACACGTGTCTGACACACACTCATACTGAGGACTTCTAGTGAACAAATGATCCTGCAGAAGTTTGTCAAGAAACACTACTGGGGCAGCTTTATGGCAATTCCAATACACCTTTATAATGCAGCACTGGGACTGTGAGATCTGTTTTTATCATTAGCCAGTTTTCTTTTCTGTAATTCTTGGGCCTGTTTGATGGGGTGTATGTCATTTTGCTGTTGTTTGCTGTAATGCTTCTATATTTATTGAGCATCTGTAAAAACTAAATTTCCCCCTTGCGGCAAATGAAGTTCTATCTATCTATCTATCTATCTATCTATCTATCTATCTATCTATCTATCTATCTATCTATCTATCTATCTATCTATCTATCTATCTATCTATCTATCTATCTATCTATCTATCTGTGTACCACCATTCACAACAATCTAGCTATCTACATTATATAGATGGTGCTACATAAAATCAAATATGGCATCTTTTTATTTTTAGTTCATGTTCCTCTGTGCCTCCTATTAAATTGTAATATTTGATATAAAGAGTTGTATATACAATAAATTATGCTTAGCTGACCATGCTGTTCATTTGATTTTTATTTTTACTTAACTACATTCTATGATTCCTATTAAACTGTCACCTTTTCCCTCACATTGTGGCTGCGGTTTGCTGGCTGTCTCCTAGTGACGTCCTACATACATTACAACATGGTTAGCAGACTGTGCTGCTCTTTTGATTCAAGTTTATTAACTGTTTTTAAACTCTTGTATGACTCCTAATGATCTTTAACATTTAATATAAGGTGCTATATAAAATCAATCCTATTGAGTTGACTGTGTTGTACTGCAGATATTGCATTGACTATAATATTAATCTTTATTTTTATAGCATCTTATCATCCATTTACATGCAACTCAAGGTGCTTTCCACAGATTAATCAACAAAAACAAAGATATACCACATTTACTTGGATTATTATCACTAAGTAATACTATGATAATTTCTAATAAATGTAAGTATACTAAATACAAAACCAGGTTATGTTAAGCAAAATTTAACCACTAAAGTGCTAAACAAACCTTCACTCTTACCAGAAAAAGGTTTTCTATTTGAAATATTTATACATTAAGGCTGACAATAGGACTACCAGATTTAATTAATATATATACACAGTATATACCATCCATCCATTTTCCAACCCGCTGAATCCGAACACAGGGTCACGGGGGGTCTGCTGGAGCCAATCCCTGCCATCACAGGGCGCAAGGCAGGAACTAATCCTGGGCAGGGTGCCAGCCCACCACAGGGCACACACAAACACACACACACACCAAGCACACACAGTAGGGACAATTTAGGATCGCCAATGCACCTAACCTGCATGTCTTTGGACTGTGGGAGGAAACCAGAGTACCCGGAGGAAACCCACGCAGACACGGGGAGAACATGCAAACTCCACGCAGGGAGGACCTGGGAAGCAAACACAAGGTCTCCCAACTGCGAGGCAGCAGCACTACCACTGCGCCACCCCACAGTATATACCAACATTTAATAATAGTAATTCATTTTATTTAAAGGTGCTTTTTAAGGCACTCAAGGACATCTTAACTTAAATTTGCGAAATCAAACAATTAATAAAATAATGTAAATACTAAAAGAAATAAATAATAAATAAAAAGATAACAATACAATGAAAAATAACATACATATGGTCCTAAAAGCACAACACTGTACAATCAAAGGAGAAAAGGCAAGTTTAAAACGATAAGTTTTAAGCCTGGATTTGAAGATGAAAAGGGAATCAATGCTGCTGATACGAGGAGGAAGGGCGTCCCAGAGGCAGGAGCAACAGCACTAAAGGATTTAGATCTCATAGTAGATAAATGAACAGAGGGCATAGCCAAGAGATTTAAATAAGAAGATCTAAAAGTACAAGCAGGTGTATAAATATGTAGCAGATCTGAAAGATATGAAGGTGCCAGGCTATGAAGAACTTTGAATGTTAATTGCAGAATGTTGAAGTTAATACGGTACTTAACTGAGAGCCAGTGAAGTTCACAAACAACCGGGGTAATGTGTTCTATGGAAGTGGCTTCAGTAATAACTCGAGCATCAGAAGTCTGGACCGGCTGGAACCTATGCAGAAACTTGTGAGGGAGGCCAGCCAATATAAAATTACAGTAATCAATATGTGATGTTACCAGAGAATGTAAAAGAATAGCAGTACTATTTGGTGTGAGGAATAGATGAAGACAATTTATATTGTGAAGATGAAAATCTGCGGACCAGGTAATATTATTAATGTGAGCTTTGAAAGGCAGAGTGCTGTCCAGGATGACACCCAAGTTCTTAACCTGAGAAGAAGAAGAAGAAACTATAGAACCATCAATTGTCAAGGAAAAGCTATCAAGTTTGGTGAAAGTAGATTTAGTGCCAATGAAGAAAACCTCAGTTTTATCATTATTAAGTTTGAGAAAATTAGAAGAGAACCAGGTGATTATTTTAGAAAGGCAGTCAGAAAGGATCAAGGAAGGAAGGGCAGAATTGGGCTTGATAGATAAAATACAGCTGTGTGTCATCAGCTTACAATTAAACTGAATACCAAATTTATTGCAAAGTGGTAGAAAATAGAGCATAAATAAAAGTGGGCCCAAAAGAGAGCCTTTGGGATGACCACTAGTGACTGGAGTAAGCTGAGATCTAAAATTCTTGAGTTGAACAGACTGTACAACTGGAGAGATGATGCAAACCAAGTGTAAGGAATATCACAGATTCCAATGGAGACTAATCTGTCTAACAAAATACTATGGGCGGCTGTATCAAAGGCTGCACTCAGGTCAAGCAACACCAAAATGGTCAGCGGACTAAATCATTAGTCATTTTAACCAAAGCTGTCTCTTTACTAAGGAAGGGGTGAAAACCAGACTGAAACTGCTCAAATAGATCATTATAAGACCGATACGCTTGTACCTGTGCTGCAACTGTTTTTTCAAGTACTTTAGATAAAAATGGCAGGTTTGAAATTGGTTGCAAATTGTTCAGATTATCAGGGTTTCTTTAAAGTAGGAGTTATAGCAGCCATCTTATGAGCTGAGGGAACAAAACCAGAAGAAAGCAATGAATGTACAACATCAGTATTAATGAAACAATAGAAGGCAGACAAGCTTTTACCAAATGAGTGGGAACTCGATCTAACTGAGAAATGGAAGATTTAGATTTTTTAATGAGATCAGAGATTTCAGAGACAGAAGGGAGTGTAAAGAACGAAAGAGAACTGGAGCAGGGCCTAGCAGAGGCAAGGTTAAGAGTATTGTTGTAGTGCACATACTGATGATCTCAGTTGCTGGCGAATATTGTTAATTTTTTAATTAAACAAATTCATAAAGATATCACATTATGCAGTGGAGTAAAAGTGAGGTGCAAGGGCATTAGGTGGCTGTAGAATCCTATTAACTGTAGAAAAGAAAGATCTAGAATTCCCTTCACGTAACCTAAATTGTTCTGCATAGTAGGCAGATTTGGCAGAAGAAAGCACCCTTATAAAAAAGTAAATGATAATAATACATTTTTTATGTTCAGGAAACCCTGTCTTAGCAGACGAACACTCCAGTCTCATGTCTTTACCTTCAAGCTGACACAGCTCAGGGTTGTACCAAGGAGCAGAGTGGGTAAAAGAAACAGACTGAGATTTTAAAGGAGCAGGATCGTCTAGGAGACTATGTAATCCATCATTGTAATAGGAATCCAGTTCATCAGTTGTGAAAAGATTGTCTTTACATGGGAGGTTATCAGTTCCACTGCAAAGAGTAGGTACGTGGATATCCTTAAATGTTATGAAATGAGACTGAGCGATGTTGCTTAGTTTTGGAGAGTGTTACGTTAACATTAAGGATATTAATTTATGCTCAGATATGGGCAGATCTGGCACAGTACAATTAAGAGCAGTTACACCAGTGCAACAAATAAGATCAAGAATGTGACCTTTACAATATGTAGAAAAATCAATATACTGCTGTAAGTCAAAACTGTCAAGACAAGACATAAAATCCATCACAAGAGAGTTATTAACATTATCCACGTGTATATTCAAATCACCCACCAATATAACATTAGGCAACATGGCACAGAGAGAAATTAAAACACTTGAAAATTCATCTAAAAAGTCCTTATTAAGTTTAGATGGTCAATAAACAGTGGCTAGCAGAGTAGGAATGGGCCCTTTGATTTATAAAACAATAGACTCAAACGAGGTGTATACAGGCAGAGCCTTTCAGGACACTTTCCACTTATCGTTGTAAATTACCACAAGACCACCCTGTCTACCAGTGGCCAAAGGCTGACAGGCAAACCACAGGGGCACAGCCTGATTCAGAGGTAAAAAGTCATTAGGCTGCTGCCAAGTTTCAACAAGACACATAAAATCATACTTACGATCGTCCGAAAGGTCACAAACTAATGGACCCTAAATCGTAAGTGATCAGATGTTAAAAAAAATCCAACAGCGATATTGTTAACAAGGGCCTATTATTAGCCATCTTAGCAAGCTTAGTCAGCATGCTGTAATCGGCAGTCCTGGCAGATTTTTTTGAGTGTCACTGGTTGGAAGACCAAAAAGATCGTATTTGGTTTGAGTCATTGAAATTGAAGTTCCAATGGGACCCATGATGGGTGTATCTCAGACAGACATAACGAATGATGTCCAGATGATGATACAATTCCAGGGGTGACTCCGCAGAGTGGAAGCAGAGCTGGAAAGGTTCAGCTGCCGTGTACTGAAATAAGGGTGTAACAAACGGAGAAAAGATAATCAAAGCAATAATAATCCAGAGAGACAAGATATTGAAGAGCATAGTTGCTGATGCGGAAATACAGCCATCATGTAAACAGCCAGATGAAGGAGCTAGAAATCCAGCAACCAAGTATGTTCACAGGTGATCCAAAAACAAGATCGTATTGTTTGTACTTAAAAAAAAAAAAGTGAGCTACAGTTTGTTGTCAAGTAACGACAGCACAATAGCAATAAACAAATAAACAAAAATAAGATAAAAATAAAAATACCAGCAAGCAGCAGCAGCCATTCACGCCAGTATTCACTTCCGTTCACTTCCGCCATTCCAAAGGCAAACCATTAAGTAGAAACAGTTGGATGTTATTAAAGTTAATGAAAAGATACAAAAGCAAATAAAACAGTCCATAGTGGTTTCGGTTGAATAAGGATGTAGATGGAGTTCTTGATTCCTGAATGTGATTAGTTGACCAGTTGACATGGAGGAGAGGAAAACAAAAAACTCCTAAGATTCGTGCAGTAGGGGAAAAATAAACCTCAGGAGGGCCGGAAGACAGAAGGGAGCAAATCAGACAGTCAGGTCTGATGATAATCCGTTTCTGCATCATGAAAGTCAGATGACCTAGGCCGGTCAGTCACCCGTCCTCCACTAGGCACAGTTGTTTCCTCCAGAACCCCAGGTGACTTCAGAGTAGAGCACTTTGAGTAGCGCCACTACACAAGGTGAACAACAAAAAACATAGAAAAGCAATGGATTAATGCTGGGTACTTATTAACACATGTGCTGTAATTAACACTTATTTGTAATGCCATTAGTGGGTCTCTGATTCTGCTTGCTCAATTTATTACCATATACATAATTTTGATAGATTGATGGAGTTTTCTTCCATAGCTTTGGCTCAGAATTTCTAAGATTGAAGCCACTGACACAGATCAATACAAAGCAGCAAAGTCTGTATTTGTAACTTTCTGCTGACATACTGTAAAATCTTGTAGGACCCACCAGCAGCTGTTACTGAAAAGAATTATTCAAGAAATGTCAATGACATAAATCAATAAAAAAATTAAAAAAAAAACTGCCACAACCCACCCGTCACTCGACATCTCAAACACCCTCAAAAAAGAGTCATTTCCAGCCTCAGAGCCCTGCGGATATTTTTGGGAACTTTTAATGTCTGGATGCATCTTGGCCTGGTTTTCACTGAAGACCCTTTCCAAAATCTTACAATCCTTTATCTTGTCCAATAATATTCCCCAATCCCTCTTAATGGTGTTTTTATAACCGCTTCACCTTTCCTACATGCATAATTTCTCTTCTGGGGAAAGCTACGGAATTCCACTAAATTGCACTTTAAAAAAAAAAGAAAGAAAAACGCAGCCTGTTAATGTTTTACAGAGTCAAGGGACAGGCTTTCAGTTAAAATATCTTATTTTCAGGCAAGTTCTGCTCTTGGCAGGAGGACTGCATGCTTTGTCAAACCAAAAACAAAGAGCAAAAGTGCAGTGGGTGAGGAGCTGTTGAGGCACGTTTGCTGATCCCACTCTTTAGCCATCTCGGTGTTCTGTCCTACCATAAGCAGACATGGAAGCACTTCAGTTCTTTCTATCTCCTCCGTGTTTGCACAACAACGCAAATTTTGACTAATCAGCAACCATAACAACACCCTGGTGTCAATGAGGTGTTCCTGGGTCTGCAGAGCAAGAATGAGACCAGCTGTTCATTTTCGTGGCTGAAAATACTTCCAGAACATTCTTCTGACAAGAACTAAACATGAAGCAGCGTTAGTGTGGGTGGCTTGTTCCTAATGCTAGTGCGTAGCACCATAAATCTGTCTTTTCCCGTGGTTGGCCACAACTAATACTTGTCCAATAGTAATATTAATAATAAAGATCCTATTTCTTCTTGGCAGATGTGTGGCTTTGTGCTGACACCATGAGTGAGCAGCAGAATTCAATATAAAAGAGAATCGTGAGATGAATCCAAACCAAAGCCAAAGGCAGTGGGCCATAACGGTAAAGTCAAAAAGCAAATTACCAAATTACAAAAATTGTAGTCCAAAAGAGGAACCATAATATGTTAACCAGAAATGTTTCAAAAAACAAACTATTTAATGTGAAAAGGTATGAGTTGAATCCAATCAAGGCCAACCAGAAAGTGCATGATGAAGCCTTTATACTCTTGCCTAGCAAAAACATATCAATCACCCCCAAATAGTCCTCAAAATGGCTTACTTAACACTATAATCCCTGAAGCCTACGAAAAAACTTGCAATCCTGGGCCACCTTAAATCCTTTCGCACCTCCCCATCAGCGTCTTTTGTTTTGTAAATGCATCGATCAGCACAAGCAGCAAGTAGCCTGCTGTCCCATCACCCCCCTTGACGGAGCTCAACTCTCTCAGCTCAAGCCAAGGCTCCTTAACTGTGTGTGAGGTGCCTGGAGTTGTATAGTTTAAATAATACAGCATATCGTTATTTGGAATGCATACAATTCATGTGTGTTTCAAGTCTACAAAGATCTGGGTAAGTGTAGAATGAAAGGAAATGCGAGGCAAGAGATGCATTTTTTTTCTTTGGTTATATTCACAAATAGAAGCGCACATGTTTATTTGATATTTGGACTGAAGTCTTCACACATTATACACTTCCCGTCATTATTAGTATATATTGGAAAAAGTTTCTGCTTTAGGTATGTGTTTAGCATTTCTTGCATTTCCTTTCATCCTACACTTACCCAGATCTTTGTACACACGGAATACACATGAAATGCATGAATTCCAAATAACGATATACTGTACTATTTACCTTTTATAACTCCAGATCTCACACGCAGATGAGAAGCCTTGGCTTGAGCTGGGAGAGTTGAGCTCCATCAAGGTGAGGGATGGGACAGCAGGCTGCTTGCTGCTTGTGCTGATCGACACATTTTACAAAACAAATGACACTGATGGAGAGATGCAAAGGAAATTTAAGGTGGGCTGAGATTACAAGTTTTTTTGTAGGCTTCAGGGATTCTAGTGTTAAAAAGTATCAAGCACCAAAATCAATATGACCATGAAATTCCTTAACCTCTAAACAAGGTCTCCATAATGTTTAGAGGTCAAGAAGAATTTACATCCATCCATCCATTTTCCAACCTGCTGAATCCAAACACAGGGTCACGGGGGTCTGCTGGAGCCAATCCCAGCCAACACAGGGCACAAGGCAGGAACCAATCCCGGGCAGGGTGCCAACCCACCGCAGAGAATTTACAATGAATCAGAAATAAGAACCTTTAGCCCAACAAAGCTCGCCAGTCCTGTCTACTTAATTCTTCTAAGAAAACATCAAGTCGAGTTTTGAAAGTCCCTAAAGTCTTACTGTCTACCACACTACTTGGTAGCTTATTCCAAGTGTCTATGATTCTCTGTGTAAAGAAAAACTTCCTAATGTTTGTGTGAAATTTACCCTTAACACAAGAGCTTGATCATTGTAAGCCAGTGGATTTGGCCCTTGGTCTGCATCAGCCACTGCCAGAAGAGGATGTCCATCTTCTCACAGTCCTTCTTTTCAGCAGCAAGCCTTAGCACATCACATGCTCCTCTGGCCATCTACAATTCCTATGACAACGTGAAACCCACAAAGCACAACTGAGAAACGCCTGGAAGAAAAACAAAATGGCTGGATCAGAAAACCCCAGAAAACACATTTGAATTATTTTTTAGGGCTCTGTTCGATTACAGAATTTAGTCACAATTAACCAGCGAATAAATATTTTAATTGAAATTAACTGCATGTCAATCAAAACTGTATTCCTATCTCCTTCAAACATATTAATATTTTTCTATAAAGCAGAAGTAACTAATTACTTTCATATCAAAAACAGTTTTAACAGCCATGTTAAATTATTCCAGTTAGTTTACTGAATAGTTTTGTGTAACAGAAAAATCTGAATAAACAGGGAAGGACCAATCAGTCAACAGGACAAAAGAAAGTTGTTGTTTTATTTTATTTTGAGTCACATCACAATGCAAATTAATCTAGCACTTTGATTAGTTCTGTCAATAGTGCAGTCTTTAAAATGACATGAAGATGAAAACTAAATCCTTATTGAATTTTTGACTATTAGATTCAGCTGGCGCATGCAGACCAGTTTATTTACACCTCATCCCCACGGTGCTGCCTCAAGCAGAGGAGTCTCAACTGCCTCAAGGTCTTGTTCACGAGTGAGGGAAGAAGGGAGTGGGAGACTGACAATCAGATCAGAGCAGTGAGTTTAGTCCTGTGGATGCTGCACCAGTCCGTTGTGCTGAAGAGACAGTTGAGCTGAAAGGCTAAGCTCTCAATGTTACCATTCAGTCTACGTCCCTGTCCTCCCCTAAGTTCTCGAGCTGTGGGTAGTGACCAAAACAGCTAGACTGTAGATACAAGTGGCAGAAATGAGCTTCATTTATTCTGGCATTTGGGCTCAGGCATTTAGTAGAAGCCCAAAGTACAGCCAGTGCTCTGCTGCATCTAAAGGAGCCAGTTGAGGTGGGTCAGGCATGTGATTAGAATGCCTCGTGGACGTCTCACTGTGGAGGCGCTTTTGGTATATCCAATCGGGAGAAGATGTCAGGACTGGCCTCAGACACGCTGAAGAGCTTATATCTATCAGCTGGTCTGCAAATGTCTCGGCCCTGGAGGAGTTCTTAGAGGTGACGAGGACTAGGGACATCTGGGCATGTTTGCTCAAACTGCTGCCCCCCATGATCTGGATAGAAACTGGAAGGATGGATGAGTGGTCGGTTCAAGGAATGCTCTTTTTTTATTAATTCCTTTTGGATTTTCCACTTAAAAGAATGCAATCAAGGAAGGCACATGAATCAAACATCTCACAATGGTTTTTTTCCCTCTGTTTTCCTATTCAGCAGCCTGACCTTCAATTGGCAATCGATCAGAGAAGTTCCTGAAGGCAGCCTGGAAATCCCACCCCCGAAGAGGTGATGCCCTAAATCACTGGTTTCCCTCTTTCAGCCCTGGAAGGAAGAATGCTCCCAGAAGTTAAATGTGTGGAAACCCAGGCAGTGACATGCAGCACACATAAGAAGGAAACTAATTTACTATAATCATGTGGCAGTGCTACGCCACCACTACTACTATTAATAGATTTGGATTCGTTTGGCGGTACTTCATTAACAACATGTGACTTAATTAATGCATTGTGTAAAAAATGTAATCGTAAAAACTTTTAACGTGTTAATCGCATGCGTTGACTAATGGAGATTAATCTCAGCTGTAATGTTTACAGTATATTTTCAGGCAAGCTTGAGAGAAATTAAATACAAACAGGAACTACAACACACAGCAGTAGATGTCCGGGGATCTGTTTTGAGAGTAACACCCAACAAAGTTCCTCAAAGTCATTTGCAGCTCACTAAATTGGAACATGACAAGGTTCAGTCTCCGTGAGATCTTCCCCCAAGATTGTTGCCTAGACTAATTCCACATCCGTCTCTATGGACTCGTTGGTGCCCCTTTTCTGAGGGATGAGCGAGTGGCTCTTGGTACTGACACTCTACTGACTCTGGTGACTTAGAGATTTCCTTTCTGATGCTAACAAGAAAGCCCCTTTCTTTTGCAAGTTCTCACACTCAGTCACCAGTTTCCTCTGGCTGTCCTCTTGCCATCTGGAAGGCTGTCTTGCTCTTCACCAATAATAAATACAGAGAACTAGCACCCTGGAGAGATTGTGGTCACAGGAAAAGTTAAGTAACAGTGACCAACTCTGTCTGCCATAATAAACAATGTCTGAAGGTTTCTTCTGTGAATTTAATTAGTTTTATTTTTTCATCACGGTCTTTTGCTTTTACAATAATTAATTTTTTTTTGTGTTATGACATTATATGTCACTTCATGTCACATTTATAACAATGTTATATTTATTGAGCAATGCTATTTGTTTTCTGCCTCAAGAAGTAATTTTTACACTTCGTGTTGTCCTATTAAACATAACTTCATGATACAGCAAGAATGAGGTGAGAGAAGAAGCCTTAATCTTTTTCATTTTCTGAACATTTTGGATAACTTAACTCCTAAAAAGCTTGCTACATTCTGTTAAAATGTTTAAAAAGTGGCAGGTTAAGTCAATTCAAAGTACAGTACTAGATGAAAGAGAAGACCCACCATAAAGGTTACTAATAACAATTTTACCTCCTCTATCTTTCAATGGGTAAATGATCAGCCATGACAGGCCATTAAACAGGTAGATCTGATAGACTCTGGGCCTTCTCACCCCAGCTCTTTCCGAGCGTGACCTTGAGAATAATACTGAGGGTATGAAACCCAGAGTCTCCAACTTTAAATCCCACATCTGCCACTGATCCCATGGTGGACTTTCACTAAGTCGTCTCCTCACCAGTAGTCATTTTTCCAGTGGGCTATCCCAAGCATAATGACTAGTGGTACAATTCGCAGCAATAATATCTGTTACACTTCACTTTGTGCCATTGACACAAGAAGATAGAAATTTTGTTGCTCTCAGGAAGCATTTTTGTGTCTTAATTACACGTACATCTTCCTGTCATTTAGTATTTACATTAAGATCTGTAGTGAAAAACATCACCAGATTAATTTCTTCTCACATGCAGACATTTTTTTGAGCCTCCAGACTGTTATGAACTAGAGAGTCCAAAAGCATAAGATCCCCAATAATTCCCCCCTAGGTGGAAAATATTAACACCAGCTAGACACACAAAAAGAGCAAGAAGAATCTTTACAAATTGAAATATGTATTATTCCAAAAGAAGGCTCTGTCTAACAAGAAGCTTCAAAAACCAGAACAAAAGGGTCACAGGAAAGCCGGAATATCAGAATAATCAAGAAAGCAACAGACACAGGAAAACTCAGGACCACCACCACCATGAGTGCCTTCTATGAGCTACAAGAGACTGTGAGTTTTCGGCTGATGGCAGGTGGCTCTACTTCTTAAGGAAAGACCCACAAAATACATGGAACATAGTCAAACACACCTTGATATGTGAAAACTCAAAACTCCACACTGATAACACAAAAAGTGAACAAAAGAGACAAAGATGAGAGATTTCAACCCCAGCCAGGGGACGGGGGAGCTGTCATCCTGGCTGAAACACAACACAGACTTGTTCTGGTAACACACTCCCTACATCTCCAATGATGAGGGCAATCTTGGCGAATGCGATCCAAAAGAGAAAAATCATAAAACTCAATGATGCTGGAAGCCAGAAGATCCTAAACTGAGATGGGGGAGGACGCTGGGCAGCTTCCTGTGGGGAAATAGATAGATAGATAGATAGATAGATAGATAGATAGATAGATAGATAGATAGATAGATAGATAGATAGATAGATAGATAGATAGATAGATAGATACAGTGGTGTGAAAAACTATTTGCCCCCTTCCTGATTTCTTATTCTTTTGCATGTTTGTCACACAAAATGTTTCTGATCATCAAACACATTTAACCATTAGTCAAATATAACACAAGTAAACACAAAATGCAGTTTTTAAATGATGGTGTTTATTATTTAGGGAGAAAAAAAATCCAAACCTACATGGCCCTGTGTGAAAAAGTAATTGCCCCCTTGTTAAAAAATAACCTAACTGTGGTGTATCACACCTGAGTTCAATTTCCGTAGCCACCCCCAGGCCTGATTACTGCCACACCTGTTTCAATCAAGAAATCACTTAAATAGGAGCTGCCTGACACAGAGAAGTAGACCAAAAGCACCTCAAAAGCTAGACATCATGCCAAGATCCAAAGAAATTCAGGAACAAATGAGAACAGAAGTAATTGAGATCTATCAGTCTGGTAAAGGTTATAAAGCCATTTCTAAAGCTTTGGGACTCCAGCGAACCACAGTGAGAGCCATTATCTACAAATGGCAAAAAACATGGAACAGTGGTGAACCTTCCCAGGAGTGGCCGGCTGACCAAAATTACCCCAAGAGCGCAGAGACGACTCATCCGAGAGGTCACAAAAGACCCCAGGACAACGTCTAAAGAACTGCAGGCCTCACTTGCCTCAATTAAGGTCAGTGTTCACGACTCCACCATAAGAAAGAGACTGGGCAAAAACGGCCTGCATGGCAGATTTACAAGACGCAAACCACTGTTAAGCAAAAAGAACATTAGGGCTCGTCTCAATTTTGCTAAGAAACATCTCAATGATTGCCAAGACTTTTGGGAAAATACCTTGTGGACTGAGGAGTCAAAAGTTGAACTTTTTGGAAGCAAATGTCCCGTTACATCTGGCGTAAAAGGAACACAGCATTTCAGAAAAAGAACATCATACCAACAGTAAAATATGGTGGTGGTAGTGTGATGGTCTGCGGTTGTTTTGCTGCTTCAGGACCTGGAAGGCTTGCTGTGATAGATGGAACCATGAATTCTACTGTCTACCAAAAAATCCTGAAGGAGAATGTCCGGCCATCTGTTCGTCAACTCAAGCTGAAGCGATCTTGGGTGCTGCAACAGGACAATGACCCAAAACACACCAGCAAATCCACCTCTGAATGGCTGAAGAAAAACAAAATGAAGACTTTGGAGTGGCCTAGTCAAAGTCCTGACCTGAATCCAATTGAGATGCTATGGCATGACCTTAAAAAGGCGGTTCATGCTAGAAAACCCTCAAATAAAGCTGAATTACAACAATTTTGCAAAGATGAGTGGGCCAAAATTCCTCCAGAGCGCTGTAAAAGACTCATTGCAAGTTATCACAAACGCTTGATTGCAGTTATTGCTGCTAAGGGTGGCCCAACCAGTTATTAGGTTCAGGGGGCAATTACTTTTTCACACAGGGCCATGTAGGTTTGGATTTTTTTTTCTCCCTAAATAATAAAAACCACCATTTACAAACTGCATTTTGTGTTTACTTGTGTTATATTTGACTAATGGTTAAATGTGTTTGATGATCAGAAACATTTTGTGTGACAAACATGCAAAAGAATAAGAAATCAGGAAGGGGGCAAATAGATAGATAGATAGATAGATAGATAGATAGATAGATAGATAGATAGATAGATAGATAGATAGATAGATACTTTATTAATCCCAATGGGAAATTCACAATGTACACGCTTGTGGATTTTACTGTGTCTTCAGGGTGACAGAGGGATTGGAGTCTATCCCAACAGGATAGGATATAAGGCCGGAAGCCAGCCCTGGATTGGGCACCTGCCAATGACAAAACTACTTACTTTACAATAGGTCCATATCCTTAACTATTCCACTTTAGAACATGAGAGGAAGCCTTAGAACTTGGAGAGAACCCCTGAGGATACAAGGAGAATATGCAAACTCCACACAGGCGGTGACCAATGCAGGTTTCGAGCCCAGGACCCCTATAGTACCAGTGCAGATTCGTTAGTTATCTAAGATGTTTATATCCTTTAGTGAGGGGATTTAGAAGGTGAAGATGAGAGGTTTGTCTGTTATGCACCAAGTCATCCCTACATCACTACTATCGTGTCTGTCACTGTGACTCTCAAGTTTGCAATTTTTTGACCTGTTGCTTTGATTTATTTCTACTTCTCATTTTTGTTGTTGAGATGGTGACGTCATGCATCTCTGTTCTGAACATTTATTTTAGTCGCAGATGGTACCGTTTTGTGATTTGGATTACTTGCCACCAGTTGCCAAGTACATGTGATGTTGCTGTGACTTGAGTATTTAGGATGGTGTTGTGGAAGCTGTGGCTTCCTAGTTTGGGGACATTTCCCTGTAACACAAATTTGGTTTCCAGGAATTTCTTAAGCTAAGGAGTCCTTCTTGCTACTAGACTTCTGGCTTAGCTTTTTTTGGGGTTTTGATGATCGACATTTTGGCATCCTTCACAGTATTCTTACCTTTTGCTTGACCTTGACAATGTCTTGGCTTTTTCTCAAAAATCCAAACTTCCTTTTTTCACCTCCAAGTCAGACTTTTCTTCCTGGCTTTCTAAGTATTTCACTCATGTAACAGATTTGCAGACGGCCATGTGGTTCAGTAGGTAAAATGTTTCAAACAGGAGGCTCCCATTTCATTTCCCAGCAGTGACACAATTCACTAACACATTCATCCAGTAGCCTCTATGCCATTCTGAGGGTTCGAGCCTTAGTTTGCACACCACACCCAAGGGCTACTAGGTTCAAATCTAGGTGCTTCCCATTCCAAGAGCGGCTGTATATGTCTAGAGTTCTCAACCAGGAGACTCCCACCACATCTGAGCCCCTGACTTGATGAGTTACTCCAGCAATAAGTAGAGTGTTTGAGACCCAGAGACTGCCAATTTATGCAGAAGCAGAAGAATCAACATGTCGTGTTGACCTGCTCAGCTGCTGCATAGAGTGCCCTCTCCACTTTGTAAAACTAAGATGTCTGTCTACCTTAATTTTATCACATCCACTCAAATCTTTTAAAACTACATTTCTGAATTCCATTCCTTAAGGAAGTTTTTAGTTCACTATGAAAATAAAAATGGCATGACAAGTAAAGAAGGATGAGAGACACCAAGGAGTAATTGTCAATTAAAAAAAAAAATCAGATACTGTGCAATTTTAAAAGTACGGAAGGGTCTTTTTTCCCGTCCTTCTCTTACATGACTTGCAGCACATCAAAGGTCAAAGCTGAAATGGCAAAACAGTTTAAAGTGAACCTGAACAAAGGAAAATGTGGAGAAGAAAAGAGCAATTATAAACAGGTAATGCACGAATGCCTTAAATAGCGGAGCTCCCCACATTCATTGCTCCCCGCAGCAGCAAGAATTCCATCCTTTATGTATTTAAAAAGGCATTTAACCCCCTCATTAATCTTTCTTTACACGCTGCCTTGCTTTTCTTAAAGCCCCACATAATGACCAGGACAAACCATCTCTTTAGTCGTAAGAGACCTGCTCGGTTCTCCTGGACTCTCATTTCCACCTGTCATTTTCTTTTCCCTTGAGCTTTTAGTCAGGTCTTTGTGGCCCTTGATGCAGGTAAGACAAGCCTCTGCTGTTATGGCAGAAGGACCCTGACACCCAAAACTCCCCGTTTCCTGTTGCTGCAGTTGAATTGTTTTTATATGTAAAAAGCTGGATGCTCCATTCTTTCACATCAGCTTCTGTCTTTGCACCGCAATACTATGGCGAGTCCTGCGGAAAGTTCACTAGAACTGAAAAAAATCACTTGCAAGGGTACAAAATTAAATGGAACAAATTTGTACTGATCATAAATGCTATGAATATGAATATGAATAAAAATACAGAAACAGCATTGGATTCTGTCATGTATACCATTTGTGAAAAAATACAATTTAATTTGCACAAGCAGGAGCAAGGAGAGGCATTACAACTTTTAGAACATTATTTATGGGTGTAGAAATCAAGAGTTTTGAGATTGTAACAATCTGTCCATCCCCATTTTGGAGATATTTATCACTGAGATGTTTCAGTTATAAAGTCACAAGCCTAAACCTTCCTAACCAAAATACATACCAAAAAACCATTAGAAAATTGCATAAAACCACTCTTTGTTTCCTATGAAATCTGAGGTGGAAAAAAGCTAATTGATGCAGCGTTTAAGGTTATTTTATTTATATAATTTTTTTAGTTCATGTTTTTGTATGTTAAGGATTTCATTTTTGTGGTTTAAATTTTATATTATTAACACTAGCCATGTGCGCCCAACTACGTTGCGCGTATTAAAGTTGTCTGTGAAGGGCTCCCTGTTTAAACGCGGCTGCCAGTCGTGAACTGGGCCCTTCGTCGCACAGCATTATGATTTTTTATAAGGGAAACAAAATTACAAAACAAAACCCTTGGACATTGATTCGATAGGAACGGCCTACTCGGAATCACTGTCCGAATAGTAATTATGTGGTGGTGTAGGAGCATTTCTGCTTCTCTCCGTTCACAGTCCGTCTCGTTTTCACGATGCTGTCGTTTCCTCTCATGATCTGTTCTCAACCTTTCTCCAATCTCACAGGTTGCTTTGTGGCAATCCAAAGAGTAAGGCAATATACACGGAGCAATGGTTATAAAAGGGGGACACATAGGTATCCAGGCTCTTTAAAGCATAAATAGGGATCACTTCACTGACATGTGAGCAAGCCAGGGTACAACTGTGAGACACGCAGCACTCGCCGGCTACAACGTCACAATAATAATTTCCGGAACGTGCTGTTACATTGTCATTTATCTTACCCACTGTCTTTCTTTCATTCATATGTTACGTAGGCACATACCTTTTATCTTCAGCAATCTCATTCTCTAACCAGGCCTCAGGAGCTAACCAGCGTAACACTGTCCACCACCCCTTTCGTTATTCCGGCACATTGTTGACATCCGTGAGTAACAACAACGTACTAAAATGGAAGGTGGTCTACGCATGCATGGAATTCACGGACAAACAAAGATCAAGATCCAAATGAAGATTATATATAAAGATTAGTTAATTTAAAGCACAATTTGTTTAGTATGAATGTCTGTGTTTTGAGGTGTGACTGGAGTACTACAGTCTTCAGTAGTATAAGCCTGGAGGAGATTCGCAATGCAATGCCTATGTTTTAGCTGTCTCTCTACTGCCATCTAGTGCTTCTTCTTCTAATTCATTCGTGGACAGACAAAGATCAAGATCCAAATGAAGATTATATATAAAGATTAAGTGATGGTCTGAGTAGCATCATATGACTAATTCGGTCACGTTATTGACATCATGGGAGACTGCATGATGCTATAAACATAGAGGTACAACTTGCTATTCCTCAGTGGATACACCTAACAAATCTTGCAAAGAACTTAGCATTAGTTTATTTCGATTCAAGTAGATGGTCATGCGTACGCACAAAAAAATCCAGATCCATAAATCTGTGCGTATGCTAACTTCCTCGTTCTTCCGCTACATAAATCCCAGTCAGGGTGAAAAGTAACGCACGTGCATGCGCCTGCTGCCCCACCCCGACTCCTCCCACAGCTACGCCTCTTTGAATATGCAAATAAATATAAATAGCCCCTTAAATTCTGCATTCTGTGAAAAGTCAATGGCAAAAGCACAGGAAAAACAGAAGAATTTCAGCGAAAACCAAGTGGAGCCAAGGAAAACGTACTATTAGTTGGTTTAAACAGTGGTATAAACAACAAAAGGAAGTTGCTCGAGTGACATAGAGTGTCAGAGAATCTCGAAAGTTCAAGTTTGCAAAGTCTCACAGTGCCTGAAATAAAAAAGAAGTTGTCAGATATCAAAGTCGCCATGAAAAGGTGAGTCGTAGCCCACCGTTTGAGTGTCATATGAAAGCTTATTAGGGTTCAGAGAAAAGAAAAAAAATAGGGACACAGTGGTAAAAAAAGCACGAAATGTCAACTTTAATCTCGAAAATTTCCACTTTAATCATGTAGTTTACTTTGTCATTAAAGTAGAACATCATAAACTTCATCTTTAAATCGTTTAATTTACTAGTTTCTCAAATCCCATTGTAACTAAAGTAGCACATTAAATGTTATGTTTTGTATATGTTCGATCTATGAGCTCTATGTGTGTGAATCACTACATGCTTCTTAAACGGGCTTTCTCTTCCTCCGACAGGACACAGAATCCATTACATTCGTGATATTACAGCTTTCTGAATAATTAAAATACTGAGATGTATACTTGATATGATTTTCATGATGACAGGAATTAACGCATGTTATTAAACATGGGAACATGGTGGAGCAGTGATAGTGATGAGCTGGCACCCTGTCCAGAGATTGTTCATGCCTCCCGCAAGATGCTTGCTGCACCATACGCAACCCTTGATGAAATAATTTATTGCAGCAGTACACAGACTCTTTCAAACATACTAACCTCCAATTCCTGTCCTTCCTTTTTTTTCTCCAAGTAACCAATCGCCACACAATCAGCACTGTAGTAAATGTCAAGCCATCTGTAAGCTGAGAACGCTGATTCTTCAAAACTTTTAAGGCACATCGAAATATCTTCGTAGTACATGTTTAGTTATTCTATCCATCTATCCATCCAGAGTCGCTCCAGCCCCAGTAAGAATACAGTGCGAGGCAGGAACAATCCCTGAAAGGGGTGCCAGCTCATCGCTGATGTCCACACGTTTAATTATTAATAGTACAAATTATTTAAATGAAGCAAAAAAAAGTATATGTATAATGTAATATATATATATATATATATATATATATATATATATATATATATATATATATATATATATACTTTACAGCATTTCATCTTAAAAATGATATCAAGAGCTTCAAGACGACAGCGCCTGGAAATCTAAATCAACTTAGAAGCCAGTCGTCATCATATGTAAATATGCGCTCTCTTCTATTGAATTGAATTGAGTTCCTTTATTGTCATTGGTACAATGAGATTCAATATGCAAATCCTTCATAAACTTATTTTTCTATAAAAATGGTAAAATAACAACAACAACAATAATAATAACACAGTAAAAAACAAAGAAAACTTTACAATATGAAAGCATAAATGGCTCAGGTTGTGCAATATTACAGTTGTAATGCAAGTTTACAGTGAGGTAATTATAATTATAAGTACAAACAGTTATACAAGGAGAACCTGATAGACTGATTGACTGTGTTTAGAGCTCTTGGGATGAAACTGTTTCTGAACCGCGAAGTCCATACAAGAAAGGCTCTGAAGCGTTTGCCAAATGGGAGAAGTTCAAATAGACTGTGCCCATGGCTGAGGCAGTGTGTGCTAGATGCTGTATCCCAGTAATTATCTCCGTTCTCAACACAATCTGCTGTAGAGCTTTCCGATCAGCTGCTGTACAGCTGTGATTCCCCAATCAGATACAATAGGTTAAATACTCTGAGTGATGAACTGAGAGAAACAACGCTAAAGCAGCTATGGTATTTGGAATAGTTTGGCAATTCAGTCTACCATTATATTGTTACAGTTTGATTACAATCAGATGCCTTAAACTAATAAATGATATGCAGTTAATTTCAGTGTATATGATAAAGCTGCATCAGGGATTTGAATCTAAAAAAGAAAGGGAAACCACACAGGAACAGTAGCACTGCTTTAACGCTGGATGCCGCCAGTTTGCAAAATGAGCTGAAAACTTGCGTACGCAATGGTTTGAGCTGGCATGAGAATGTACGTGGTTTTACACCAAGTTTATTTTTCATACATCGCAATGTTAGTGTGGAAATGGGCGTACACACTGTTTATACATGAGGTCACTGGAGAACTGTGTGTTTGTGACGATGCGGGTTTGCTGCATACTCCCATCTGCTGTCCGGGAGCCCTTAACCTGACACTGTCAGTAATGTTACCGATGAGCTAAGCAGTGAGGCAACAACATAGCAAGGGGATGGTGCAAAAGTGTCAAGTGCTTTTATTAAAACAACAGAACAAAAACAGTGTTCAAATTAAATAAAGTGCAGTGCTTCAAATCTTCAATAAATAAATAATCCATAAAAACAGTAGTGAAACATGGAGGTTAAAAACAATAGAAAAAAGTCTTCTTAAAAACAACGAGGTTAAAACCATATAGGAAGCAGTCTTTTAAAAACCACAACAAGCCCGGTGACTTTTTACCTGGTGACTCCCCTACTTCCCCAGTATGGACTTCTCAATAGGGGAGTCACCCGACATGCAGCTGACCTTCTCATTGCCTACTTCTGCTGTTCAGATCGCCTCACTGATCCCTGATTCTGGCAGGCTCCTCCGGACAACGACTTGGGTTCCACAGCGACCAGGGCACCCGCGCTGGGGAATACACACCCCAAGTCCAGACTCCCGCTGCCTTCCATGGACTTACACAGAGAGTCATCCGCCTTCCGGTCACTCCCGCCCTTCAGAATCAACTCTGCGGGTGCAACCACTACTGCTACTCTTCAGGTGTCAGCCTAACACCCAAGCTACCTTTACAGCTGCACGCGAGCCTCCCACACCGACTTTCTCCTCCTGCTTCCTGAATTCTCCTGCAACCTCCGTTTCATTCAATCTTTCCTTTTTTTCCCTTAGCCGACTCGTGCTTCTATTTATCAAGAGGGCATGGCAGCTCTGGCAAATTAGCAGCCCCATGAACAATCACGGATGCGGACCGTTTCTCACCTGTGCACTAAGGTGAAAAATGCCCACATCGCGAATCGCCCTGAGAACCGCTTCAGCCACACTACCACCACGCCCCCTTACCAAGCCGCGAGCGCGGTGATTATTTATTATAAAACGGGTCTTTGATGGGAGCTGAGGACCCGCTATACCACAGTGTTCTGGTCACAAAGCTGCTCTTGAAGCTGTGCAGAGGAGAACAAGCCACTGTCTGACTAAAGAGCATGTAATACTTTAACAGACTCAGAGAACATAACCTGTTTAGTCTCAAGCACAGGAAGTTACATGGGGACCTAATCCAGCACTTCAAAATTCTCAAAGGCATTGATAAACTTGATCCAACAGAAATCTTTTGATTAAATCACAAATCATGAACTTCAGGACACCAGTGGAAATTAATGTATATTTAAGACTGAAGCCAGGAAACACTTCTTCATGGAAAGAGTTGTGGGAATCAGGAACAAACTACTGAGACGTGGAGTTGAAGCAGAAACCTTAACAACCCTGAAGAAGTACCTGGATGAAATACTGGGACAGCTTTGCTTTTAGCTAAACAAATGAGCTTGATGGACAGAATGGTCTCCTGTCATTTGTCAAACATCTTATGTTTTTATCTATTACTTCTTAAAACAATTTAAAATTACAAAGAAAAGTAAACAAATATTAAAGCATTAAAGTAATAACTCAAAGTATCCAAGTATCTGCTTATTTGATGGTGAGGATGGCTTATAATTCAAACTTATCAATGGCGATGTAATGTGAAGCATGTGGGCAAAACACCGGCAGATCAATTAACCTAAATAGTAAAGCAAGACACAGGGGAACCTTTAGAGGAAAAAGACAAAGGAAAGGAAGCCAAGGACAAGACATGAAGTGACTTCTAACATTACTATGCTCAAGGGGCTAAGAGACCAGAAGACAT
The DNA here is from genome assembly GCF_900747795.2 of Erpetoichthys calabaricus. NCBI lineage: Eukaryota > Metazoa > Chordata > Cladistia > Polypteriformes > Polypteridae > Erpetoichthys > Erpetoichthys calabaricus. The sequence continues at coordinate 40,617,161 of NC_041398.2, read as the reverse complement.
ACAACGTGGAGTTTGATGCTGTCCACACCATGTAGAGTCTCTGTTTCCTTGAGAGGTACAGTAAGTCTATACTTTGCTGAACAAAACAGAAGCTCCAGGATGAACATGTGGTGCATAGTAATGGCATGTAACAAATGAAACAAAAGATCATCAAGGATTGGGGCACCAAAGTAATCCTGGTATTACTGATTAAAAACAACAAAAGAAAAGCGTATTCTTAGACACAAGTTATATTGCAGACTGTTCAAAGATGGCATAATGGATGGTTTTCAACAGCCCAGGCAAGAAGAGGCAGGATAGGGTGGAGGACAACAGAACTGACACCACGGATGGTCTGGTTTCTTCTTCAAAGTGAGAAAGAAGAAAGGCATCAGGCAACAGTGCCGCCCCCTGGTACGGAGGATGATTACCATCAAAAGGGCCCCTAAGCTGTCTCCCATGCACACACCTGTGACAGGTGACACTGACAAAACTGAGTATGACTTTGTGAGGACTTAAGGTACCGCAACAAGAAGTGTGAGCCACTTTCTGCCAAGCAATGACCAAATGATGTCAGTACTGTCAGATGAAATTGTTTTCTCCAGACAAAATATCACCTGATAATTCCAGCACATTTTATCGAATGACCTTCATTTTTCTGTTTAGATAGTATGTGTTGATGCATCTGTTATTTGGAATTTCCTTTGCGTCAGAATACTTCCAGAGTGAGATTTCAAAATACTGAAAACATGTAAAGGAACCTGCGGTGGGTTGGCACCCTGCCCAGGATTGGTTCATGCTTTGCGCCCTGTGTTGGTTGGGATTGGCTCCAGCAGACCCCCGTGACCCTGTAGTTAGGATTCAGCGGGCTGGAAAATGGATGGATGGACGGATATAAACGAACACTTTGATATGTAGAAGAAAAATGTATAGTAAAATGTAAAGTCACAGCCCTGCGACAAGGGACTACACAAGAAGACCCAAACAAAGTAGAACGATATCATCTGACTGCATGGACCATCATTCTCTGGCAAGGTCCTCATCCCTGCACTTTTATTGAGTAATAAAGAGAGTGTAGAAGCAGACAGGTTTAACACATTGACTGCCAGAGTGACAATAAATACATTTGTTCCTGAAAACATTGTGAAATTATTTTTTTAATATACCAATTAAATGAGAAAAACTCACAATAAAAATGTATTTTCTGTAAAATTTGAGTTAACTCATAGCTGGTCATCAACATCTTAATCAATATGGTATTAAAGGCATTATTCAAAGGTGGATTTTGTAAGACTATTTATAGATAGAATTTGGGAGGATTTAGGCAACCAAGGGTGTCTGTAGATGGATGTGTATTAACAAATACAAAACTAAAAAAAATGAGAGTATACTGCTGTGACAGGCAGTCCGGGTAAGAAAAAGGGCATTTCAGGAGGCCAAACGCATACGAAGAATTGGCAAACAGACAGTGGTCAAAATCAAAAAAGCATATAAACCCCGAAGGCCAAAACATTAAATGTTAACCAAAAATCTCAAGTCAATAGAGAGATTTTAAAGTCTGAATACCCAAAACACTAGCTAGCTCTGCAAAAGTTTTAGTTTGCAATCCAAACTATCGAACACCAAGGCTGTCAAACACATTTACAGGCTCAAATAGTGTTATTCATCAGCCAGACCAGGAGTTGGCGCATTCACCTGATCCTCTCTCCTCTCAATGCCATCATCACCGGTTCCACCCACTGTTGACGTCACTTCTGTAGAACTATGATGACATCATTTCCGGTACCCAGAATCCACCTTCCTGCAACATCAATTCCTGTTCCAGCCGCTCTGACTCCACCTCTTCCTCCTACCCACCATGTTTATAGCACAGACTCAACCTGTTAGTCAGTTCAGTTGTGAACTTCGCTTCTGTTTCTTTCCCTTGCTGATTTTTCAGTATACGGGGTGGCCATCCCCAAACCTTTTTTCTATCTGCTGCCTAATTTTTTACCACAATGCGAAAAATGTAGCCATCAAAAATAAATATTATTGAACTAAAATTCAGAGTTAAAGGTATAAATATTGTGAATTTGAAAATAACTGGAAAAGAATTCAAGTCAGAACATAAAAGAAAGCATCTTACTGATTGAGTTCTAACTGCTTTCACTGCCAGGAGATGGCGTAATTAAAATGGCTATCAGCACACAAGTGGCCAACATGTATGGTAAACATAAGACAAGTGCAGAAGCAAACAGCATGTGAAACATGGCACATAAAAGTTCTGACAGGCTTTATAAAAATGAGTGTGGTAAATAATAAGCTGAATTTGTCCACGATGAAAAAATGGTCTGTCCAAAAGGATCAGTTGATGAACAACGTTTTAAAAGGACTAGGCATAATACTGGTCAAAGAGACAGGCAAAGGCTCAAAAGGACAAAGAGCAAAGCCAAAGGTTTATTCCCTGAACACTAACGGAAGTACAAAAAGCCATTTTCTTTCATTTTATCCAGAATCTTGGACGTAGATTACTGGATGATGTCATGTGTTTTTTCCCCCAGATTAAGGAGTATGAGATCTGGAGAGTGTACTGACCTTAAGACCCTTATAGGAATACTCCACACAACAACAGACATAACAAATTTTCTGGAGCCACTTATGAACCATTGGTGAACAATGCTGGACAGGAGCAAGCTATGTCAAGAAATCTGTCTTTATTTGTGATGTATACTCCCCACGTAAAGACATCCAGTGTTTGCTCAAAATGCGCAAATCACACGTTACTTTTGCTAAACTATTGTTACCATATATACTCGCAGATAAGTCGGGACTTGATTTTATAACATTGGTCGTATAAGTTGAATGTGGAAAGCTCACGCAATTGGTGCAAGAGATTAAGATATGTTAGCGTCCATCTGAGAGAATAACCACGGAGCACACTGCCTTTTATTTCTATGTATTGTGCCAACGTGACCACACGGTAATACCCAAACTATTCTGAAGCAACGTTTGCACTGTTTTGTGTTTTTTGTATCTCACACCCTCATACACATTTATCGTAAGAGCATCCCTTATCTATGATGGAGCGTTCGATCAGAAGAAAATATGAAGCTGGTTTTAAATTAAATGTCATTGAAGTAGTGAAAGAAATTGGTAACTGCGCTTCTGCAACAAAATTTGATTTGAGATTGAAGGAGGCAAGAAAATGTAAAAAAAAAAAAAAATTTTAAGTGTCACGTTTTTGAACGGGCGTATAAGTTGGGGTCTGATTTTATGATCGATTTTATGAGTTTCAAGACCCGACTTATACGTGAGTATATATGGTAAATAAAAAACAGGAGGCTCCTTAACACAGAATTGAACTTTGAACCTCCCCTCCTCATTCATTGGTAGATATGAGTTTAAAAATTATTTTGATCTTTGCTACAAACTATGTGGAGTAGTAACATATAAAAAATACATTATATTTGGGTAGGGCATTTCTTTAAGGTACAATCTTGTAGTTCCAGACACTCTGGGCTTTACCACCTGGTACTGGGGGCTTTAACAGGTTTGGTGATTTCTATTTTTTAAAAATGTATTTAATGTACTGAAATTTTTTTCAATATCGTTTATTAGTTTAAGGCATCTGATTGTAATCAACCTGCAACTATATAATGGTCAATGGAATGGCCAAACTATTCCAAATACCATAGCTGCTTTAGCGTTGTTACTCTCAGTGCACCAGTATTTTAACCCACTGTATCTGAGTAGGGAATCACAGCTCCACAGCAGCTGATCGGAAAGCTCTACCATAGATTGTGTCAAGGGCGGAGAGAATTATCAGAGTACAGCTTCTGCTGTTCAGCTATGTGCACAGTCTATTTGAACTTCTCTCATTTGGCAAATGCTTCAGAGCCTTTCCTGTACAGACCTCGTGGTTCAGAAACAGTTTCATCCCAAGAGATATAAACGCACTCAATCAGTCCTTCAAGTGCAATAATTAAACATGTACAATGAAGATATTTCAATGTGCCTTAAAAGTTTTGAAGAAATAGCATTCTCAGCTTAATGGCTTGACATTTATTAAAGAGCTGATTGTGTGGCGACTGGTTACTTAGAGAAAGAAAATGAAGGACAAGAATTGGGGGGTTAGTATGTTTGAAAGAGACAGTACTGCTGCAATAAATTAATACATGCTTTAATTGCTGTCATCATGAAAATGATATCAAATATACATCTTAGTATTTAAATTATTCAGAGAGCTGTAATATCACGAATGTAATGGATTCTGTGTTCGGTCGCCAGAATTGGAAGCCTGTTTAAGAAGCACGTACTGATTCACACACATAGAGCACATAGAAAACAAAGCATTTAACATGCTACTTTAGTTATGATGGGATTTGAGAAACTAGTAAATTAAACGATTTTAAGATGAAGTTTATGAAGTTCTACTTAAATGACAAAGTAAACTTTGTGGTTAAAGTGGAAATTTCAAGCTTTTTTCTCACTGTGTCCCTATTTTTTTTTCTATTCTCTGAACCCTAGTTAGCTTCCATATGACACTCAGACGGCGGGCTACGACTCGCCATTTCATAGCGACTTTGATATCTGACAACTTCTTTTTGATTTCGGGCACTGTGCAACTTTGTGAACTTGAGCATTCGAGTTTCTCTGACACTCTATGTCACTTGATCAACTTCCTTTTGTTGTTTATACCACTGCTTTAACCAACACATAGCATGTTTTCCTTGCCTCCACTTGGTTTTCACTGAAATTCTTCTATTTTCCCTGTGCTTTTGCCATTGACTTTCACAGAATGCAGAATTTATATTGATTTGCATATTCAAAGAGGCATCATTCATAGAGGAGTCTGGGAGGGGCAGCAGGCACATGCGCAAGCATTACATTTCATACAGACTGGGATTTATGTAGCAGAAGTGCATGGAAGTTGGCTTACACACGATTTTGTGCATCAGAATTTTTTTGTGCATACGCACATTTTGACTTTTGTCTGTACACCATGTTTTAGTGTGAATTCTACACACAGCATTATGCATGAGGCCCTAGAACTTTCTGGTGGTATACATTATATCAATTTTCCACATGTTTTTTGCTTCCCCTTAAAATCCGCATGTTTACATTGTTAATGTTAGGTTTTAGCCAGGGTTGTTGCACACGCTTAAATTTGTATTTTGTTTATTTCATCTTTTTGTTGTTTTTTTTTAATTTAATTACATATGTTATGATTTTAATTATCTTTTTGTTTTTTCTTTGCTTCTGCTATATTTATCTAATATTTTGTTATTTGTTAATTATTTTTCAGTTTTGTGTGAAGTTTCTACGTTTCAGTTTAGTTTATCTGCTTGGCCTCCTTTATGTTGAGCCAAAGGAGGTGGGGCCACCTGATTTGGCTCTGGGGCTACTGGGCCAGCTAGTATTTAACTCAAAGCTCCAATTATTTTGGATATTTGGTACTGCTTCTGGGTTTTGACTCCTGTTTGTGTTCTTGGTCTTTTTTAGAAAGAACTTTCATAGATCCATAAATAAATAAATACACACTTGAATGACTAAAAAGAAAGAAAACTTCTGATTTAGCCAAAGATAAAAATAGCCCTCACAGTGCATGTGAGATGCTGTAAAGTTTTATTTGCTGTTGGTATGAAGGAGTCCCAGTTGTGTTTCTTGACACACTTCTGCTGGATAATTTGTTGGCTGAAAGTCCTCAGTGTCAGTTTGTCAGAGAGAGGATGTGTAACAGTATTCATAATGGCACTTTGTTTTCATTTTCTCCTTTGCTACTGCCACCAGGGGGTCCAGAGTGTGCCCCCATAACTGAGCTTTTTAATTAGTTTGTTAATTTGGTGAGCCTCTCTTGAAGTGATGTTACCAGCCCAGCACACCACAACATAGAAAATCACATTGGACATCACAGAGTTGTAGACGTTGTGAAGGATGTCCCTTCCCACATTAAGGAAATACAGTCTCCTAAGGAAAAAGAGCCTGCTCAGCCCTGACTTATGTAGTTCCTCTGCGCTATGAGACATCTCCCTGAATAGTGACTGGACATAAAGGCTCTTACTGATGTTAAGATGCAGACAATCTTCAAGGTTCTCCACCTGACTCCTATACTCTGTCTCATCCTCCTTATCAATATACCCCCTAGGTGCAGAATCATTTGAGAATTTCTGCATGTGACATGGCCTGATGTTACATTTTGTGAGATTTTTTAACTCTTTTGAGACCCTCCCCAATGGTGTGATATGCGGAAACGTGACTGATGCGTCTGTCGAGGGCTGCTTGTCCATTGCCAAGGCAACCACAGGTTTGCACTGCCACAGAGGCAATGACAAGCTCACCGACTCCTTGCCTTTTGGGTGCATGGCAGTGACTCACGCATCACGATTTATAGTCTGAGGTGTACAGAGTGAAGAGAAAAGCAGTCAGGACGGTTCCTAGTGTTGCTCCAGTGTTACTCACATCCTTGAGTCTCACAAACTGTGGTCTGCCTGACAGATAGTCCATCCAGGACACCACAGGCTCATCCACCTGCAAATCTCGGAGTTTACCCCTTAACAGGGATGGCCGGATGGTATTGAAACACTGGAGAAATCAAAAAATGTAATCCTCATAGTGTTGTCCAGGTGAGAAGATAGAGCATATAGTATAGAAAAGTATATTCTTAAAGTTAATAATTTGCATATAGTCAAAGAAAATCATGAGCATATATGAAAATGAGCATTTTACCTTAGTGCATGTTAGTATTGTAAGGGTTAAATCATAAAAAGGCCTGTCAATGTTTTATTTGTCCAATATTCCCAATATTTCATAAGTCAAGGTCAGGTATGCAGAGAGGGGCTGACGGGCAGCCCCCCGTTTTTTCTCCAGGTGGTGAATGTGAGCTGAGGTCTAGAGATAATGGTGGCAGGAACTGGACGGGTTCAAGGTGGGGTGAGGGCTTGTCAGGTGGGCATGAAGAATAGAATAGAGTGCTACGCTCATTAGGCTGGGAAATATTGGTGGAACTAATTAGAGGCAGGACCAAGGCCATGGGATGTTGGGAGGGGTGACACATGAGCTGACTGAGGAAAATGTTTGATAAGAACTGTAATAAAAGTAAGATGGCCCCATTACTGGGCGCTTGAGTGATCTGATTTAAGTCTGCATGCTTGACAATAATGTTTGATTCTGCTACCTATCCTGAGACTCCGAGTGCCTTCTTTGGGCTAAAGGTGCCCATTTCCGCTTCAACAATAGAGCCTCCACTCATATCTTTGCCTGATAGACAAACTGCAGTAGGTCCAGGTGGTCTAGCACAAGAGGACTCATATAGTCCAGAACCAGTCCTCAAAGGTTTTCATGATGTGAGATGTAAGTGCCACTTGGCTCTAGTCCTTAGCTGAAGATGCGACTGTCTTCTTTGGAACAGGAACAATGCAGGATGTTTTCCTCAGCAGCTGCACTTTCTGCAGCTTTAGGGACAAACAGACCTCGAGGAACGGCTCCATCCTGATTTTTCTAAAAGTACGGTCTCTAGATTGTGATTCTTGTATTTCTTTGACTTGTCTTTTACACTTTTTATCTTTGTAAAATAAATTCTTGAATATTATTTTTATCTGGTCTAGAGGCTTTACAGTTTTCCTGTTCTCCTTTTCATGATGTTATGGTTATTTTTTAAGTTTTTGAACTTTAACAGCTTTACCTCCATTTCTAGGACTGTGCAGGCCATTGCCTGCCTTTTGAGTAGGGAGTAGGCTGCCTAAGGTGAGGCCAATTCCAGGGGCACAGACCTAAATTAAGGGCAACCCTGGTCCTTTGTGTGGATTTGTGGAGGCTTTTTGCCTCTTTTTGTGTTTTGCTATGGCAGGATAACCCAACAGTCATCCTGTTTCCTTGTTTTTTTCAATCCAGGAGAGCCATCTGGGGCACCGAACATCAATATGTGGCAGTTTCAATGTATATGGTGTTCATTATTTCTAGAAAAGCAAGTTCTTGTTGTTGGTTTGTAAAATATGTGGATGACTTTTTGTGATCTTGCAATTTCAAAGAAAACATGGCTGCAAATTCATTTTTTTGCAGCAGAAGTGCTAGAGATGATACATGTGGCAAAGAAGGAGGTTCCTCCATGCCCGAGTTTTGTTCTTCTGAGGAGGAGTGTGGTTTTATATGAGGGCTTTTCAGTTCAGATATCAATACTAACTGGCTAACTACATTTTACTTTTAAAGCAAAAACACATGTATTTATAATGAAATTATGTTTTAACTTTATTTTACTGGCTTTTGAAATGATGCACATCTGTTTGGATATTTAATACTGTTTATTTCTACTGTAAAAATGTTACCACAGATTTGTTAAGCAACACTAAAGGTTTTATTTTTTGAGAGTGATGGTGTTTTTTTTTCTTTCAGTTTGTTTTAATCAGCATGTTCTGCTTGTTTTACCAATAAATAAATCTCTCTATTATAAAAAAAAAAATCTTGGAAGGAGACAAGACATGACTTTCTCAGAGAGACACTTTCATGTCCCGTGAGATGAGTCTTTGTTCTAAGAGATTTAACCACACCCGGGGCCGGAAATAAAAGACAAAGAGTAGATGACAAAGTAGAACATCGTGAAGAATTCAAAAATGTTGGCGCCGTACACATGCAGAGCAGGTTAGAGATAATGGAAGTACGAAAATTCGAAAGTCTCAGAAAAAGGATAGTAAAGATCGCATTAGCGCAAACAAACTGAAATTATTACTTGTTGAAATAACGGAACAACGAAAAGAGATCGAATATATTGATTTAACTTTAAGTCAGAGACTTGTAGATCATCTAATTCATGTTGCCATCAGGGGAAAATAAAAGTAGTGTATTTTTCCCAATGAAGAGGCGTATCTACGAGAATTAAAAGATTTGTTGTTTGGTGAAAGTGAAATCCCGCAAGAGAAAATTTCAAGCCCCGCGAGACAAGAGCTTATGCAAAGAGATTTGGAAAAGTGCTGCCCACATAACCACGCACACGATTCAATCATTTCTCATTTGTGTGAATGCCATTGTCAGACACATTTCTTGTAGGCATTGTCATGATGTAATTCCAAACATGGAATCAAAATTCAATGCGATATTGATGAAAAGGTAAGAGCGAAAACAGATCAAATTTATGGACATAGGTGATATGACAGAAGTATGTAGCTCAGGGGTGCCCACACTTTTTTGGCTTGCGAGCTACTTTTAAAATGATCAAGTTGAAATGATCTACCTACATTAAAAAGTATATATATATATATATATATATATATATATACTGAGTATACTTTATACATAAAATATATGTTGCCGTACCTTGCATAACTGAATAACCTTTATGGCACAATAACAATTCAATACATTTATGGTCACTTCAGTATTTGGATTTAATAATCTTCATGTGGGAAAAGGCTGACTTGCATAAATAAGTAGAGCCGAATAACGCAGTCAAGGAGGTAGCACATTTCCTCATGTTTGGGTACTTTTCCTCTGTGAGTAAGTTCCAAAACTGTCCAAGGGCCCCAGACTTCAGCTGAATGTCATCCTGTAGTGTCAAAATCTCATCCTCCACTGTAGAGGAGTTTTAGGTGAAAAAGTGTTGCAATTTTTGATGCGGGTGAATCACCCTCAACATCTTTCCTAAATGGATAGCACTTAAATGTAGCGATTTTCTCAAGTAAAGCTGAGTCTTGAAACCGTCTGTCAAAGTCTGACAGACAATTTTCAATCTTCCCTGTGTAGCGTATGCTGTCAAGTTGTGCACACGCCTTCCATTTGCGTCTCCAGCTCTGACGCGAGGTTTTGGATGTTCCCCAAATCAAGGCGCTGCAGCTTTGAGGACAGATGTTGCATTTTTCGTTTGAAAGCATTAACTGAGCTAATCATATTGACCATGGTTTTGTCTTTTCCCTGCAGCCTGTAAATTAAGCTCATTCAACATGTTGGTCAGATCGGAAAAAAAATACCAAGTCTAGCAGCCATTGATCATTATTAAGTTGCTTGTATTCTGTATGTTTAATGACAAGGAGAAACTCCTTTTTCACCGGCCAGGGGTCTTGAAATCTCACCAGGAATTTCTCCCTAGCCATCTGTCTCAGTGAAGGCCTCTTTTATCATCTCTCCATCTTGGAAGGACTTCTTATGCTTAATGATCGAGTGACTCACCTGGAACGACGCTTTGGTGTGTCTGCCTTTGCTTTTGAATTCAGCTGAGTGAAAAATGACGACTGTCCAACTGACTGCGATTTTAGTTATCTCTCCTTTCTCTTTCTCAGATCGCTTTTCGGAAGGAAGTCACTTTCGTAGTTTTTATGAACAGTTTAAAAGTGCCTTTCCACATTTTCCTTCATTGGAATAGCAATGATAGATTGACAGATCAAACAAACGCACTTCGATTGTGACATTGTGAGAAAAAAAGCCCTCTTCCAATTCCACATACAGCCCATACCCTCCCGAAACAAATTTTTTCTTAAATCCCTTCTTTAGTCGATATAAATTGGAAGGCTAATTAGATCACTTAGATAGCCGGAGTTTTGCAGTAGCTCGTGTGTTTGATCGTGTGTGCAGGTTGACCAGTGTGTTAGAAGAAAAGAGACCTCAGACTGGCCGTCCTGTATGTCAATCAAGTGGCAAATGCCATTGGGAGGATATATGATAGACTAACGTTTAACAAAAATTTTTTTGAATGCAACGCGATTTACCTGCACTACCCTTCCGATCTACCAGTCAATCATGATCGACATATTGGGCACCCCTGATGTAGATATTGTTGGGATTTAAACTTTAAGTCGAAGAGTTGTAAATCGTCTAATTCGTGTTGCCATCAGAGAAAAGTAGTGTTTCTACCCAATGAAGAGGCCTATCTGCAAGAATTAAAAGTTTTGTTGTTTGGTGAAAGTGAAATCCATATACGCAAGTGGCAGAGATGTGAAGTTGCTGGCACGTAGTGCAGGCAGGGGGGTTGGTGAGTGAAGCCCCCTAGTAAATACAAAATAATTGCAAGTTATTTTGTATTTTTCACTTTTTTCCACAGCATTTCCATATACAGTAATCCCTCGCTATATCGCGCTTCGACTTTCCCGGCTTCACTCTATCGCGGATTTTATATGTAAGCATATTTAAATATATATCGCGGATTTTTTGCTGGTTTGCGGATTTCTGCGGACAATGGGTCTTTTAATTTCTGGTACATGCTTCCTCAGTTGGTTTGCCCAGTTGATTTCATACAAGGGACGCTATTGGCAGATGGCTGTTCGCACCCCTAGAGGACACGGCCGCTCCTCAAAAAACACTGAAAGATTACCTTCACATTGCTCTCTTCCTTGCTGGGCTTATATGTGGCTGCTTTGCAAGCGATATGCTTCCCGCATGGTGCTTCGCATACTTAAAAGATCAAACAGCACGCATTGATTTTTGATTGTTTGCTCTCTCTCTCTCTGCTCCTGACGGAGGGGCTGTTCGCACACTAGCCTAGAGGATACGGATGTTCCTCTAAAAAATGCTGAAAAATGCGTGCTCCCTTCCTTACAGCTACTTTGTCCAGCGGTGCTTCGCATACTTAAAAGCCAAACAGCCCTATTGATTTTTGACTGTTTGCTTTTTTCTCTCTCTCTCTCTCTGACACGCACTCCTTTGAAGAGGAAGATATGTTTGCATTCTTTTAATTGTGAGACAGAACTGTCATCTCTGTCTTGTCATGGAGCACAGTTTAAACTTTTGAAAAAGAGACAAATGTTTGTTTGCAGTGTTTGAATAACGTTCCTGTCTCTCTACAACCTCCTGTGTTTCTGCGCAAATCTGTGACCCAAGCATGATAATATAAAAATAACCATATAAACATATGGTTTCTACTTCGTGGATTTTCACCTTTCGCGGGGGGGTCTGGAACACAACCCCCGCGATGGAGGAGGGATTACTGTATGACATCATGGGGTACAGTTTGCAACTGACATTACTGGAAAGCTGAATTTGTGTTGAATCAGAGGACATCAAGCACTTCATGAGAGGATGACAAGTCATTGTTTTACAGACAGAAAATCTTGAGGATTTTCTTGACTTTGGGTGTCAAAAAGTAACTAATCAAAATTTGATATTCTTAATTATTCTTAATTCCCAGTCGTTGTTATCTTATTAGTGTTAACTGAACTCCAATCAGGTAATTGTGGGGGCCATGTTGTACATTTAAGTTCATCTTCCTGAATTAGTTCAGCAGTGTGTATGGAGGCACATTATAGACGAACAGTATTTACAACATATGATGCACCTGCTCCAATAAAATGGCTTCATATTCCCTGGCCATTATATGACGTTGCAGATTAATCTTCAGACTAATAAATTCCACAAGATGGTTGTCCATACCATTACAGTTGCTCTACCAAAAAATGTTGTGAGATGAAGGCATCCTTTGTATTTCTCAAATATAAATGTGTTCAAATGAAGTAATAGGATGGAATACGACTCATCAGACCATATTCTATTTTTCATTTGTTCAGGGATCCAGGTATTTTGTTTTTTGTGCTTTGACAGTCCTGTTGTATTTTCCAATATGCAGTTGTTGTTGAGGTTGGATCACAGGCATGCTGTTTCAGTTCTGTAATAATAATTTCTGAGTTCTTGAACAGTTTTCACTCTACCATTGCAAGAAACAAGCCAATCATTTGCTTCATGTCATTCACATTTCAGAGATGTTTTGTTGCCCATTTCAGAAAGATGAAAAGATAAAATCAATACAGAATTGACAGCATCTTTGGTTTCAGTTTCCCTCACTTCCCGAGTTATTAATTTGGTTAAAATAAATGTTCCAGCAGGATTAGTTGTGAACATCACAAAGCAAGCCACTGAAAGGTAACAGAAATCTATTAGCAGTGAGAAGGACAGACAATTCTTGGTTGGCAGGGATGTGTACAATTATTTGTGACCAGTGACGGGTTAATTGTCTGACTGAGCGGCTGTTATTATTTCATTTGGAAGGACAGGCACCGAGATAATTACTGCTGATTGGGGTCAATTGTGTGCAGCTGCCTTTTAGAAATGCCCTGCTGTAGATGTCCAGGGTTCACGACCCTGGGGGTGCTGTTAGATCAGCTGGCAGGCATGTGTGCCATAGCACAAAGGTGAGCTCAGTCTTCCTTTCCAATCTTATAAAATTGCAAGAGAAGAAAAAGTTGAAAGTGTGGCCGCCCTATTCCATTTATGGTAGTTGTTACCATAAAATGTACCATCACTCAAGGAAACCCTGAGCCAGATTTGATCTAGAATTAGAAATCATGCATGTGGCCAAATGATGGAATGTTCATTGTTATTAGGAACAACGACGGGACAATTTTATTCATAAGTAATTAATCTTTTAGTTTTTAAAATGTTTTCACATTTTTCTGCCTTAAAGTAAATTGCAGAGAAACGTAAATGGAGAAGGACATGAAAAAACAAAAATTAGTTGTAAAAATATACACGGGGTTGAAAGCAGAAAGCCAAAAAGGTACCTGCAATATATATTGGCACCAAAATAAACAAACAACAATACAAATTAATTAAAAATAGGGAAAAGCACAACATAGGCTAAAAAGTTCTAACTAACCTAACACCTCCAATTCATAACACACACTTTTGTGACATTCTAGCGTCACCATTTTGTAGTTATTTTTTGAGAGTTTCTGCCATTGTGTCAGCATCATCGTGTTATTTACGACCACAACATTGAAGGTCTGTAATGTGTGATGTTAATGTGTTGCCTCTATTTAAGATGGCGTCACTCTTTATTCAATGAAGGAAAGATTCTCCTAAAAAACATAAGAAATTTGACAAATGAGAAGAGACCTTTTAGTCCATCAAGCTCATTTGTTTACTATTGGAGTCATCCATTAGAGATGCAGAATGTGATTGGCTCTCACTCTTCATGTACACTTAAGACTTTATGTGTGTATAGCAACATAGGTAGCCTTACCACAAAGCAAAGGCATAACACAGCGTACGGAAGGAATAATTAACATTTCAATGTACAGAATCTTGCTCCAGATACTAAAAAGAAATCTGAGAAACAAGAGGAGACCATAAAATCCATCAATCCATCTCTTGTTTAGCTCATGGCTAAGCTGTCCTAATATTTAGCTTTAAATACATGACTCAGTAGTTTGTTCCAGATTCCCACATTTTAAGAGCCAACCTTTAACATCTTGTCTTGAATTACTGTTTTTGGAATATAATCAATTGTACTTTGCTTTTCTGAATACACTTCATATTTTAAGAAATATAATTTTGCTGCTTGGTCCAAGGGTTTTCTATAGTTCACCTCACCTATCTGGTGAGGTAGAGTTTCAGTGTCTAGTGTACTTTAAAATGAGGCCTATTTGGAGTTTCAGACTTTTTTGTAGTTTTGGACGTCCAAAATCACATCAATGGTGCAGCATGTTATACTTTGATCCATTACTCTTGCACGTTAACCAGTCTTTGGTGGTTGCTGGCCAGAGGGATACAACACGACTATTTATCTGAAAGTAATTTGATCTACATATTGCACGGTCATTGGGAATAGATGGGTCATGTATAGAAACTCTTTTAGAAACCAAAGTTATATTTTCATATTAATTTCCTTACTCTGAGAAATTTTATTGCTGTGAACTAAAAAAAAAAAAAAACCCATACTTTTTATCTTTGGTTAATCTTATTAATTAATAAGGATGTGTTAGACATTAAGCTCCTACCCTCAGCCAAACCAAAGACATCTAAATCAATGAATAGGCAAAATCTTGAAGCCGAGGGATTAACGCACGATTATCAAAATGATTCTCTATAATTTATTTTCCTTTTGCTTTTCAGTTTTTTGTTCTTTCCAGACAATATTTAAATTTTACATTTTCATTTATATGCTTGGCAGACGCTTTTATCCAAAGCAACTTACAAACATAATCGAGTAACATTGGGCCAGGGCTTGTTTGTTCAGCAAGTGTAATCAGACAGGTAACAAAACTTGATTACCTTAAGTGAAAAGAGATAATAACTCATTCTTTTTTCCCCAACCAATTAGACAGGTACTCACAGAACAGAAGGGTCTTCAATTGCTTCTTAAATACATGGAAGGAGTCAACAGAACTCCAACTGGGAACTACACAGGAAAAGAGTCTGGATTGAGACTTGATAGCATACAGAGGTGGCATCACCAGATGCTGTTCACTGCCAGACCTGGATGGGCAAGAAGGAGCATAGAACCTCATCAGTGTCTCCATATGCACAGGTGCTGACACAGTGACTACTCTGTAGGCAAACATCAGGGATTGGAACGTAATGTGTGCTGTTACAGGGAGCCAAGGTAGCAACCTGAACAGGGGAGTGGAAAGTGCCCATTTCGGCTAGGTAAATACAAAACAGACCACTGCATTCTGGATCATCTGCTACGGTTTGATAGCACAAGTTGCAGTAGTCTAGACGTGATAGGACCAGAGTCTGGACCAGAAGTTGTGCTGCGTATTGTCATATAAGGTTGGATCTTTAAGATCTTGTACAGGGTGAACCTGAATGAATGAGAAACAGTGCAAATGTGCTCAGAAAAGGTAGCTGCTCATCATTTATCACCACAAGGCTGCGAACTGACCTGGCAGGTGTTAGCAACAGTGAACAAACTAGCTGGCCAGGATCACAAGAAGCTCAGATTTTAACCAGGTTGAGCTGTAGATGATAATCCTTCATCCACATTGAGATATCATTAAGACATGCAGGAACTCGATCTGATATTGTATTGTCCTCTGGAGGGAACAACAGGTAGAGCTGTCTTTCATCGGCATAGCACTGATAAGAGAATCCATGGGATTGGACGTTGGAGCTCAGCAAGGTGGTGTACAGGGAGAAAAACCCAGCGCCAATCCATTTGGTACACTTGTGCTTGTCTGGTGTGCCTTTGACAACTCTCCTTGCCAGGACACACTGTATGATCTGCCGAAGGTGTAGGAGTCAAACCATTTGAGAGCATTTCCAGTGATACCAAAGTCAGAGGGTGGCAAGAAGGACGTTGTGGTTGACTGTGTCAAAGGCAGAAGAGAGATCTAGCAGGATCAGGACCAATGGCATGTTGGTAGCTCTAGCAAGTGTTGGTTGTTTGACCATTATTAGAGCTGTCGCAGTCAAGTGGTTCATCTTGAAGGTGGACTGGTTGGTATTGAGCAATCCATTCTGTAACAGGAAAGAAGAGACCTGGTTAGAAACAGTGCATTCAAGTGTTTTGGAAAGAAGGGAAAGTAGAGAGACTGGCCTGTAATTGTCGGCTTAGGATGGACGAAGTGCTGTTTTTTTGAGAAGTGGGGTTATCGGAGCATGTGTGAAGATGGTAGGAAATGTGCCTGAGGTGAGTGAGGTGTTAATGATGTGTGTAATTGCTGGAATGAGTGAGGGCGAGATGGCCTGAAGGAGATGTGAGGGGATAGGGACAAGTGGACAGATAGTGGGTTGACTGGAGAGGAGGTTGGAAATGTCAGTGGCAGGGAAAGGAAAGAATGTGGAGAATGTTGGGTGATGTTTGGAAAAAGGCATGATGAGTGGCAGCGAGGGTGAGAACTGACTGCTGATGGCAGCCATGCTGTCCTGAAAAAAGGTGGTGAAGTCATCAGCAGACAAGGAGGTTGGGGGAGGAGGTCTAAGAAGGAAAGTGAACGGAGAGAACAGAGAGTGTGTGTTGGTGGTGCTATTAATTCTGGACTGCTATAAACTTACCTTAGCTTTGATGGTGGCAGAAGAAAAAGATGTAAGAAGGGATTGATACTTAACCAGGTCTGTCTGAGCCTTTGACTTCCTCCATTTCCTTTCGGCAGTCCTGAGGTCTCTCTGTTGATTTCAGAGTGCTTCTGAAAGCCAAAGACAGGAGGGTCTTTCACACACAGGCCTGGAAGAGAGAGGACAAATGTTGTCAAGACAGGAGGACAGAGTCGAGCATAGGGTGTCTGGCAGTGTTGGTGTCAAGAGAGGAGAAGTGGTCATGAGGAGGGAGAGGAGAGAAGACTATGGAAAAGAAATAGGTGGGAGAGAGGGAGCGGAGGTGTTGGCGGAAGGATACAGTAGGGGGGAGGAATAAGAGTTAGAAGAGGAAAGCAGCAGAGAGAAGTGAACGAAAAAGTAGTCAGTGACCGTTGCATTTAGTAATAATAATAATTACATTTTATTTATATAGCACCTTTCCATGCTCAAGGCACTTACAGAATATAAGAAAGAATGGCAGGGTATATAGCATTGTACAAACCAAATAAATAAATAAAGAAGATTACGACAGTGAATTCAGAGAAGAAACACAGACAACATAATTGATGGTCTCGCACACACGCATACAGGTTACATGACCATCTTGACAGAGAAGTAAACTGAGAGAAGGGTAATAAAGTCAAGTAGAGCTAAAAGACAAACTGAACAGATGAGTTTTGAGTTGTTTTTTAAAAGAATTCATGGAGTCAGCTGACCTGATTAATTTCGGTAGGTCATTCCAGAGTCTGGGCGCTATACAGCTGAAGGCCCTGTCACCCATGGAGTGTAGATTAGTGAGGGGCACAACAAGATTGCCAGAATCAGAGGACCTTAGTGGGCGGGCAGGCACATAGTGATGGAGAAGGTCACTGATGTAGTTTGGTGCGAGGTTATTTAAAGCTTTGTAGGTTATTAGTAGGATTTTATATTCAATTCTGTAAGACACAGGGATTTGCATGAGAGGATGAGGTCAAGCAGATTGCCAGCCTTGTGTGTTGGTGGGGTATGGTGCTATGTGATGCTGAAGGATGAAAGAAAAGTGAGAAAGTTAGCAGCAGCGGGCTGTCCAGGTGGATGTTCAGATCCGAGAGGATTAGAAGTGGGCCACCATCATCTGGGAGGAAAGAGAGCAGTCCATCCAGCTCATCAAGGAAGATCCTGAGCAAACCTGGAGAGTGATAGACAACAACAATGGTCATGTTAATAGCATGGTGATAAGTAGTAAAATTGCATACATTACCCAGAGGGGTGAATATCCAGGTGTTAGTTATAAGAATACCTGTCCCTCCCTCTCCTACCAGTGAAAGAAAAGTTGAAAGAAGAGCAAAGTGCTGTTGGTGTTATCATGTTTTCTGGTCGAATCCATGTCTCCATCAGGGCCACCACTTGGAGACCCCTTTGGGTGGTGAAAGCTGGAATAAAGCTTGCTTTGTCGACTGCAGGCTGGCAGTTCCACAAGCCAAAGGAGAAGAAAGTATCTGAGGTGATGGCGTGATGCAGAGGACAACGGTTGTCTGGGTTTCTTCATCTCCTGCCATATGGGCGAGAGAAATGTCTTGTGTTAATAACGGGAATGAATTGTTGACACATGCTGAAGACGACATTGACAGGAAAACAAAAGAACAGTACTTTGGTCAAGTAAGAGTGTCCGTTACCTTGTCTGGTGGGCTCACACAAGTAGACTTGTGGTCTTTGCACAAGCAGGTCTGCACATGAGGGTTGATGCTTGTGCAATGGCGCCCTAAGTCTCCTTAAGCACGGAGCAGCATTGAGCCCACTTGAGTGTCAAGAAGCAATTAGCAATATAAAGCAAGGAGCAGTCGAGTAGCAGGCAAACAAACAAAAACACGGGTGGATTGCGAGATTTAAAACACAATGATAAGCAGTAATGATAATAAGCACAGAGAACAACATGTAAAACACAAGTACAACCACTAAGAGAAACCCAAACCTGAAAACACTTACCTCTCTTAGGCCGAAACAGACGCCTAGGAGCCCAGAAGTTACTCGCCAATATTTATTTTTGATATTTTTCTTGGTAGACTTTTGATTTTTTTTTTAAACTCAATGTATTTTTTTTATTTAAGCCTTTTAGATGCCATGTTTTTCTTTGTTCTTTTTTCTTTAGAAACTTCAAAGATTTATTTGTTTCTTGTCATCCGTTTATGCCCTGTGCTTGCCACAAACATCAGTCTCTGATTCCTTTCACAAAAATCTGACAACCATGGTGAGTTCTCCATCTGGAGTCCATGACATCACCGTCATGATCTGACTTATACTTTTAATTTTTTCCAACTGTTCCTTGGTCTCCTAAAATTATTTGAGCATGGTTTGGGATTTTTGGAGGACAAAGAATCTAGGGGTCATATTCAGTTTTTGCTTAAATGGGATGCGGTTTTTCAGAGATTGCACAATGATTTAAAAGCTTGCTACACACACACACCTAATTGTCCAAGACTGAATTCATGAAAGAAAAATAAACTTGTTCGTTTTGAATTTGCCGGTTACAACAATTATTTCTGCCCTCTGATTATGATTTACGTTTTGTGTTTCTTGGCTCTGGTTATGTGGAGCCTTTGGCGTTTGACTTATCACTCCGTTCTGTGACTATAATTCTGACTATGCGTTCTGAGCTTTGTTATTGAATTATCAGCCATGTGACCCGTCGAAGACAGATAATGGAATACATTTAAAAATGTTTACTATCTCTTGCCCAGTGTAAACCTTCAGCACCTGTCCTCAGTATCCTTGTGTGTCCGAAGCTCTCCTGACTAGCGCTCCCTCCCGCGTTTGTGTAAAGCCTGCTTATCAGACTCACTTGAGGTGTCTTCCTCACCTCCAGTCTGTTTTTATACTTCTTGTCTTTAAAGGCGACTCTCAGCGTGCTTCCTACACCTTTACTCATCATTGTGTGTCTCACACTCACACTTCCTTCTTTTGATTGTGCCGTCAAAGTCACACTTACCTCTCAGATTGCTTTGAGGGACTGGACACACACACACACACACATAACATCTTAGTGTTTTATTGTATAGCAGAAGATGTTATGACTTCTGCTTGAATTGTGACTTCTCTGTGTTACCTTCTAATTCCAGTTTCTCTTAAAATTGCTGTCATTTTGAGGCAAGCCATACAATTGCCTCACATGTTTTGTCCATTTACATTCAGAATTTCAATGTTTATCATAAAGTAAAGTACTTCCTGGTGTAAGGTCCAAACTTTTAAAACAATGAAAATATACATTTTTAAAACCAAAACAGTATGAAGACCTACTTAGGGATTCCTCCAGATCCTTCAATCTACAAGTGAGAGGAATCAACATCTTTTGTTGCATTTGTTTTGTATTTTATACATGGATGGAAACCCTCAGGTGAATTTAAACTTCTACTTGATTTCTGTTACCTTGCCCTAAAGGACATTGTCACCCAGTCACCTGGCTGGTGCATTTCTAGCTCCTGACAAGCTCCACAGCAGTATATCCTGGAGTTAGGCACAAGTTGCTGACTCAATCCAAGCAAATGTTTGAGTTGCCAAATAACTTTACCTCCATACTTTGTTCAGCTCACAGAGTTGGGGAAAGTGAAGCAGATGTTCCTCCCTCTAAGCTCAAGCTGATGACTTCACTGTGCAGGCAGTAGTTGAGGCAGATGAGAGCTGCGTGGAAGAGGCGCTGAAATATCAGGGCAGTGGCAGTAGCGTACATAAGAAACTAAGAAAGAGACAGCAAACAACCCTCCACCATGACAGTCATTATAATATAGATAGATAGATAGATAGATAGATAGATAGATAGATAGATAGATAGATAGATAGATACTTTATTAATTCAGTATATTCATATTGCTTCTCTGATAACAAAGTTACTAATAACAAACTGAACTCCTGGAACACGTCTAACTCTGGGGTGATACTTTTATAGAATGAACATAGAAATTGTTAAATAAAGGGAAACATGAAAGCTGTTATAATTTTGTATATAATTCACATTGTTATAAGGACGATATAATGGGCTACCAAAGGCTGTGTGGGTAATGCTAAATTGTTAGATAATTCTGTCGATCAGCTAAAGGTATTGAACAAGTAGTACAAAAATCTCTCTTGAGAATGACGTCATTCACAGCGCATCCGGAAAGTATTCACAGCGCATCACTTTCTCCACATTTTGTTATGTTACAGCCTTATTCCAAAATGGATTAAATTCATTTTTTTTCCTCAGAATTCTACACACAACACCCCATAATGACAACGTGAAAAAAGTTTACCTGAGGTTTTTGCAAATTTATTAAAAATAAAACAACTGAGAAATCACATGTACGTAAGTATTCACAGCCTTTGCTCAATACTTTGTCGATGCACCTTTGGCAGCAATTACAGCCTCAGGTCTTTTTGAATATGATGCCACAAGCTTGGCACACCTATCCTTGACCAGTTTCGCCCATTCCTCTTTGCAGCACCTCTCAAGCTCCATCAGGTTGGATGGGAAGCGTCGGTGCACAGCCATTTTAAGATCTCTCCAGAGATGTTCAATCGGATTCAAGTCTGGGCTCTGGCTGGGCCACTCAAGGACATTCACAGAGTTGTCCTGAAGCCACTCCTTTGATATCTTGGCTGTGTGCTTAGGGTCGTTGTCCTGCTGAAAGATGAACCGTCGCCCCAGTCTGAGGTTAAGAGCGCTCTTGAGCAGGTTTTCATCCAGGATGTCTCTGTACATTGCTACAGTCATCTTTCCCTTTATCCTGACTAGTCTCCCAGTTCCTGCCGCTGAAAAACATCTCCACAGCATGATGCTGCCACCACCATGCTTCACTGTAGGGATGGTGACAGGTTTCCTCCAAACGTGACGCCTGGCATTCACACCAAAGAGTTCAATCTTTGTCTCATCAGACCAGAGAATTTTCTTTCTCATGGTCTGAGAGTCCTTCAGGTGCCTTTTGGTAAACTCCAGGCGGGCTGCCATGTGCCTTTTACTAAGGAGTGGCTTCCGTCTGGCCACTCTACCATACAGGCCTGATTGGTGGATTGCTGCAGAGATGGTTGTCCTTCTGGAAGGTTCTCCTGTCTCCACAGAGGACCTCTGGAGCTCTGACAGAGTGACCATCGGGTTCTTGGTCACCTCCCTGACTAAGGCCCTTCTCCCCAGATCG
Source organism: Erpetoichthys calabaricus (assembly GCF_900747795.2). Taxonomy (NCBI): domain Eukaryota; kingdom Metazoa; phylum Chordata; class Cladistia; order Polypteriformes; family Polypteridae; genus Erpetoichthys; species Erpetoichthys calabaricus. The sequence continues at coordinate 40,595,349 of NC_041398.2, read as the reverse complement.
CTCAGTTTAGATGGCCAGTCAGCTCTAGGAAGAGTCCTGGTGGTTTCGAACTTCTTCCACTTATGGATGATGGAGGCCACTGTGCTCATTGGGACCTTCAAAGCAGCAGAAATTTTTCTGTAACCTTCCCCAGATTTGTGCCTCGAGACAACCCTGTCTTGGAGGTCTACAGACAATTCCTTTGACTTCATGCTTGGTTTGTGCTCTGACATGAACTGTCAACTGTGGGACCTTATATAGACAGGTGTGTGCCTTTCCAAATCATGTCCAATCAACTGAATTTACCACAGGTGGACTCCAATTAAGCTGCAGAATCATCTCAAGGATGATCAGGGGAAACAGGATGCACCTGAACTCAATTTTGAGCTTCATGGCAAAGGCTGTGAATACTTATGTACATGTGCTTTCTCAATTTTTTTATTTTTAATAAATTTGCAAAAATCTCAAGTAAACTTTTTTCATGTTGTCATTATGGGGTGTTGTGTGTAGAATTCTGAGGAAAAAAATGAATTTAATCCATTTTGGAATAAGGCTGTAACGTAACAAAATGTGGAAAAAGTGATGCGCTGGGAATACTTTCCAGATGCACTGTTTAGCAGTTTAAGGGCAAGAAAGTAGTAACCTTTATGTAAAACAGGGAATATTAAATATAAAAGTTTGTTTGATTTGGTGGGTGGGAACACCCGGTCTTTAAATATGGTATATGTTAATTTACTAGCATAAGTCTCAGGTTAGTTATCCTGACATAGTGTGCCAGTATGAATCTTCATCAGCGACAAGTTTGGGGTATTTCATTTTTTTCACTATAACTTAAACTATGTGACCACGGATTTTGGAGATTATAAATAATTTTTAATATATTTTTACAATCTGAGCTAACTTGACTTCTTTTATTAAATGCAATTGGGCAGAACAAAGACCCTCTAGACACTACAGAACTTCAAATCTTCAAATCGGGTATAGGAATAGGAAATTGTGGCCAAAGTTTGGGTAAACAGAAAGAGAAAGAAGGCTGAAAGGTGTTACAGTAAAGCACACTCTTCTATTCACAGGTGACATCTTTAATGGGGTTCTGCTACACAGGCGCTGCCATGCTGTATTCTGGTTCATCGACATCCTCATATTGTGAACCTTTGACCCACAGATGTTTCTGTTGTTATGTCAGTACTTACAATCCACATACTGCATCAAGGCTCTCTCACTTCTCAAATCTTTGCTGCATTCCTTTGCAATGTTAAAGGTAGATGGAAGGCCCTACCAAAAGATGTTGACCTTTGCTTTGATGTGCTTCTTTGAATCTGATGTTTGGATTTCATTTTAATTTGTTTTTTCCCTTGATTATTTTTTTTTTACTTTAATCCATTTCCATACCCTGTAGTGTCATGCTCCTCTAAAGTAAAGTCAATTGTACAGTAGCAACACTTGACAGAAGTTAACCAAATTCAATGGACCCTCACTTATTCACCCTACTTGGAAATTAATTTAACACACTTTTTGATATGACAAGAAATCAAGAGTAACTACTTAACACAAAAATGGACTATATACCTAATGGCCGAGAGATGGAGGACACCCTAGAAGGGCTCAGTCTTGAATGATCCAAAAGTCAGGTGTCAGAGCTCAGAACTAGTTAGAAGAACTCTTTTCAGAGCTGGTGGCCTAGGATGATTTCGTATGAACTTGGAGCAAACCAATAGCACCCATAGTTAGGGGTGTACAGCCACTGCACATATGACCCTCTGACAAATGAGAACCTAGCTCATGTAATCTGGTGGTAGAGAGATTAAAAAGAAGACTTCACCTTTTTTTAAACTATACTGTTGCAGTCATACATTAGAAATGCAGAATTTGATTTGCTCTCTGCCTCGCAGTTGGGAGACCTGGGTTCACTTCCTGGGTCCTCCCTGCGTGGAGTTTGCGTGTTCTCCCCGTGTCTCCGGTTTCCTCCCGCAGTCCAAAGACATGCAGGTTAGGTGGACTGGTGATTCTAAATTGGCCCTAGTGTGTGCTTGGTGTGTGGGTGTGTTTGTGTGTGTCCTGTGGTGGGTTGGCACCCTGCCCGGGATTGGTTCCTTGCCTTGTGCCCTGTGTTGGCTGGGATTGGCTGTGTTCGGATTCAGCGGGTTGGAAAATGGATGGATGGATGGATTTGCTCTCACTCCTCACAAATGCTTAAAGTTTTATGGCTGTATAACAACATAACAAGCTTTTCAACAATGCAAAGGCTTAACACAGCCTACAGAAGGAACATTTGACATATCAATGTATAGAATCACACTCCTGCCATTCAGATTCTAAAAGGAAATCTGAGAAACTAGAGGAGACGATACATTCCCTCAACTCTCTAGTTTATTTAATTGCTAAGCTGTCCCAATATCTCCTCCAGATCCTTCTTAAAGAGTTGTCAAATTTTCTGCTTCAGCTACATGCCTCAGTAGGTTGTTCCAGATTTCCACAACTCCTTGGATAAGGAAGTTCTTTCTGGCTTCAGTGCTGATTGTATTTCTCCTTAATTTTTGCTGGTGTCCTTGAGTATGTGATTCATGGTTTAGTTGAAAGATTTCTGGTGGATCTACTTCATCACTACCTTTGAGGATTTGAAGGCCTGGATTAGGTCCCCACACAGTCTCCTCTTCTCGGGACTAAACAAGTTTAATTCTTGGAGTCTGTTGGAGTACAATGTGTCCTTAATTCCTGAGCTGCACTTGGTTGCTCTCCTGTGCACAGCTTGAAGAGCTGCTCTGCCTTTCTTGTACTGTGGTGACCAGAACTGCATACAATACTGTAGATGTGATGTCACAAGTGTATTATATAGCATAACATCAGCGAGAGATTGCACTGATTAGAAAGCGAGATGTACTGATGTCGTCCTGGCAAAGGAAGGAGAAGTGGCTGAAAGATTTTGTGTTTTCTGTGGTGTGAGATTTAATTAAAAAATATATTTTGCTCTTAAAAACTTTGTGTTTTGTTTGCTGTTAAGGAGCCGTGTGGGAATTTTTAAAAGCTTTTTTCACTTTTTATCACCTGCATACGAGCAAAAGCAGCTGAGTGTTTCAGAGAGCATTTGGAAAAGTTATTTTGTTACTTGTACTTGTTATTTGTATTCAAACTAGTGTTGGTGAGGCAGGGCAGTAAGCTGACCGGCAACTCTGTAAGTAAATAACCAGCGCCATAGTAAGTAGCAAGTATATAATAATAATAATAATAATAATAATGCATTTTATTTATAGGAGCACTTTACATTAGCAGTAAATCTCAAAGTGCAACATAAAAAGATTAAACAAAGGCAAGGCAAGGTAAAACCAGAGATAAAACAATAATAATTATAGCATTGTTGTTAATAAGCTTTCCTAAATAGTAAAGTCTTTAGCTGTTTTTTAAAACAGCCCACAATCTGCTGTGTTCTCAGGCTCTCTGGTAGAGCATTCCAGAGCCGTGGAGCAGCGGCTGCAAAGGCTCGGTCACCCATTGTATGAAGGCGAAGGCGGTAGGTATTTGTAAAATGGAGGTTTCTGTAGTAGATTGTAGTATAAGGAGTTCTTTAAGATATTGTGGAGCATTTCCATGGATACACTGGTGAGTGAACAAACAGAGTTTGTATTCAATATGGAGACGGATAGGGAGCCAATGAAGTGACTGAAGGATTGGTGAGATATGTTCATATTTCCGCACCTTCATCAGGATTCTTGCAGCACTATTTTGAATTTGTTGGAGTTTTTGAAGGCTCTTGTTGGGTATCCCGATGAGGAGTGCATTACAATAGTCCAGTCTGGATGAGACAAAGACATGAACCAGCTTTTCAGCATCACAGAGGGAGAGGTAGGGACGGAGTTTGGATATGTTTTGCAGATGAAGGAATGCAATTTTACCAAGGTGATGGATAAGTACCGTATTTTTCGCTCCTTAAGACGCACCTGACCATTAGACGCACCTAGGTTTAGAGGAGGAAAACAAGAAAAAAAATATTCTGAAACAAATGGTGTACTAATGTATTTAATAAAATATAGCAGAATATTTCAACCATGTACAGTCAACAGCGGTATTAAGAACCATCATCACTGCCATTAACAAATGAGGAGAGACTTTAAGGTTCAAGCACTCTTCTAGTTTTCTGGAAACCCCAAGAACTCCTCATTGCTAGTGTCAGAATTTATGAAGCTCAGTTGCTCACAATCACTTTGCAGGAGCACGTACCTATCATCACACGGCATAACCTGTCCAAAGCCACCAGGGGACAAAACACATTTGGACCAAAACTTCTGTCGTTCATGCCTGGGTGTAATATCACCAGTCTAGTCCCATCTATATTTGTAATGCCACAAAGCCCTTCATCTCGTCTTTTGTTGTGGGTTCCTACTTTGACAAAATGAGAATGTGATGCAAGCACAGCCCGCGATTCAAAAAAATTGCTGTGCATACCTGTTTGTCTCGTCTGACAGTAGCTGAAAGGCAGCCTCAGGAAAGAACAGCCTGAAGTAGTCCAGCGGCTGGTAATCTGTCATGTCCAACAACAAACCATGCTGTCTTGTGAAGTCCGGTAGCCAGTTTGGCTCTCAAGGATCAATGTCTTGGTATTTCTCCCACACGAACCTTACCGTAGGTGCATCGGCTGCGTGAATGTGCTCAGCTGGAGAGGCATCGGCTGGTGTCCGATCAGCTGATTCCAGTTCCTCACTCGCTTGCTCGATCTCCTGATCACTCTCAACAAAATCAGATTCTGAACAATCAGTCCGACTCAGCAATAATGCGCAAAACATTGTCTGCTGAGTATTTTGTTTTCTGCACTCGCTTCGCACCCTTGTGAGATGTCGATGCCATCTTGCCTTTGTTTACATTTTGTAACTCATGCACATGCATGATTTAGATGGCGAGTCAATGAGTCTAACATTCTTCCAAGAGAGGGAACGTAACGTACCATTTTGTTGCCATTAACAGCTGATTGTTGCCCTCTACCCATGGATGTCGACTTCTGTCAGGTAATACACATCACGGTCTGTGACGCAATATTTGCTCCATAAGACGCACAGACATTTCCACCCTTCTTTTGGGGAAATAAAAGTGCATCTTATGGAGCGAAAAATACAGTGTATCAAATGACAGATGGGAGTCTAACTTGACACCCAGATTTGTAACAGAAGGGGAGAGGGTAATGGTACGGTCAAAAAAGGAAATACAATCCTCTCCTTCTCAGGGGTGGGGTTTGATTTGTCTTCAATTTTGTTGGGTTATAAATGGATCTGTTTGTATGGAATGATTACAATGAAAGTTAATAAAATAAAAATATACAAAAAAAAAAAAAAAAAAAAAAGGAAATACAATTTACAGAGGAACGAAGTTGATGGGGGGTGCCAATTAAAAGAGCTTCAGTTTTGGTGCTGTTCAGCTTGAAGTTCTTGGACATCCAAGCCTCAATCTCATCCAAGCAAGAGGAAAAAGTTGATGGAGGTGTAAGAGAAGTTGAATCCAGTCTCACATAGAGCTGTGTATCATCGGCATAGCAATGGAATGAAACTCCATGCTTGTGGATGATGTGACCCAGGGGTAGTATATAGATATTAAAGCGGGTCAGCCCAAGGACTGATCCTTGTGGGACCCCAGAAGTGACAGTGTGGGTATGAGATTTAGCATCCCCCAAGGCCACATACTCAGCCCTATCTGTAAGATAGGACTCAAACCACTCCAAAGCAATGTCAGAAAGTCCAATTGTATAGTGAAGATGATGAAGGAGAATATTATGATCTACTGTATCCAATGCAGCAGTAAGGTCCAGGAGGATAAAGAGTGATGGAGAGCCCTGGTCAGCAGCCATCAGGAGGTCATTGGTGACTCTAACCAGGGCTGTCTCTGTGCTGTGAGAAGTTCGGAAACCAGACTGAAATTTTTCAAATAGATTGAATTTTTTGAGGTGATCCTGAAGCTGAACCAAAACAACCTTTTCCAAAACCTTAGACAAAAATGGAAGGTTGGAGTTCGGACGATAGTTTGCTATCACTTCAGGATCCAAAGAGGTCTGCAGACAAGGGAGAAAAAGAGTCAGTGCACTCTGCCACATCCCGGTATGTCTCGGAACTGTCCTCACTCAAGCCCTTTAGCTGCCTCCCATGCGCAAGTGTGTGACAAGGCCCCCCCCCCCCCACCCCAGCCCAGACCCATCGGGTTGGGCGACCCTGACCGAGAGGTCGTGAACCCGAGAGAGGGCATCAGCGTTGGCGTGAAGAGTGCTTCGACGATGAACAAACGAAAACTTGTACGGCTGGAGGTCAAGAAACCACCTGGTGACCCGCGGATTTGACTCCTTGTGCAGAGCCATCCACTATAAAGGAGCATGGTCTGTGACAAGGGTGAATTCCCGGCCCAGCAGGTAGTACCTCAGCTGAGTAATCGCCCATTTAGCCACCAAAGCCTCTCTCTCCACCGCCGCATACCTGGTCTCCCGGTCCAACAGTTTCCGGCTCAGAAACATAATGGGGTGATCCACACCATTGACGTTTTGGCTCAGCACTGCCCCCAGGCCTGTGTCCGAAGCGTCCGTCTGGAGGATGAAAGGTAAGGAAAAGTTAGGAGCTTTCAAAATAAGTGCGGACGTAAGGGCCTGCTTCAAGTCACTAAATGCAGCACCTGTCTTTTCAGTCCATACCACAATATTTGGGGCCCTCTTCTTTGTCAAATCAGTCAAGGGCGCTGCTCTCTCTGAGAACCGGGGCACAAACCGGCGGTAGTATCCCCGTACTAACCTGAGAAAGGCTTGGACCTGCCACTTGGTTCGCGGACAGGGCCATTTCAAAATGGCATCTACTTTGGACCACTGTGGTTTCACAGTACTCTGACCCACCAGGTAGCCTAAATACTTGGCTTCGCTCAATCCGAAGAAACATTTCTTGGGATTGATCCGAAGCCCGGCCTCACCAAGTGTCCGCAATACCACTTTTACCTGCTGTAGGTGTTCCTTCCATGTGCTGGAATAGATGACCATGTCATCCAAGTAGGCAGCACTGTACGAGTCATGAGGCCTGAGCACTTTGTCCGCCAGACGCTGGAAGGTAGCTGGAGCCCCGTGTAACCCAAATGGAAGGACACGATACTGGCAGTGTCCGCTAGGGGTGCTAAACGCGGTCTTAACCTTCGCGGAGTCTGTTAAAGGAACCTGCCAGTACCCCTTTGTCATGTCCAGTGTGGTCAAATATTGAGCCTATCCAAGTCTCTCGAGGAGGTCGTCCACTCGCGGCATCGGATAAGCATCGAATTGGGAGACTTGATTAAGCCGACGGAAGTCATTGCAAAACCTCCAACTCCCGTCAGGCTTAGCGACTAACACAATGGGGCTGGACCAGGGACTATGACTTTCCTCGATTACACCTAGTCCCAGCATGTGTTTGATCTCAAGCTCCACTTCAGCCCTTTTTGCCTCGGGAAGCCGATACGGACGTTCTCAGACTATAACCCCGGGTTCTGTCACAATGTCGTGCTCAACCAGAGAGGTCCGTCTGGGGCTTTCACTCACCACCTCCGGGACAGACAGGATAACTGCTTCGAGCTCCCGTCGTTGTCTGGGACTTAAATCTAGTTAAGGCTAGCCGTGTGAGCGAAGAGTGAGCGGGGCTGGCCGGAGGAGGGATTGGGATCCCTGTCCTTCCACGGTTTCAGCAGGTTTATATGATAAACCTGCTCCCTCGGCTGACGATTGGGTTGACTCACCAAATAGTCGACGAGTCCTTTCCTCTCCTTAACTTCATAGGGGCCTTGCCAATGGGCAAGTAATTTAGAGTGGGAGGTAGGTACTAGGACCATGTCCCAATCTCCCGGGCGGAACTCCCGGAGAGACGTGCCGCGGTCGTAATAACGGACCTGTGCTGCTTGAGCCTCTTCCATGTGCTTTTTAAGGAGGGGCCGAATCTTACCAAATCTATCGCGTAACTGTGCAATATATTCTAATATATTTGTAGAGGGAAGAGCCTCTTCCTCCCATCTTTCTTTTAATATGCCTTATATGCCCCAAGGTTGTCGCCCATACAGTAATTCAAAAGGGGAGAACCCCGTGGAGGCTTGAGGGACTTCCCGATAGGCAAAAAGGATGAGGGGGAGGAGCTGATCCCAGTTCATTCCATCCTCGCTGACCACCTTATGCAGCATTTGTTTGAGAGTTTGATTGAACCTCTCCACCAAACCGTCGGTTTGAGGGTGATATACCACAGTCTTTAAATGCTTTATTTTCAGTAACTTGGCAGTCTCCTTGAATGTCTCTGAAGTGAAGGGCGTCCCCTGGTATGTCAAGACTTCTTTGGGGATGCCCACACGCGAACAGACCCCTTGTAATTCCCATGCGATGGCTATGGAAGTGGCAGAGCGCAACAGAACAGCTTCGGGGTATTTGGTAGCGTAATCCACGAGGACTAAAATGTACTTGTGTCCTCGGGCTGAGGGCTCTAGGGGTCCAACTAAATCAACCCCAATTCTGTGGAAGGGAACATCAATCAGGGGAATAGGAATGAGAGGAGCACGGTCCTTTCTAGGAATTTGTCACAATTGACACTCCGGGCAAGAAGTGCAAAAGCGACGAAACTCCTCATTGATTCCCGGCCAGTAGAAGCGGAGCTTGATCCGCTGCAGGGTTTTCTCGGTGCCCAGATGGCCACCTAGGAGGTGGGCGTGTGCTAACTCACAGACCTGCCGCCGGAAGGTCCGCAGGATTAGCAGTAGCCTTCTCTCCTGCCCATCGTGCTCAGCTACGAGATAAAGAAGGTCATTTTCCAATACAAAGTGAGGACCCTGTGGCATCGGCTGGTTAGTGCACTGGCCATTGACTAGGACCACTGCATTTTTTGCAAACTTCAGGGAATCGTCATTCCACTGCTCCCTTTTAAATGAAGCCGGCGTCTCTCTAAATTGAAACCGCAAGAGGGAGAGAGGGTCGGCGTTGACCTCAAGGGGCATGGTTGCCTCCCGTTTCACCGCGGTGCTGGTGGATGACGTGTCGGCACGTGACGGTCCGGGAGTTGCCACTTCACTCAGGGCGGTCGCTTCGTCTCTCTCTGCTGGTTGATTACACGGCGTGGAGGCAGCTTGAGACGACTCATCCCTGTCCATAACTAGGCCCAAGTTAACCCCAGGAGTGGTATTTATCTCACTGCTTTTAATATTAGACCAGTCCCGCCCTAGTATCACCGGGTGTGGGGGATTCAGATGGACAGCCACAGTCAGTTTTTGTACTAATCCCCCATAACTGATGACACAAGCGGCGGAGCTGTACCAACAGATGTCTCCGTGGACGCAGGTTATACTGGTCTTACTCTTTAACCACTGTCACGGCAGCACAAACTGGCGAGCAACAATGGTAATGTTGCTACCGGAATCCAATAAGGCTGTGGTCTTGTGGCCGTTGACGATCACCACGTCAGTATGTGGGACCGCCAATGGATTAGCCAGAGCACACCAACCCCTCCTCGCCCTCCACCTGCATTCCTCCTTGCCTCCAAGTGGTTTGCGCGCCCGCGGCTCCGGGAACGCCGATACAAGCTCCTACAAAGAGACGCTTCTGCTCCCCCAGAGTGTGAGGCCGCCCTTTGTGTCTCCAGAAGCTCTATGAGCTCTGCCATGTTCTTAAACTGTTTGCCCCAGACCGGCTGGGTGAAGCCATGGGGAAGTGCTTTCAAGAGCAGATAGCATACTACCTGCTCTATTATGTGGTAGGGCTTGTTCTCAGATGGCCGTAGCCACTGCCCTACCATTGCCCAGAAGGACTAGGCTTGTTTGAGGGTCGGCCGCTCTCGGTCCAACCTCCAGTTTTTAATTTTTTCCACCTGCCAGTCTGGGGCACCGCTAGGTGGTACTTGGCGCTCTGGTATCACAGGGAGGCGGGCACTCTCCTCCAAGAAAGCATAGTAAGTCCCCCTTGTCTCCCCACTCCGAAGCAGCCCACCTCTGTGAGCCCCTCCCGCACACTCCCTGGCCTCTCCAAGCTACGTAATTAAGCGTGCCGGGAGCGGAGCCCGTACCAGGTCTCACCAAACCATGGGACACCCTCCCCGCCTGAAAACTTGGCCCCGGTACGCTCCCACCTGGGTATATTGTAGGTCCTGTCCCCTTCTCCTCCGGGACTTCTCCATCCTGCCGACTACGCCAGTGTCACAAAACTCACAATGAGACATAGCAAGGTTTGGGGCAGCCACCCGTATAATATGGTATCCTGGCTGCAAATTGTTTTTAAGTTGATAGCACTGCTGTGCACAAACCTGAATCCAATACGGAACTGAGGGAATAGTGAAAAGGTGGAGGCTTTTAAAGGGGAAGACAGGAAATTAAGTCAAAGGGGTCAGGCTCATGTCATTGGTGCGAGCCCGGACGTGACAGCACAGGGGCCGGAGCCGGCAAGGTCTCCTTCCATAGGCTCGGTCCCGGAAGTGATATCAAGAGGACCAGGTGGAATCTCCCGTGAATGGTCTGCAGGCAAGGGAGAAAAACAGTCAGTGCACTCTGTCACATCCCGGTATGACTCGGAACTGTCCTTACTCAAGCCCTTCAGCTGCCTCCCATGCGCACTTGTGTGACATTATATATATATATATATATATATATATATATATATATATATATATATATATATACACCTTTGATACATATTTTTAGGAAGTCACTGTGCATTGGAGAAATTCCGGAGGACTGGAAAATGGCAAATATTATCTCATTATTTAAAAACTGTGACCGGGCAGATCCAGGCAACTACAGGCCAGTAAGCTTAATTTGTATCATAGGTAAATTATTGGAAGAAATTATTAAGGATAAGATTAAGCAACACCTGGCAAGGACAGGAGTTATTCTGAACAGTCAGCATGGGTTCAGAAGAGGGAGGTCGAGTTTTACTAACATACTGGAATTCTATGAGGAGGCAACAAAAGGATACGATCAAAGTGGAGCTTATGATATTATTTATCTGGACTTTCAGAAAGCATTTGATAAGGTGCCACATGAGAGGTTGGGCATCAAATTAAGAGAAGTGGGAGTTCAGGGTGATGTTTTTAGATGGTGCAGAATTGGCTCAGACACAGGAAGCAGAAGGTGATGGTGTGAGGAACCTCATCAGAACTGGCTGATGTTAAGAGAGGTGTTCCACAGGAGTCAGTGCTAGGGCTGCTACTATTTTTAATAGTTATAAATAATTTTAATAGGAATATAAGTAACAAGCTGGTTAAATTTGCAGTTGATACAAAGATAGGTAGACTGGCATATAATCTGGAATCCGTTTAATCATTACAGAACAACTTGGACATCAGACAGGCTTGGGCAGATAAAATTTAATGTCAGTAAATGTAAAGTATTACACATAGGAAGTAAAAATATTAGGTTTGAATATACGATGGGAGGTCAGAAATTCAAAAGTACACCTTATGAGAAAGATTTAGGAGTCAAAGTGGACTCGGCATTATCAATTGCCAGATAGTGTTCAGAAGCTATTAAGAATGTCAGGTTATATAGCGCCTTGATGTGTGGAGTACAAGTCCAAGAAGGTTACGCTCAACTTTTATAACTCACTGGTGAGGCCACATCTGGAGTCCTGTGTGCAGTTTTGGTCTCCAGGCTACCAAAAGGACAAAGCAGCACTAGAAAAGGTCCAGAGAAGAGCGACTAGGCTGATTCCAGGGCTTTAAGGGATGAGTTATAAGGAAAGATTAAAAGGGCTGAGTGTTTTCAGTTTAAGCAAAGGATTAAGAGGTGACATGATTGAAGTTTTTAAAGTTATCAGCGATTTAGTGGAGCCATATGGGATGGAGACTGTTATTTTAAAATGAGTTCATCAAGAACACGGGGACACAGTTAGAAACTTGTTAAGTGTAAATTTCACACAAACATTAGGACATTTTTCTTTACACAGAGAGACACTTGGAATAAGCAACCAAGTAGCATGTTAGACAGTAAGACTTTAGGGACATTCAAAACTTGACTTGATGTTATTTTAGAAGAATTAAGTGGATAAGACTGGCAGTTTTGTTGGGCTGATTGGCCTGTTCTTGTCTAGAGTGTTCTAGTCCCTCGCTTTATATTCAACAGTTTTAATGATATAACGTAACATATTATTTACCTGTTAGATTATTTCTGCTTATTGCTTACATGATGAAAACGTTGTGTCAACATAAACTCCTAAATCATTTTCAGCAGGACAACTCGAGACACTCCTGCCAACAAGAGGCCTAACGTTCTCAGATCTAGTCATTGGGTAAACTGTACATGCAAAGAGGACAATGGTGACTTTAGGTAACCCAAACATTATGGATAACTGAACTATGTGTTTGCATGGACATAAGGTGAACTTTCACTTTGGATCTGCACATAGAAGAGCAACACAAAGTCCTAAAATACAACTGTTTAGGTACAGATGTCCCCAAACAGAACCCCCCGGCTCTTGTGCACATTTCTGCCACTTGTTCACATCAAAGACCTCCCAGCTGTGCCTGGCAAAGATGTGCATGTGGGGCGTCCTTTCTGCCACAGATTTTTGAAAATTTGCCCCCCCCACCGGTTTCTTTCAGATGCACCATTAATAAATCACAAAATGTTTGTAATGTTATCAGACATTTTAATTTAAATGAACTGCTGGAAATGATGCCCCCCGCCCCCACTAGGACCCTCATACCACATTCCCACTGCCAGCAAAACAGATATGAAGAAGCTGTTTATTTTATTGGTCTTGTTTCAGGATCTGCTTATAATATCAAGCATATGGCACCACTTAGGAGGGACTGGTTGAAAAGTTGCTTGTAGCAAGAATCTTTGCAAAACAACTTTAAGTTGAAGGTTTTTTTTTTGTCTCTCTGCTTTATTCAATTGTTGATTCATTCTTGCTATTTTTGCATAATTTTGTAAATAATACTTATTGAGGGGCACCTTTCACTCCACTGCTCATGCCATCGTCCTCTTGGGTCAATCTGTTGCAGTTTTTCCAGCACTTGATGCATCTGCAGGCCGTAGTCTAAGCAGCGGCCTTGGATCTTCAGTTCAGTGACCCAGGGTAGCCTTAGTCTTCATTCCCACCTGGACAGATTTTGAAACTTCACTCAAGACTGGAGGTAGCTTTAATGATGGCTCAGGACTGGGGCCGCCTGACAGTTTTAGTGCAAGTACCAGTATACGGGTTTAGCCGTTACATGCAGATTTAGTCACTGTCCTGGTCACGTCTATAAATGGCTTTAGTCACTTATCAGAACTGGCTGGTGATATTGGGGTCTCCATGTAATTTTAGTCAGTAAGGACTTTTGTCGTTACTCATGATTTAATTTTGCCATTATCTGCAGCAGGCTTTCATTTTTACTGTTACTCATAAGTGTTTGCAGTTGCCGTCTTTACCTGTGCAACGATACAATCCTACTTATTACAATTGGATTCAGTTATAGTCATTAACCGTGCAGCCCCTGCATATTTAGTTTTACTCATGAATCAAGACGAGAATACACAGATATTGATCCAGTTTTATTCATTATTAGTGTTCATCAACGAGACTTTTCTGAAGTGTTTGTCACAGCGAATGTGTTGTGTTCACCTGCTACCTCGTTTACTGAATATTTTCCTGTAAATTTGCTGTGCACCTGCCTAAAAAATATTTTGTTCAGACGATTCTTTGCGAGGTATAGCAGCCAACGTTCACACACGCATACTGTAAGCATAAAGCACCTTATAATGAAGTCACTGCCTAGTCTGCTTTGTGCATGTGGGATGTCACTACCCAATCTGTACTCTAAAGGCATTAAAAAAAAGAACTTGCAGTATGTTAATTTGAGGCATACATTAGCAGACCATAACGAGAATATTATGAAAATACATTGTATGTTATATGGTACATAATTTGTATGAAAATGTGCTATATAAATAAATGTTGTTGTATGTTATCTCTTCACTGCTGGATCAAGCGTGTTATGCTCCTTGCTATGTAGCGCAGATCAGGTACTGACAGGCACAATCCGGACAAATTTATAACTCTAATCTAACACATCACAAGCTTTCTAGGTGGGCCGGTTTGCAGTAAAACGCACACATTATCTGGGGGCAGTCTGAAGAGTGAAGTGCCAGTAAGGAGCAGCCGAAGCCGCAGCCACCTTAAAGGACCCTCCCTCCTTCCAGTGTCAGAAAACATGAGACCCTGTGAAATAATAATAGTCATAATAGCAATAATGAAAGGTTTATTATTATAGACAACATACTGTATGTTGTATGTTTTTAATGGAAGAAAAAAGAGTGAAGCATCTGCACAGATAGACAGGAAACAGAAAGGACAAAAACATGCAATACACATTGTGAATAATAAAAAAACCTGTTGATTTTATTTGTTCACAGGGTTTAAGGTTTGTTGTGCTTGCATTTGGCCTCTGGTTCATTCCTTTATATGGACTTGGCAGTGGGCACTAAGTGGGCAGCTGTTTGAGATCAGGAAGATCAGTTCGAGTTACCCACTTTGGAAAGACTGCAACTCGGAATAAAATGAGATGTACATATACACACACACACACATATACTGTATATAGATAGATAGATAGATAGATAGATAGATAGATAGATAGATAGATAGATAGATAGATAGATAGATAGATAGATAGATAGATAGATAGATAGATACTTTATTAATCCCAATGGGAAATTCACATTCTTCAGCAGCAGCATACTGATACAATAAATAATATTAAATTAAAGAATGATAATAATGCAGGTGAAAAACAGACAATAACTTTGTATAATGTTGAATGTTAACGTTTACCCCTCTGGGTGGAATTAAACAGTCACATAGTTTGGGAGAGGAACGATCTCCTCAATCTGTCAGTGGAGCAGGACAGTGACAGCAGTCTGTCGCTGAAGTTGCTCTTCTGTCTGGAGATGACACCGTTTAGTGGATGCAGTGGATTCTCCATAATTGATAGGAGCCTGCTGAGCGCCCGTCGCTCTGCCACAGATGTTAAACTGTCAAGCTCCATGCCAACAATAGAGCCTGCCTTCCTCACCAGTTTGTCCAGGCGTGAGGCGTCTTTCTTCTTAATGCTGCCTCCCCAGCACACCACCGCGTAGAAGAGGGCGCTCACCACAACTGTTTGATAGAACATCTGCAGCATCTTATTGCAGATGTTGAAGGACGCCAGCCTTCTAAGGAAGTATAGTCGGCTCTGTCCTTTCTTACACAGCGCATCAGTATTGGCAGTCCAGTCTAATTTATCATCCAGCTGCACTCCCAGATATTTATAGGTCTGCACCATCTGCACACAGTCATACATATATATATATATATATTTTGTGGTGGACAGCCAGGTCCCATGCCCGGCTGGGACGCCCCTTCGACATATGTTCTGGGTGAGCAACCATGGGCTGCTCAATACCTTCCCCAGGACGCTTGGTGGCAGCCTCCCTGGCTGACGGTGGTGCCTCAGCTTCCCCTAGGGCTCCATGGCAGATGAAGTTCTCCACAGCCCTGTTGGGATCTGGGGTGGCCGCCAGGGGGCACTGCATGGGTCCCCGAGCCTGACTGGATAAGTCTTCAGCCCCACCCGGAAGTGCAACCGGAAACAGGTGATCAAGCACCTGGAGCACTTCCAAGTGGGCTATAAAAGGGGCCAGCAGCCACCACTCACTGGCCAGAGTCAGGAGGAGGAGGACAAAGCTTGACAGGAGGAGTGGTGGTGTCAGAGAGGAGTGTGTTTTTGTGCTTGTGCCCCACAGGTGAAGAAATAAAAGTCTTTGTTTTATTTTTACATGTGCCCCGTGTGAGTTTGTGCCGGGTCGAGCGCAATATAGCGCCTTATTACACTGGCACCAGAGTTGGGAGGTGAAGGACGAAGCTGCCCAGGAGGAGTAGTGGAGGAAGAAGAGTGTGGTTTGGGGTGATTTACTATGGGTGTTGTTTTGTGACTGTGTTGGGCCTGTGGGACACGTGGAAGACGTGCCCCAAGGCCAAAGAAAAATTAAAAGTTCTTGTTGTTTATTTTACATGTGCCTCTGTTGTCAGTCTGTGTTGGGTCGACGCCTATAAAGTGCCTTTGCCACAATATATATATATATATATATATAAATACATATATATATTGTCACACATATACACATGGGAGGCAGCTAAAGGGTCAAAATGAGAATATCCTGCAGACCGTTCACAGGAAATTCTGCCTGGCTCTGATGACCTCACTTCCGGTTCCGAGCCTTCTGATGACATCACTTCCCTCATAGAACCCATGGACAAAGAGCCTTCTGGTTCCGGCCCCTTTGATGACGTCACGTCTGGGTCCAAGCCTGTGGAAGAAGACCCTTCCGCTTCCACCCTTGATGACTTCACTTCCCTTCCTGGCCTTTAAAGTTGCCATATTCAAAAAATCTCATCAGTTCTTTTTTGGACTCCTTCTGAGCACGTCAGTGCTAAAAAAATTACCCTTTGGCAGCTAGGTAATATTATACAGGTGGCCGCCCCAAACCTTTTTATGACTCTTGCGTCTGTTTTTTGTGACAATATATATTTTGAGGCACAGTGCTGCAGTGCTTTGTACCCTTTTGGCCACAATAATTGGTCCAACACAATTGGCAGACATCGCCTTAGCCCTAAGGGATGATTAAAACACCTTTATAATCCATTCAAAACTAGCACAGTTCCTCCTTCTCTGTTGACTTGAATGCATTTTGCTGACTTCAGCAAAGCTCACAAACATTTCTGTGACTTCGCTGAACTCACTACAACGCTTGCTCCTCAGTATTCATTACTTTCACCAAGATGTAGGTTTGGCAGCATGGTTGCCAGAAAAGTGCATCTGCTGTCATCAAACAAACTGAAGCACCAATAGTTTGTCAGATGTAACCAGAACTTCTGTGGTTAATAAATTTTTTTTTCTGGCAATCCTCCTTCAGCATAAGGACATGGAAGAAGGCCCCAGGGACATTGGGAGGGCAGTGTGAAGATACACATATCTGATTCTCGTCCCAAGAGTTTTTTTGTATAATAGAGAGACGAGACTTTTTTCTGGTGACGGGATGTGATCTTTTGAAGGGAGACAGAGAGACACTTTCATGTCCCACGAGAAGTCAGGTC
Organism: Erpetoichthys calabaricus; assembly: GCF_900747795.2. Lineage (NCBI taxonomy): Eukaryota > Metazoa > Chordata > Cladistia > Polypteriformes > Polypteridae > Erpetoichthys > Erpetoichthys calabaricus. Next base: position 40,578,311 of record NC_041398.2, on the reverse strand, counting down.
ATACTTACAACCTTTGGAAGCAAGTCCCGTGAGATGGTGACTTTTGCCAGTCACGCCCTACTTACAACCATTTTCAAACAAGGCCACGGTTATCTAACCTCAATTGTTGGAATGCTTTTGGCAGACACACTTCCTGTGCTCTCAGCTCTTAAAAATTTTATACATTCTAGATGACACGTAAGTGACTAAGCGAAGAAGAAAGAGCAATGTGTCGAAAAGAGACCCAAAAGCGTTGGAGAGAAAAGAATGCAAAAAAGAACAAAAAGAATCTATGTGCAAATTCTGAAAATAAGGAAAGTGATAATCAGACCGTCCCACGAAGACTTTGTGCCAAGAGATTTAACCACACCCGGGGCTGGAAAAAGACAAAGTAGAACGCTGTAAAGAATTCAAAAATGTGATACACATGCAGAGTGGGTTAGAGATAATGGAAGTAGGAAAATTTGAAAATCTCAAAAAAATGATAGTAAAGATCACATTAGCGCAAGCAAATGGAAAATATTACTCAGTGAAATAACAGAACAGCAAAAAAAGATTGAATAGTGTTTGAGGATGTCTGGGAGAGAAGAGAGAAGTCAGTGAGACAAAAGGACAGCTGCTGTACAGGCTTTTAAACGTTCGAAGCGCCGCACGAGTTGCAGATCACGCGGCACTGCAGCAGCAGCAACCAGCAGCTGATCGAGCAAAGAGGAGGTAAAATAAAAACTGTATTTGTTTCCCTTTGTATCACCGTTTAAGAGGGGGTTTCGGAGGAGCGACCTCCTTGAGGTGCGTTCATTCCCTCTCTAACCATGCCCGGGGCTGGATAAAGACAAAGAGTAGATGACAAAGTAGAGCTTTGTAAAGAATTCAAAAACATTGGCGCGATACACGTGCAGAGCAGATAATGGAAGTAGGAAAATTCTAAAGTCTCAAAAAAATGATAGTAAAGATCGCATTAGCGGAAACAAATGGAAAATATGACTCGGTGAATTAACGGAACAGCGAAAAGAGATTGAAAAGTGTTTGAGGATGTCTGGGGAGAAGAGAGACAAGGCAGTGAGCCAAAAGGACAGCTGCTGTGCAGGCTTTTAAACTTTTGAAGCACCGTACGAAATGCAGATCACGCAGCACAGCAGCCAGCTGCTTATTGAGCAAAGAGGAGGTTTAAAAAAAAAAAAAAACTGTATTTGTTTCCCATTCTCTCACCATTTAAGAGGGGTTTCGGAGGAGCGACCACATCTCCTTGGGGTGCGATCAGGCCCCCTCTTCACAACGGCACATAGCACAGGCGGTGTCATGGGGTGAAGCCCCCCAGTATTTATATATATATATATATATATATATATATATATATATATATATATAATATATATATATATATATATTTTCAGAAGCTGACTTTACTGCTTATATCCTGCATGCTCAAATGCCTTACTACCATTACAGAATGGAGGAGTTGTAATTTCCTAATGCTTTAACAAGGAAAAAACCTGAAATTTTAGTTGTTGGAAGAAATGAAATAAGTAAGGGTCTTTATTATCCACCTTTTTGACTTTAAAAGACTACAAATGGTATATAACACCTTAAGTAATCTTGCTCCTTCCAATATTACCAAGTCGTAACCTTAGATCTTCTAATGGTGGTCTGCTTATTATTCCATTAATTAAGCATATAATTTCCACTTAGACAGCAACACCTATGTAATACTTTACCAACAAAGATATGCCAGGCTGATACTGTGGCACACTTCAAAAACCCTAACAGCCCACTGTTTTAAGTAGGCTTTTGCTTCATTGTACTTTTTTCTTCTTCTCCATTTCCAGTTCTAATAGATTATGCACATATTGTAGTATCAAGTAATTTACATATTGGCAGTTCTTATTAATCACTAGTTTCTGCTGTAGCGATTGGCGCCACCACCCCCAGTGCTGTGATGTTCGCTATATGTGGACACACCGTCTATTAACCACCCGGCACCCACAGCATTGAATAATCTATAACAGGACATTATCATCATAATAATGAGCTTCTTCAGCACATTTATGTTTTAAATAATGCCCAGCGGGTACTGGGTGGTCTTTTGGCCTGAGGTTTATTTTCTCCAGCATCTTGCCTGGTGGAGGTTTTATTTCTTTGTTCTCTCTGGCCACAGTATTGGACTTAACATTATGATCATTACAAATTTAAAAAATAAGTTGATCAATTTAATCCATACTGAACGGCTGTACCGTCTCTTAATCAGGTAAGTCTGTATTCTTATTTTATGAATTATTTTTTTGTATTTAATTTTATTTATCCTTTATATTTTTTCTTTATCTTCTTGTGAAGCACTATGAACTACATATCTTGTATGATCAAGTGCCATAGAAATAAAATAAATGACATTGCTGTTATTCATAATTCAAGTGCTCACATTTTGACTTTTTATTTAATTTTTGCATCACCCTTGAATAATTATTTTGTATGTTTTGCTTTCTTTTCATTTGTATTTTTTTTTATTAATTCTAGGAGTATTATATATTTATTAATCTATCCTTTTATACACCTTGTCCTCTTTGTATTGAGCCACAGGGGATGGGGCCACCCAAGGCTCTCATCACTAAGCTTACAAAAGCTGCTGTAGCATTAGTGATGGCTAACTTTGGATTTTAGTTCTTGTCATTTCAGCTGTTTATTTGACTTTGTCAAAGGATTCATTTTATGGATTTTGGACTTGCTTTGTTTGCTTTTTGGCATCTGTTTTAGGTATATCTTTATCATTGTTGATAAACTCTTCAATTGTGAAGAAGCATTGTTTTTAGCATTTCACAGTTTTTCTAACCCTTTTTTGCTGGGCCTTTTCCCACGTTTTGGGCCAGGCTGAATTGGTTTCTAAGACTTCAGGTCTGCATTTGCCACCTGGCTTGACTCAAATTCAGTCCTGCTTTGTGCTTTATTGTGGTCAGCTGTAAAGGCAGCAATCCAAGGAATGAACTGGGTGAGAACTTACATTTATTTATATAACCAGCACTTTTCCTCAAAGTGACTTACCAACCCCAGTACAGTGGGAGTTGGAGTCTCATTAGCTTAGAATTTTTTATTTTCCCCACAGACACATTCTCTCCCATATCTTATATATAACAACAACATTTATTTATATAGCATATTTTCATACAAAAAAGTAGCTCAAAGTGATTTACATAATGAAGAAAAGAAAAATAAAAGACAAAATAAGAAATTAAAATAGGCAACATTAGTTAACATAGGAAAAAGAGTAAGGTCCGATGCCAGGGGGGACAGAAAAAACAAAAAAAAACTCCAGACGGCTGGAGAAAAAAGTAAAATCTGCAGGGGTTCCAGGCCATGAGACCGCCCAGCCCCCTCTGGGCATTCTACCTCACATAAATGAAATAGTCCTCTTTGTAGTTTGGGTTCTCACAGAAGGACTTGATGTTGATGGTCATACAGACGTCTGGCTTTTAATCCATCATTGTTGGAACATCATGGTGCTTTGAGTAGATGGTGGTGGCACAAGCCACCACATAAAGGACACCGGAAAAGGAAACAGAAGAGAGAGTAGGGGTTAGTACAGATTTTAGAGCCACCATGAATAGTTATTATAATGAATTGGATATACAGAGTATCAGGATTAAATTACAGTGAAGTTATGAGAAGGCCATGTTAAAGTAATGTGTTTTCAGCAGTTTTTTTGAAGTGCCCCACTGTATATAAACGTCTATGTGTGTGTGTGTGTGTGTGTGTCTGTCTGTCCTGCCTGGAAGTGTGAGGTGGCGTCGAGGTAAGGGCTCCACTTCTGAGGAAACCGAAAACTCACTTAGCCACTAATAACACAAGTGGGTCCAGCACATCAACAAAACGAAACCTTAGAACAGTGCTTCTCAACCTTTAAGTATTTGTGACCCGAGTTTTCATAACAGTTTTAATCATGCCCCCCCTAATGTTTTTTTGAAACCCTAATACAATTTATTCCTATATTTTTTTTCTGCCGATACACCGCTACAAATTTAAAATTTCCCTACAAATAGCGAAATTACGCCACATATGGCAACATTCATGCCCACTTTTTTTGTTACCCCACAGTTCTAAGTTTGCCTTAGAAGAAAGATAAAATTGCTTAGCCGCTAACATCAGCAAACCAATATTCCTTTTACTTTTCCCCCCGCCGCTAATACACAAACTTGACTGCAAAATGAAATCTCTGAAGAAAGAGTTTCTTAGCCGCTAATGCACAAACGATGCAAACATATCGGCAAGACAAAACCTCCTAGGAGAGAGACGCCCAGAGTAGTTCCTTTCAATTACCCGACATCTCTACATTTCAATGATTTTCTGACGATTTCAATAGTTTCTGGGACCCCGTGCTTTTTACAGCGCAGGCTTACAAAGCTAATTCTGATATAAACAAGCAGGGTGGTGCAGCCATTATGTCTAGTGCAGGCCACTGACTCGTGTGACCTTGACATGACTGTACTCACAATGAAGGCTTTTCTGTTAGTTATGTAGCGTGTAGTCACTTTACACAGCTCAGGTATTGCATCATTTCAACCAGTGAAGCAGGAAGTGAGACTAAGCGATGAACTGTAAAGACCACAACTCACATCAAAGGGATCTGGAGAAATTTCTATTATACCTTTCAGTGCTATGCAAAGGTGAGGTATACATCATTTTAAACTTTACATTAGCTGGAACTGTGACTACATGATGGTGTTGGACTGGGAAGAACAAGACTTCATGTTAAGTTTAGACAGGCAGTGTGGCTTGGCAGGTATGACGCTGGAGTTGAACCCACAAGGCTGCTCGTTCAATTTAACTCATTTGGACATTAAAAAAATACAACACCACAGCCAAACAAGCTTGTCCGTCGATTTGAAGGTCCTTCAGTTCCTACTCTCTACCTCACTACTTGGTCATTTATTCCATGTATCCAATGGTATGTGTGTTTGAAGAAAAAATGACTTTTGTGTGAATCTTGACCTTAAAATGTTTCCAAACAGTGTCCCTGTGTTCTCATTGAATTCATTTTAAAATAACAGTCTTGATCCACTCTACTAATTCTCTTCATAATTTTAAACACTTCAGTCATGTCTCCTCTTAATCTTTTCTGCTTAATCTGAAAAGGCTCAGCTCTTTTAATCTTTCTTCACAAGTCAACCCCTGTAGCCCTGGAATCCGCCTAGTCGCTCTTCTCTGGACCTTTTCTAGTGCTGCTGTGTCCTTTTTGTAGCCAGGAGACCAAAACTGCACACAGTACTCCAGATGAGGCCTCACCAGTGCATTATAAAGGTTGAGCAGAACCTCCTTGGACTCGTACTCCACACATCAAGGCACTATATAACCTAACATTCTGTTTGCCTTCTTAATGGCTTCTGAACACTGTTAGGAAGTTGATTGCGTAGAGTCCACTACGACTCCTAATTCCTTCTCATAAGTTGTACTTTCAATTTTCAGACCTCCCATTGTGTATTCAAACCATTTTAACTTCCTACGTGTAATACTTTACATTTAGTGACATTAAACTGCATCTAACACAAATCTGCCCAAGCCTGCATGCTGTCCACGTCCCTCTGTAATAATAATTCAACAGATTCGAGATTATCTGCCAATCCACCTCACTTGGTATCATCTGTAAACTTGACCAGCTTTTTATTTATATTTCTATCCAAATCACTTATATTTATTAAAAATAGCAGCAGCCCCAGCACTGACCCCTGTGGAATACCAATCTTAATGTCAGCCAATTCTGAAAGGGCAACCAATTTACCAGATCCTGTAAGGTGCCATGGGAAGTGTCCATTGTGGAAAGGAACTACATAACCTCTGCTTATTACAACATACTGTAATTTCAGCCTCAGAAGGCCACATGGACCATAGGACTGCAAATCCGACTGGCCAACCTATGACGATGGCCTGGTAGGGCCATGTATGTGAGTTTATGTAAAAGTATCCACGTTCACGGAGTCAGTTTTCAAGACTGCTCCCATACAAAGAAAGACAAAGTGAAGCATGATCAGTCTGGTATGGCATCTGCTGAGCCAAAGGCACAGGGGTCTGTCTCTGAGGGGTGTGGTGGGCACACAGACTTGCAGGCTAGAATGTGCAAGGAACTAGTGGCGTGGTGACGTCTCCTTGCCTTGCTGAGCCTTTGTCGGAAAGCCGTCTACGTGATCGATAAGCAGTGTAGGACTGCAATTGCATCAGATCCCGGGTGCTTGATGGAAATGAGTAAATATTCTGGATAATTGAACACCTTATTCTTTTAACGAAACGCAAGACAGATGGCACCATGATAACCCCTTCACATCCTTGTGAGAGTGCACAGGGGCGCTCGCAATGAAAGTGAGATTTGCATTTACAAGCATTAGGCTCCAGGATGATGGATGGCTGGCGGACAGAGGAGCCATTGCTCTGGAAAGTGTTTGTCTGCACTAAAACCAGGAGTGCGGCAACTTGTTGTTTTTCTTCTCCCCCTTTCTCTTCCACCTTGCAAGCGTTTTGTTGCTGTAGCCTTTCACCTCAAGGCCATCAATAACAAGTGCTGCGCTGCGCCTGGAGGTGGGCTCGCGATGGCTGCTCCCATCCATCTTCATTAAGCACCGCTTATGTCCAGCTTGGCAGACGCACTCCTCTTACCACAAGAGGAATCCTTGCCGGAAATGGAGCTCAGAGCACAAAGGGGACTAACCATCGGGGGCAATCTCAGAGACTACTGGCTTCTTATCCTCTAACCAGTGACTTATACCACCCTCTCCAAAGTGCAAGGGCCACCTGTCAGGTCTCTGCATTTGAGACCCCCACCTCCTAAAGGACACCACAAGAAGGAGGTGGCCTATGAGAAGGGGCCATTAGCTCAAAAAGGGATGAAGGAACTGCAGGCCTCCTGAAGCACGGGAAAAGACAGGCAACTTGGGATTTTTGAACTTTGAGGTATAGTGCCTATAAAAAGTTTTTGTTTTATTGTTATACCACATTGAATCACAGTGGACTGAATTTGGGTTTTTTGACTTTGATCAACAGAAAAGGTTCATTAATGTCAAAGTGAAAATGGGTCACTGCAAAGTGATCTAAATAAATTACAAATTCAAAATAGTAATAAGCATTCACCCACTTTAATATGACATATCTAAATCGTCACTGGGGCAGCCAATTGTTTTTTGAAGTCACAGAATTAGCTTAAAGGACAACATCAGTCTGGGGTTTCAATTGATTGTGGTCTAAATGCTCCTGATCTGGCAGGTCCAATTTGTGGTGCTGTAGTATGTGGCCTGACCTACACGATGAAGGCAAAAGAACACTCTGAGCAACTCTGTGAAACAGTGAATGAAAATTACAAGTCAGGGGATGGAGACAAGAAAATATCTAAGCCACTGAATATGCATATGAGTGAATTATGAAGAAATAGAAAGAGTATGGCAGAACTGCAGATCTGCCTGAAGCAGGCCCTCCACAAAAGACGACAGGTGAAGGAGGCCACCAGGAGACCTCTGAGAACGCTAAAGGAGTTACAGGGGATAAAACTGTTACCAGGGTGCCTCACCCGTTGCAGCTTTATAAGTGAGAGGCAAAGTGAACTCCACTGTATAAAAACAAACAAACAAACAAATACACACATGACATCTTGGCTGGAGTTGGCAAACAGACACAATACTGTAAATTGTACTTATTAATTCTGTACTACATGGGAGACTCTGAAGTCAGCTGGAAAAATGTTCCATAGTCTTGTGAGACCAAAATTAGTCTATTGGAGCAAATTCTCTAACTCCATATCTGAACATTGCACATTATCAAAAACACAGTAGCCCCATACAAACCGCACAACCCCGTGGTGGTGGAGACTCGCAGTGTGGGGGCTGCTTCTCTGTAGCAGGCCCTGAATGGCATGGGAGGGGAGAGGGCACAATGTATGCATTAAAATATTTTGAATTTCCTGACGAAAACCTTCTACCTTCTACCTTGTCAGACAGTCACATGGTTAACCTTCACAGCTGGCACCCTTTACACCCCCATCACCCTTAAGAACACTAGAGAAGCAGGAAGATTACAGAGGTGAAGCACCTGAGAGGCTGAAATGACTGACATTTGAACCTGGTGCCTTCTACCTGCATAATGTCTCAGGACAGAGAGAGGGGACTGTATTCACACCTTTTGCTTAGCACAAGTAAAATATGAAGAAAGGGCACATGGAGAGTTAGTTTCTTAAATGGGGTGCACTGAGAGATAGACCATGGAAGAAGTGGAAACCGCCTCAATGGTGTAATGGTTTGCATCTACTGAACTACCCCTAGGAATCGTTGGCTACATACGGTGGATCACGTGACTTGAGAGCTAAACTGGGGGCAACACTTTACCCCATGTAGCTTGTCTAAGGAACACATTTGGAGTTGGGCCTTTGAGTTGAGAGGAAAGTGGACTCAAGAGCTGAAATGTCACTTTAGCCAAGGGCAACTTGCTTTCTTTGGTAGTCACAGTAGTGCTAGGGTGTTGTACTGTGTTAGCCATTATGAATGTTGTGAAACATCAAGCAAAATGACAACTTTTATTGGCTAACTAAAAAGATTACAATATGCAAGCTTTCAAGGCAACTCAGGCCCTTTCTTTAGTCACAGATATGGTATGCATCGCGTTTTGGACTGAAGGCCTCTTGATTTCTCTGTTTTTGTTCACTGCATATAAAATTGTTACTTTTGGCGTGGGAAGCAAGGTCCAAGCTTTTCGGTCAATTACACTTTACCGCCTGAGCTGCTCCTGAGAGGCAGCTGCCGACCAACTGACTGCCTGGCATAGAACTTTCTAGCTTCAAGACAAAGTCTCATTTTGGACACTCCCCGAGACCTCTCAATATCTGTTTCAACACAATCCATTACTCCTGACAGAAAACAATCCACTTTCAAGCTTTTTCTGAGGGCACATGGCTTCAAGGATGGTAACCTGCGCATTTGTGCTTTAAATGTGTCATTGTCTCCTATCTCAACGATCAGAGTGCTTTGGTTTCTGCAGCCCTGCTCATTGCTTAATAGGCTATTCTTAAAGCTCCTCGTCTTTGTGCTTTCGAGGACACTTAGGCCGGTGTGTGTACAAAGAAGCCATGGTATCCCTTTTCAGGTCCTGAAAGGCAAGGGGCTCATTTACACTTTTTTTCCACAGCAATTGGCATGTTTGTTTTGCTGCTTGAACTCAGGGTTGTGGCTGCTGCCCGGTCTTTGAAGGAATCCGACCCTGAGAGAGAGCCGGGCAGGTCCCCGAAAACTCAGCAACACGACTCTGCCACCAAACAGGCCTGCTTTTGTCTGCAATGGAGGCAAAGAGGAGGAGGAGGAGGAGGGGACCCCAGGCAGATTTATCCTTTCAGTCTCTTGAGAAATAGCTAAGAGTTTAAGCTTGTCCACTAGAACTTTAAATGAAAGGGGGGGGGGGGGCAGCGAGGGAGTAAGCACAAGTACACACTGTCCTCACAGTGGCCATCTAACTCATTTATTGATGGAGAGATAGTGAAATTGCACATCTGAAGTGTCATGCAGTGTCTAGTATCTGCTGTCATTGACGGTGATAACAACGCTTAGTTTTCAATGAGGCTTCCATAAAGGAAGAGCAACAATCAGCCTCAGATTGTTCAACCTTCCCTTTATCTCTGTTCAGCTTTTCTAATGCAGAAATTTCACAACAACTCCTAATTAATGATGCACTTGATTTGATCAATGAGATTATAACACACCAGCATCGTGCTTGGACCGTCTGATGTTACATTCACTTGTTTATCAGATTCACTCAGTGCACTTCCAAGGCTGCACGGTGTGAGAGCCAACCTAAAAGTGTATAGCAGCATAGCAGTAAAACAGGAGTCTTGGCCACTGGTGACTAGGGTTCGATACCAGCATTGGGTGTGAATCAGTGGTTAAAAAAAACATTTTAAAAACTACAGATGAAGGTGAATGCTCAACATGTTTTCCACATGATAACACTCTAAAACACAACATTGTGCACATTACTGTGTTTTCACTGAAGAAAATCTTACTACACTGAAAGCTGTCACTGACAAAACCAACCCATCATTACCTTGTAACCGCCTTACCCTACTTTAGGATAAGAACACTCCAAGCCAATTTGTTTTCCACTGGAGATACTTTAAATGACAGGAAAACACATGCAGAATGAAAGCATAAAAATGCATCCAGACAGGAATTAAACACTTTTTTATATCAGTTTTTTGCTGAAAAATTATTTTTTTTTTTGTAAAACAAAACAGTGAGTTCCACCGCAAATTTAGTTTTGCAGTTTTGCGCAAATTATTTTGCTCATCAATAGCAGGTTGTGTGGGGACCTAAGCCAGGCATCAAAAAAGTATGATAGATACAGGAGAATTCTTTCAGCTAAATGGTGAATAGTGTTGATTGGCAAAACTCATCAAAGCATTTTTCGCAGCAAATATGCTGTATTTGGCAGATGTTTTGATGAACAAATACAAGAATAAATCTGACATTTTTTTTCAAACTCCTCATGATGCTTTGCGAGGCCAGAGCTGTAGTAGCCTTGCACAGAACCTTCATGCATACCTACTGTAAGAATGCTGCTGACATGACAACCACTGGGTAGCAAGCACACACACACACATACACAAAATGTTTAAGCTAATAAGATGCATTGAATTCACCCAAGTCTCTAAATGCACTCGCTTCTTGAACTTGATGGTTTCAACCCCCAGGACTCTGTATATGGGTCATAAGTGAACTTTAAAAAGTAAAACAAAGCCAGATTTTAATTCTGCATACATATAAAAAATAAAGTTGCAGCATTATGAGAACCGCCACTGGATGTATAATACTGATCCTTGTGGCTGATAGCGCAGCATCACATGGCTAATTATGCAGGAAAATTAGCCATGTGCCCAGCAACAATCTCAAAACAAGCCTTAAAAGAGCCCTTTCCCTCACCCCATCAGAAAACAAAAGATTACTGTTTACAAGGTGTTTCTTTCTTCTTGATGGAGGAAAAGAGCGCAAAGCATCTGCACAGACACAAAACAAAAAGCACGTTCTCACTGTGCCCAAAGTTGTGACTTTAAACAGTGGAACAGCCAGTCCCACGCCACCACTTCATTGCACAACTAACATGTGACCCGTGATTGGAACTCTGTTAGCGCAATGATCTCTATTTTATCTACTTATTGCTAGTTTGTGGTATTCATTCCGTCTGCCTCTTTTATTGTTTAAGGGAAGGTGCTGCAGTGATTAGCACTAGCACTAAGGGATACTTAAAAGACCATTTGATCATGATAACCCAATCAAAACTAGTTCAGTTCATCCTTTCCCATTGACTTCAAAACATTTTGCAAAGTTTGCAATCTTTTCTGTGATTTTGCCAAGTTCGAAGTGAAGCATATTCAGTGGGATTTGCTCATCACTAATGATGAATCATGAACTTGAGCAAATTAGGAAGAAGGGCACTGAAGACTGAAAACAGGAAATACTGCTTTATGCTACACATTGCAGGAGTCTGAAACAAACCACAACCTTTATGAAGTATCTGGATTAAATACGGGGACATATTAGTTAAACAAATGAGCTTATGGACTTAATGGTCTCCGTTCATTTGTTTAATTTCTTAAGTTCTTTTGTTCTAACCCTTGAAAGAGTAGCCGTATGTCACAGAAAGTAAAAAGATTCAATATGCGTACACAGGGGGAGATCCAAAGCCAGAAAATACATTTAATGAGAAATAGATGGTAGTCCTAGTACAGGGGTGGGCAAAGTTGTTACTGGAGGGCTGCAGCTTTTTGTTCTAACCCAAATGCTTAATAAGAAGCACTTACTGCTCAAGTAACACTTCTCATTCATTTTAGTTGTCTCGCTCATTAATATTTTGAACCCTTTATTGCTTATTTTATTTTTTTTTTAATATTTTTATTTTATTAATTTTCATTATAATCATTCCATACAAACAGATCAATTTATAACCCAACAAATTTGAAGACTAATCAAACCCCACCCCTGAGAAGGAGAGCTTAGCTAAAGGAAAATTGCTTAAGGCTTTTTAATAAGGCAACATTAAACAAAAGAAAGGGAGAAGTAAATATCTATGTAAATAAGAGATGGAGAAGGGAGTTAAATGCGATAATAATTATTTCTCTTATTCTAAAATAATATTGATTAAATCCTGCCATGTTTTGAAAAAATTTTGTACAGATCCTCTAACTGAAAATTTGATTTTTTCCAATTTCAAATAATATAAAACATCGGTTTCCCACTGACTTATAAGAGGAGAATTAGGATTCTTCCAATTTAACAAAATAAGTCTGCGTGCCAACAGTGTAGTGAATGCAATCACAGTTTGCTTGTCCTTCTCCAATTCAAGTCCATCTGGAAGAACACCGAACACAGCTGTTAATGGGTTAGGAGGAATTGTGATACCAAGGCTGTCTGAGAGGCACTTAAAAATTTTTGTCCAAAATGATGTTAATTTGGCGCAGGCCCAGAACATGTGACCCAGTGAGGCAGGAGCTTGGTTGCAGCGTTCGCAGGTTGGATCCTGCCCTGGAAACATTTTGGACAGTTTTAAGCGAGACAGATGGGCTTTTTATTGCTTATTTTAGTCTTAAACAGCTGTATTCTCATTTTTAAATGCTCCTTGTTAGTTATAAGTGCAAATGACAAAAGAAAACAGCATTTCTCCATTTAGCTTGTCTCCATTTACACATGTGTGTATTTATTGTACACTATTTGGTTTAACTAAATACTTGGAAAGAAAGCGAAGAGAAAATAGTGAGGGACTGAATTATTCATCTGCTTTAGACTTCAAATCATTTGGATGATATCCTTAGAAAGGAAGAAAAAATCTTGGATATGAGAATGACCTGGCATGGCAGAGTTAAAGCACTAACAAACCATAGAATTAAATTATTGACAAGGATTGTTTTCTAATTAAGGAACTGGGTTGGAACAAAAACCTGCAGCCACTGCGGTCCTCTAGGACTAACTTTACCCACCCCTGTCCTAGTAGATTCATCATGGTCCTCAATAAGAATGGTCGCATAACTAATTAACATGCCAAAAATAATTTAAGGTATAAATAAGCCTACCATATGTGAAGTACATGTCATATGAGATAATGTTTGAGCTTATAACTGCACTTTTCTAGGTTTCATTTGGAATATTGTGTATACATTTGAGGAACTAGAGGAAGTTGAACCTTCTATCCATGTTTTTTTATTTTCACAAGCTCTACTAAATGTCTAAAATGATCTTCCTTATCAGTCACATTACATCCCGTTATTCTTCAGAAACACAGACAGATGTTTGGAAGATGAGAGTTGCAAATTTCATTTTTATACAAATTCTGAACAATCCAAAATTTCATCATGTGTGTATCAGATGGTTATGAGGTCCTGGATACTTAGAACTTTTTGGCTTTTGTCCCCCTGAATATTTCTCACACAGGGTCTACACCCATTAGTGTACTGCTCGCTAACCAATCTCTCTCTCTCATTCTTCCTAGGGCACGAAGTGGAAGCAGAAGCAGAAGCAGACAATGGCCGAAAGTGAGATGAATCGCGTTGCTGTTGTTGTAGAAGAACTCCAGGCACTCGATGAACAGATTCAGAAACTCCTGTCCAGACGAAGATACCTTAGGGATCTGAAGGCTCGGCTGCTGGATAAACCGTCCTTGCCATCTGTAATCGGTGTAACATCAACCCCGTGTTGTGCCACTCAAGTGAACTTCACCCCCACGCCTCGTAGGAGTGACACTGATGAAGACCTCGGCGTATTTCAGCTTTGCAGGCGGGGGTTCAAGGCCAGAACACCTCCATTGGCACAGGTGAGCATCGTGACTCAGAACCGGTTCGACCCTCTCCGCGTCCCCAGTTTGCCTTTAGCCCCATGTGATGTAATAGTGGTAGGTGATTCTATTGTTAGAAACCTCAATATCGCATACCCTAATCGAAAATCGTTTGTTTCTTGTTTTCCCGGTGCTCGTGTCCGAGATGTGATGAGACTTGCGCCGGCAATCTACGAGAAGCACAAGTATAGGGCAGTTGGAGCGATTGTTTTACATGCCGGCGTGAATGACATAAGGCACCGACAGTCGGAAATCCTCAAGGCTGACTTCGCAGCACTAATTAAAGACACGAAGGAGAGGACCCCATCGGCAAAGATCTTCATTTCGGGTCCACTACCTCTCGTCAGATGATCAAACGAGTACTACAGTCGTCTGCTAGGATTAAACAACTGGCTGCAGGGCTTCTGCAAGAATCAAGACATTGGATTCATCAACAACTGGGACCTCTTTTGGGAAAGACCACGTTTCTTCAAGCGAGATGGCCTGCATCCGAACAGTTTTGGTGCCCGGGTCCTCTCCGAACACATATCTAAGGTAATTCGTTTATCTTGACTATCTATCTCTGCTCTTATCCCCTTCCGAAATGCTACTGCTGTGCTAGGACATGATAATTGTTTAATAAAATCTTCTGTAAAAGTGTACAACATTAATACTATAATAACCAATCTCAATGCACGTAGAAAATGTAGGCAATATGACATAAACACCAATAATTTAATTATAGTTACTACTTTAGATGAACAATGTATTAAAACTATAAAAACAGATTATAGATTAAACAAAAAATACACACAGAGTGGCGCTAATAAAAATAACTTAGTTCCTGTTCCAAATATCAATAACGCATCTCTTCATCTCTGCCCCTCTGAAACATTAAATATGGCACTATTAAATGTTAGAGCTTTAACTAATAAGACGTTTTTTATCAATAATATTATTAGTGATAGAAAAATAGATTTTATTGCACTAAGTGAAATGTGGCTTAGCTCAGATGGCGCAGCTGTTTTAATCGAATCTGCACCTCTGGATTACAGTTTTACTCGTGCGGATTGCCAAGGAAAGAGAGGCGGTGGCTTGGCAAACATTTACTCAAGCCGGTTAAGTGTAAAGATGTCAGGTTTGGTAAATTCAAGTCCTTTGTGTATCTCGCCATTGTTATTCATGGAGATTCTCACGTTCTAGTATTATCCATGTATAGACCTCCTAAATTCAACGCGTCTTTCTCTGACTTAATGTCAATTTTAATTACGAACAATGACACGCTCTTAATAGTCGGTGACTTTAATTTTCATATAGATAATCAGTGTGACCAAAAAGTAAAAGAATTTATGAACCTCCTGGACTCTTTTGATTTGAGAGAGCTCGTTAATCAGCCTCCACATAAGGCAGGTCATACGTTAGACTTAGTGATTACTAAAGGACTAAAAGTTGATGTAAAGCAGGTCATTGATATTGGTCTATCAGACCATTTTCTTCTACTTTTTAATACAGAAATAATGATAGAAAACACTCATGAGAAGCATATTGTTAAAAAACGCTTCTTTGACTCATCAGCAGCCTTAAAACTTACAAACATTCTAAGCAATCAGTCCGTTGCACCTGTAAAAACAGTTAAAAAATCTTCTAGCATTGTTATACCATGGAAGACCCAAAGAGTGTCTGATTTAAAGAGAACATGCCATAGAGCTGAGCATAAATGGAGGAAGACTAAACTAACTATCCACTATGAAATATTAAAAGTTAAAATAACAGAATACAATAACACAGTCCATCTTGAGAGGCGCTGCTATTTCTCTAAGATTATAAATAACAATGCTAGTAATCCCAGAGTCTTATTCTCGACGATTGATCGTCTATTAAACCCAGGTAACTCAAAGGAATGCCTCCTAAGTACTTCCAGTAAAACCTGTGAGGCTATTGCTGTATTTTTTTAATCAAAAAATTAATGATATTAGAAATAAAATACTATATCTTCCCAACACTAAGGATCCTCCTAAACCCCAGTATTCCGGTATAAACAAATTAAACTCTTTCACTAGGATAGATTTACCTGATTTACATAAAATAATTTCTCAAATGAAACCCTCCACCTGCGTCCTTGACCCAATACTAACAAATTTTTTCAAAGAAGTATCGGGCGTGCTAATTGATAATGTTCTTGACATAGTAAATTCGTCATTAGATACAGGGGTCTTCCCAGACTGTCTTAAGACTGCTGTAGTTAAACCCCTACTTAAGAAAAATAATCTCGACCCCTCTGCTCTTGAAAATTTTACACTCATCTCCAACCTGCTTTTCTTAAGTAAAATTCTAGAGAAGGCAGTCATTATGCAATTAAATGACCACCTCAATAAACATGCTATTCTTGATAAATTTCAGTCAGATTTTAGAACAAATCACAGCACAGAAACTGCACTCGTTAAAGTAGTAAATGACTTGCGGGTAAATACAGACAGAGGCCATTTATCTGTTCTCATCCTCTTAGATCTGAGTGCCGCATTTGACACCATTGATCATAATATTCTTAGAAATCGCCTTAGTCAATGGGTGGGCCTCTCTGGCAGTGTCTTAAATTGGTTTGAATCCTACCTGGCAGGGAGAAAATTTTTTGTTAGTTGTGGTAATTACAACTCAAAGACACACGATATCCTATATGGTGTTCCACAAGGCTCTATCCTGGGTCCGCTGCTTTTCTCAATTTACATGCTTCCGTTAGGTCAGATTATCTCAGGGAACAATGTGAGCTACCACAACTATGCTGATGACACACAGCTGTATTTATCAATAGCACCTGATGACCCCGATTCTCTTGATTCACTAACACAATGTCTGACTTGTATTTCAGAATGGATGAATAGTAACTTTCTCAAGCTAAATAAAGAGAAAACTGAAATCTTAGTGATTGGCAAAAATGGATACAATGAGGCTATTAGAAATAAACTGGACACATTAGGATTAAAAGTCAAGACGGAGGTAAAAAGCTTAGAGGTAACTGTTGACTGTAATCTGAATTTTAAATCGCATATTAATCAGATCACTAGGTCAGCATTTTTTCACTTAAGAAACATAGCAAAAGTTAGACCTCTTATATCATTGAAAGATGCTGAGAAATTAGTTCATGCGTTTGTTTTCAGTCGGCTAGATTACTGTAACGCAATCCTCTCAGGAATACCCAAAAAAGACATAAATCGTTTGCAACTAGTGCAGAATGCAGCTGCTAGAATCCTAACCAGGAAAAGAAAATCCGAGCACATTTCTCCAGTTTTGATGTCACTACACTGGTTACCTGTGTCATTCAGGATTGACTTTAAAATTCTGCTTATGGTTTATAAAGCCTTAAATAATCTCGCCCCGTCTTATATATTGGAATGTCTGACATCTTATATTTCAACTCGTAACCTCAGATCCTCAAATGAGTGTCTCCTTAGAATTCCAAGAGCAAAACTTGAAAGAAGTGGTGAGGCGGCTTTCTGCTGTTATGCACCTAAAATCTGGAATAGCCTGCCAATAGGAATTCGCCAGGCTAATACAGTGGAGCACTTTCAAAAAACTGCTAAAAACACATTATTTTAACATGGCCTTCTCATAACTTCACTGTAATTTAATCCTGATACTCTGTATATCCAATTCATTATAATAACTATTCATGATGGCTCTAAAATCTGTACTAACCCCTACTCTCTCTTCTGTTTCCTTTTCCGGTGTCCTTTTCCATCTACTCAAAGCACCGTGATGTTCCAACAGTGATGGATTAAAAGCCAGAAGTCTGCATGACCATTATCATCAAGTCCTTACGTGAGAACCCTAAAAACAAAGAGGACTATTTCATTTATATTAGACAGAATGCCCAGAGGGGACTGGGCGGTCTTGTGGCCTGGAACCCCTGCAGATTTTATTTTTTTCTCCAGCTGTCTGGAGTTTTTTTTTTTTTGTTTTTTCTGTCCCCCCTGGCCATATGACCTTACTCTTTTCTATGTTAATTAATGTTGTCTTATTTTAATTTCTTATTTTGTCTTTTATTTTTATCATTATGTAAAGCACTTTGAGCTACTTTTGTATGAAAATGTGCTATATAAATAAATGTTGTTGTTAGAACTGATTGCTAGGATGTATTACCATTAAAGTGATGAAGTAGCAGGAAGTTAATTTTACACACATTGCTGCAAATATTTTCCCCCACTATAACTTGATGGAACATGCTGTCTACTGTTTTAACTAAAAGTAGCACCTGAAAGACTTTCACATCTCATTTTACTGACATTTTTGAACAAATTACGCAAATGGAGATGACTGGTCATGTAGAGGTGAGTGGACTATATTGGTTTTTGTTAGGTAAACCTACTTAAACCAAGGGCAATGTAATTCAGTTCTTGTTTTGTCCAGTGTTAATTACACATGATCAAGTGACACTCCTGAAATGGCAAAGAAATGTCAGATCAAATCTCACCTAAAATTAACAACATTTCTATACTCTTCACCAGGCAACATAATCAAAAGCAAACTTTCACCTGATTTGATATTTTAAGTGAATCTGCTTAGTTTCCTGAGCATTATCAAGTTCATGACATGTCAACTGCCAAAGTCGTTGATGATATCCATTTACCCTCTGCCTACATGTTTAAGAAAGTTGATGAAAATATCTGCAACTCTTGTAGCTTCTGATGTCTATGTGATCGCGACTTATACTGATTTTGTCAGAGATAGTTTATGAACCATTAGGATATTGTGCTCAGCCTTCATATGCAATTGCTAAAGAAGTGACCTCTGGATCTCACAGAGCTTTTTCTTCTTGTACAAATGCAACTAAGGCGACTAGTCAATCTGCTGCAGATTCTCATCTTATTCTATACCTATCACTCCCCCACCAGAAGGTGTCCTTGAGTGTTAATTTTGTTGTTAAACTTAATAGTACTGTTTCAAACAACTGGCATTCTGGACATACCTGCCATTGTGCACATATTCTGTGAAATGTTTGAAAAATTACATTTTGATCATTGACCCATTAAAAGGAAAGAAAAGGTGACAAAACAAGCCAAATCACAACGCTCAGCACAGCTAAATGACCCTTCCACTTACGTGAACAAAACAAACCTTCATGCTGTATGAAGTTATCATAAAGTCATGGTGGCTTTCCACATAAAAACTATATGCATATGACCAGTTAATTTCAAATGGGTAAAAGTTTGGATAACAGGGGTGCCTATTCTTCCAAATTTCACCTGTAGAGATGTGTACTTTTCTGGACTCCACTAAGGCCTTTGTTCATGATTCGACCTTCAGAAAGACACTGGGGAAAAAAATGGGATTGATGACAGTGTGGTAAGGTGGAAACTACTGGTAACAAAGATGATGAGTGATGCAAAAAATAAAGTTGCATGATCCTCAAAAGGCCTGCCCCAATGCTCTACGATATGGATGAGTTAAACCCTTTTTTGGCAGAATGGATCCTTTCATCTGTACAAAACTGTCAATTTCCAGACCTGTACAGACTTTAATGTTCCTTCTGGGGAATTTGAACTGACAGACAAGCATTCTAATGATAGTGTCATGCCTGGGGAGTTTAATGATGCAGAAGGGAATGGATAACTTGCCATGGCTGAAGCACAACTTCTGCTCTGAGTCACAGCAATTTTCAGTTAGATGGGATTTTGTAAATGAACTGAGGCTTACAGTACCTGTGTTATGGAACAAGACAAAGAACTGAAACAGCCATAGCAAATCAACAACAGAACGGCTAACAAAAATGCAAGACTTTCCATACTTAAATCTCACTGAACTGTTGGGATACATATTGAAAGAAATTAATTGATCCATCCATGTTCAAACTTATTTAATCCAGATCATAGTTTTGGAGAGAAGGAGAGCATGCTCAATAAATAAATCACACAATTATAGACTGTACCACTTTCAATTTCTAGAGACAATGGAAAGCAGTCTGATGTTTTATCATTAAATAAACGAAAAGGGCCATTTTGTAAGAAATTATTTACTTAAGACTCTTTTTTAAATATAACATAACACTTTAGTTTAAGATCTGCTAACATTTGCATGTACAAACAATGTGGTAACACAATAAATCAGAGAGTGCTAGACTATTTCTGATCAGCTATGGGGCTTCTATCATTGTTCACTGTAGTGCAGTGACACCACCCATACGACTCTAAGCTCAACCTCATCTGAACTCAAAAATGAGAAGAGGGAACATTCAGCCAGACCAAATCAAGGCACTTAAAAAGTACATTTTTCAGCAATCATAATGGTAACATTAGAAAATAACAACTGATCATAAACACAAACTATGTGTATACACGAAACATTAGGATATATGGAACTGGGAGGCATTCCACAGATGAGACTCATTAGGAACATTTACATAGATGATGGCTGAGAAACAGTTAGATTATGGACCCTGACAAAAGCCAGTGGGAGAAGGTATAGGAGGGTAAGGATAAAAATAAAATCTACTCATCTTTATTTCGCCATTGTTCAAAATCCTCTGTAATAACGCTATGAGGTTCAATAAAACACAAAACATTTCATGATTTTTGTACCACTTAATTTGACCTATAAACATATCCTGACAGCCCTTTTATGTGGCTATTCCCTACTGTAGGTGTCCTTGCTTTTTAACATTCAAAGTCCATATTTATTTTCTTAAATGCGAGCAGATTGGCCTACGCAATTCATGAAACTGATATTTAAAGCTTTACTATACTGCTCACTGTATACAAGTTCTTTGTTTATATACATCTTCCTTTTTTAGTTTTGTAATGGTATTCAATATCAAAAAATAATACTTTCAAACCTGCTAAAGTCTATCTTGGTAGAACTGGATGCAAAGCAGAGACCACTGCTGGACAGGGTGCCAATCCACTGCAGGGATTTAGAATTGGCTTCCTCCAAAAATTTTAACTCTGATCAAGATTAATGACTCAGTGAGAAATAAATACAAAATTTGAGTTACGTTTTATTTTTCTCATAAAAATCAATCAGCTGAAAACACACGCATCTCATAATGCCATTATTGATGGCCCGCATCATACCTGATTTTTAACTGTTTCAACTTAGACAAAGCAGATACAAATAAAGGAAGGCTAATTTTTAGAATCTGTTTGAATACTCTGTACAACACTGTACCTTTGATAGAATCTAAAACAAACCTTTTCCAGAATTTTGATCGTTGGTCCTTTACTCTTGATCTGTGCTTTTATATTTTGAGTGCAGATTTTAGATGGGGTCCCCAGGATGGATAAGGTGGCCATTGAACAGTCTTGACTCTGTGAATGCTTATGGTGACTGTCTTTCTGAAACATCCAAGTTTTAACATCCCTTTATATTCCTACCAATTCAACTGAACTCTTTACTTCTGTACAGAGCTTTTTATCGAGTGCAGACGCAGAGTGCTGTGATAACTTCACAGGTAGATACAAATAATAATGAATATACATAAAGGTACAGATTTTTTTTTAAAGAGTCAGGAAACACTAACATAAATGGAAGTAATTATTAATGGTTAATTCAAACAAGTCATAACAATGTTACATAAATGTCATGGTAGAACTCAAAACACTCTTGACTTAAACAATGGCCACAAAATGAGGGGGAACAAAACTACAGGTCTGTTTGAAGTATACTTTTTAAAATACACATCTTACTCTCAAAGTGAAAGCCACACAGTAACTGGGGTATAGGGCATCTCATCTGGCAACGACACAGTGCTCCAGACACTTCAATTTAGGGTATGGCTACCCTCCCAAATAGTTTTTTTGCCATGGATATGGAGACTTAGTACATGTCCCCACCCCCACTAAGCTCTCAATTTTGTCTAGTGCAAACAGGAGAGCAAGTTTTGGTAATACTTTATTCCAATATTGTGGCAAGGAACTTATTTATACAAAATAACTAACAATCATCTGTTTAAGTTGAATGGTATGCCAGGGTGATTTAAAAGTACAGATCTCGTCGGCATACATTTTTTTTATAGTGAGTACAGTCAGGTTTGATGACTTGCTGATTTCAGTGGTGATGACTGAATTTACACCTGTGGGCTCTACCATCCACCACTTTACTGAATGGGCCACACTACTTGTTTGCTCAAGGCCTTTCACCTTTGTTTTCTAACTACTGCCCAATCATTTAACAGGCATTCATTTTCTTTTCGTTTGTACCTCTTTGCTTTGTCTGATGCTGATACATGAGAGATGAGTTTCTTCAGGAAGGACCTCCTTTTTGCATCCAGGTGGAACAGCCTAGGTTGCTTAACACAAAGGTCAAATTTAAAAACAAGTTGGAAAATGTTAATGCAAAGTTAAATATTGGTTGATTTTCCACTAAAATTAATTTACTGTAGTCATGTCATACCTTTGAGTATAAATGTAATGTAGCTCATTACATATGGTGTTAACGTTACAAATAGCTGGATGTGAAAAGCACTATAGGTGATCTGCTATGTGTTTGTTATTTGCAGGTCAAAAAACACAAAACCTTAGTCAAACAGATACATATGTAGTATGATTTTAGGATCAAATGGCTTCCCACTGAGACCTGCTTCCTTCTTTATTAGGTGGCAAAACATGTAGGCATGTCACCCTGCCCAGTAATTGTAATAACATGGATCTTAGATGACAAAAAAAGAATCTTTTCTATCTTTAGATTACAAATAACATGCATATCATTATTACTAGCCCAACACTCTCATGAGATGTCTGTAAATTTTTATCTGCACATTGCATAATGTTGTTTGCTATTTGTATAATATTTACATACTGTATTTGTATACATAAACAGAATCCTCAGCACTTCAAAGGGGAAGGTGTAATATAAATACTATAGAGAATAATGTGACTGACTAATAAATGGGCCCGAAGATAATAAAAAGTAACGTATCTGGAGCAACTGTAAAATATTAAAGTTTCCAACATTTTAAAATAGATAGATAGATAAAAAAACATCTCCCTTTCCTAATTTCCTCTCTTTGCAAATTTGTGACACAGTGTTTTGAAGTGTTCTGTCAAAATATAAAATTAGACAAAAAGGCACCGCAGTAAACAAAAAATCTTACTTATTAACAAATATATGTAATTTATTGAATAAACAACGTTATCCATCATCAACTGGCATGATGAGGAAAAGTAATTGCCTCCTTAAACGTATTAACTGGTTGGGGCACCTTTAGCAACAATTTAGCCAAACACTTCTTATATAAATTCAATAAATGTCTATCACATCACTGTGGAGGGAGTTCATCCCACTCTTCTTTGCCAAACTGGCATACGTTAGAGATATTCGTAGGTTCTTTAGCCTAAACTGCTCATTCCTAGTCCTGCCACATTATCTTTATTTGGACTTTTAACTGAGCCAGTTCAGAACTTTCTTTCTTTATAGTCTTTCTCCGAAGAACTTGGCTTTGTGTTTTGAAACAATGTATAGCTGCACGACTAAACTATGCTTTTGTTTCAGTTGATGTATGGATAACGTATGGATTGAAAATTCTCTTTAAGAACTTTTTAATTCAGATTGGAAATTGTGGCTCTTTCGATTATGGCAAGCAGTCCAGATTCTGAGGAAGCAAAATAACTCCACAACACAATGGCTGACCATTGGTATGGTGTTTTTAATGGGGAATTGATGTTTGCTTTATGTCATGTTGTCCAAAATGTTTCACTTTTTTTTCTTTCCTCATCGCACATTCTCCTAAAAGGCTTGGAGAACATTCAGGTTCATCCTGGCAAATGAGACAAATATTTCTGCTCATTTTGATTAGGAATGGTTTCCACTATACTGCTCTCCAGTAAAGATTGGATTTGTCAAGTGTCATTCTGATTGTGGCATCTTGAACACTGACCTTTGCTAAGACAAGAAAGACATGCATTTCTTTTGATGTTTTTGAGGATTTTTTATGACTTTCTGCATAATTTTATGTCTGCTGCTCTTGGGAAGATTCACTGCTGTCCCAAGTTTTTTCCATGTAGAGATAGAAGATTGATAGATGTGGCTCTATTGCCCTTTCTAGACTGACAGATATCAACCTTCTTCCAAACAACTTGACTTTGATGGTAAAGGTCAAAATAACTGAAGGTTTCAGGTGTTGGATAATTGTTCTCATTACATAAATCAAAGAAAACGTGTTACTGGTTCTCTAACCTGCCATTATCTTATATTAGATTTTGTTTGAAGTGCTGAACACATGTAATGTCAAAAATTTGGAAAAGCAGAGGAAATCAGGAAGGAGCAAAAATATCTGTAATTAATGGTACTATATAATAGATATTGAATGCCACTTTAGTAACATAGAACACAAAGTGACATAAACATCAGTTAAAAACAGCAAACATAAAGTGAATGCAATACAAAAATGCAAGAAACAGAACCACATTAAATAACAGATTTTTCTGTTAATTTTCATTGATTTTTCAAGGCTTCTAATATATGTGAAGATGACTGTACTTGGCGATAGTTGTGCTTCACTGTGTAAGGCACTATACAAAAAAAGAAAAAAGAAATTATCCCTTCTTTATGACAGGCCAGACAACTTTGTTTTCAACAAAACACTTATTAAGAATTGTATATGGAGTATAGATTTCAATTTTTTTGTATCTATACAATTGCATTTATAGTATAAGTGGGAGCCTTCCAGAAAGGAAGATAAGTAAACAGAATAGCAATAAGATAACAAAATTAGCTCTACTTCAATTTGAAAAAGGGCTGTGACAGCGACACATTACATGCCAAGCTGTTTGTGGCAGATTCCCCCCCAAAAATTCGATTTGAATCACAAAGTTCATAAATCATTCTAAGAGGCAGGTGCAGCTTCACCCACTGATCTGATTGTGTCTAATTCTGACAAAGCTCTCTGGATTTCTGGGAATGCAATGTGATATAATGGAAACAAAGGAGAAATAATAAAAAGCACCATCAGACACGCCCTTGACATACGAAGAGCCTCACTTTAGTGCATCATGTGTCTCATCTCAGTGTTAGTAAAACACCCCATTCATGTGTAAGATTTTTTAGAATAGGCAACTAAAGGCCAGTTTGCAAAAAAAGTCTTTGCTGAGTCAGTCACATTTATTTTTTTCTAGAATCAGCATTGTAAATTGACCCTATTTTAAACCACTAAAGAAACGATCTAAGAAGAAATGTCTGCACTGCAAAAATGAAAACAAAACCCTGGAAGCTGAAGACCCTATCAGTTTAGTTACATATTACATGGTGTGGCTGTACTCAAAATGTGGGAAAGCCCCTCCAAAGAAATGTTGATATTCAGGCCAAATGCTCTTTAAAAGAAAATAACTTTAAATATGGACACATTTGGAAATTCTAAATAGCTCCTTTTTATTACGAGTCCTTGTTCAGCAGTTTAAGGCCGTAACTGTATCCATTAGAATGTCAATTAGTACACAGATCGTACTCAAAGGTGTCATCAAGCATAGCAACATCAAGAGAGTATCACCAAGTCTATGAAGATGGAGGGTGTAGACGTCTATTAAAGAGTACATAACATATAGCAACTATTTGTTTCTTAAGCCTCGAATGCAATACCTCTGATTCTACGATAAGTTATGGCAAACACTGAAGCTATAAACAAACTTTACTATTCTTAGCACTTTAGTTTCTTTAAACATCAACATATAAATACTTTAATAGGGAAATATTTTACATCAATTGAAAATATACCTGTAGTAAAATACAGAATGAGCAGTCTGATATAGCATTTGTGGGTAACTCATAAAGTGAAATGCTGCACTCTATAGATGCGGCAACTAATTACAATTGTCCATGTACCACAGCCATTAGAGATGGTGAGTTGCTGGCAACCCTGGTCACAATAGTATATGAAATTTCCTCATATTTGTTATAATGAAATATTTTTATGGTCCCATGAGTTTTCTTATGCAGAAGCATAAGTGAGTTAGACATTATACCAATTTTTATATAGCATCTACACCAAAACATTTACTGATATAGTCAAAAAGTAAAATCAATGTATTTTACCATAAAAATTAAAAACTATAGCCAATAAGTTCCTTAAGCAAATTGTATGTGTAATATCTCCAGAATGTGAGAAAGGAATAAGCAAAATGTAAAAGTCTAACAAAGGAAAGAAGGTGCCCCAGAGATTTCTGGCTTGAAATTGAAAGAACAGCCACGGCTATCATATTTTAAAACCCACAATCTCCTCTTAATTTCTATTTTTCAAATAAATCAGAAAATATGATTCTGAAAGCTTAATATTGAATGAAATAAGGATTCTGAAAAACCAGAGAAAAGTTAGTAACAAAAAGCAAGCACAGGAAAGAATTACTAGGCTACTTTCTACCTTGGCATGAATTGAGATAAAGTGTCTTAAAAGAAGAGAAGGCTGGCACACATCCTCTCCCTGAGGGACTAGGTACACAAAACATTGATACAAATAACAGCAACATCAATAAATAAAGAGTAAGAAAAACAGCCATTAACAGTAGGACTGCTGTAGCTGTGACCAACTGAAGTGGTAGACACACAAGTAAATGGGTTTAACCTAATGAAAAGTCTTCTCTTTCCAGAGACTAGCCCAGACCTTTTAAAACCATAGCTTGTGTCTTCATTATTCTAGCCAGAAGCAAAATTGGCACCCAGGATAGACAACTCAAAATAATGACCATTATAGTCTATATTAAATTACAGCAAAAATAAATTTAAGCAGAAATAAATAATTTTTAAGTAAACTTTATTAAAGGTTGTTGAAAATGAATTTTAACCATCCACTTTCTTAACACGCAGGGTAAATATACTTAAATTAAATGAGAACTGTCAGTCATTAATTGTTCGACTGCACCATCCAAAAGTCTAGACAGAATAATAATAATAAAACACATGACTTAGACAATTTTTATTGCAAATATGCAACATTAATAAAACTTTACAATGAGTATACAATGTTGAAGACAGCAGGCACAACCAAAATCCCCAAACCCCTCTATCAAAATTCTTATTCCCTTTGTTCCATATGATACTCCTCTCTCTTAGTATCAAACAGCTCAGTAGCTTTGTGTCAAACAGAAGAAAAAAAAAAAAGGTTGCAAAACTCCCTTTAAATTTTACATCAAACGAAATCCCAAACTACTGTACAATCCCATCCTGAAACACTGAAAAGTAACATGGTGACAGCTGTTTTAAACAGCAAACAGAGAAAATTATATTTATACTGGTTACTGTATATCACACCCACAACTCACCAGATCTTAGGAGGAGTGGACTAAGCTCTAAAAGATGAGGCCTAGAGGTTCATATTGACAAACTGTTATGAGTGAGGTTGAGTCAATGCTACAGTCTAGATTGTCGGGATTGACCCATCAGGTTCAAGTCTGGTCAGGAGAGGTGACACATAAGTGCCTTTTTAAACTTCCCATTCATCACCTACATTCTATATACCTTTATTGTTTATTTACCAGATTTTTAATGATCCTCCACCAAGGATGTAGACTGTAATTGTAAAAAATGACAAGTGTAGCAGATTAACTAATTCTCTTTGTCAAAACATTCCCTTTTTTGATGTCAGAGGTTTACACACACATATTATATATATATATATATATATATATATATATATATAGCAAAGCGAACAGAGCATTTCACCAGAGGGCTGTTGCTATAAAGTCAGTATTTCACAATGAAGTACAGTACAGTAGTTAAATTTGGCAGCACTACCACACAATCAAAACTGAATATCAAAAGAGCCAAAAATGGCACATAATCCCTTATAATATGTAGCCCTTGAAGTCAAACAATTGTCCAAAATTACATTTTGGTGTCACTGGAGGCATTCATAAACACACACACACACCCACCCACACACAAAATGCTACTTGATATCACTGACTGTAAATAAACACATCAAAAGTCTAATAATTCAAATTATAAAAGGACAATGAAAACCACTCCAAATGGAGTTAACAAGGCCCATGTATTGCTCAGGTATCCAAATCTGAATGGCTATTCAGTCATGTTTACATTGGCAATCACTTTACTTAATGACGTGACAAGGCGAAAATAAATTCAATGGAAAACCCATACCCATCAAGACAGATGTGGCTGCATCTGAAATAAAGAGAGAACAGTCTAACTTTTGATTTGTGTATTACTGGGAGACAAAAATGAAACATCTGACAGTTAAACAGCAGTAGGTATGCAAGTCTCGATTTGAAGAAGGCACTTTTAAAATACAAGAGTTACCCAAATGGAAAACACAGCTAATGAATACATGGGTCAAACACTTCAGCCTGTTCTGTGAAATATAAAACAGCAGTGTCCCAGTTCTGCTGCAAATGTGAATATGAATGTTTCAACTAAAGGTGTTTTAACAAGGTATGATGACTGGCTTGCTGCACTGTTTAACTGGTTCACAGACATCACATTCTAAATGAGTTTGGGATGGCTAGAGGATACAGAGGATAGAAGCATAAAAAGGTACTGAAATCTGGGATTATAAATGCTGAAATTGATTAATTTTATACTTTTATATACTTAATACAATGATAAAAGATAAAAAACATAAAAAAGGTAAAGAAAAAGGCACCTTTATTTTTAGATGTGAAGCTGGTTGATTTCACACTATTCATTTTCTTTATAGTTCCTTTCTTTTGCACCCTTTTCCAGGTGGCATGACATATTGAGAAGACAAATGTAAATGAGCCACTGGATAGGGCAGCTGGCAATTAATAGGTTAACTTAGGAGCTGTACAGTAGAGGCAGTGTGTATTTGGTAACACAGAGACAACTGGGACTTATTGAATTACACTAAAAGCTGACAGTCTCAGTAGAACTGTAAGAGCTCACGCTTAACTTTTCTGCAATTGTCATTTAATCCTTCATCCCAATTCATTAAATCCAGGTCCCCTGAGAAGGCTCCAGGGTATACTTCAGTAGCTGGCCACTGAACATCAGCAGTGGGCTTTTAAGCAGCAAAATGACCTATAACGGTTTAAGTTAGCAGTCACCAAAATCTACCTATAGAAAACCAAGCAGATCTTGTGCTGTTCACGTACCACTGTCATCACATAGTCAGTTCTCCTTAATAAGAATTGAGGAAGATAATGTCAGAAAAATAGCCATCCTGGTTGCAATTTACTGCCAGCTGGCATAGGTCTTTAATAGATTCTATTTTGTTACAGTGTTCATGCAGGACCCCAAAAAGGATTTGTGAAGGGTAGTCTAAGTACCAGAGGTGTGTCATAGTAGATCTAGCATAATTACGGTACCAATGATCTTTTGTTTAAGTCAGAAGTAACTCAATCCTAACAGAAAAGACAGCAAAGACAATAATCACAATATCTGAAAATACCATGCTACTTGGAGATGAGCTTCCTAAGAAAGAAGCTGGCCTTAAATATGTGGCCACTTTAAATGTTTCACCATTTACTGACTGACAATTGCATAACAATGTTCAACAATATGGTGTAAATTGATTAAGCACTTTGCATTGGTGCAGCTCTCAGCAACTTTTTTTTCCGTCATGTAATGGTGTGTGTATGTTAAACACTGTGAAGGAAAAGTACAATGCCCTTCAGGTTCTCATGCTTAACTTTAGATATATTCTCACCAGTCAGTTAAGTATTTGGCAAGAATACACATTATGCTAATCCAGTCCACTTGATGTCATATATCATAAAATAAAAATGCATTTTTGAACATTTATATTAAAATTAAAATATAATAAATATTAGTATTTACGAAATTCCTGACAACTGCAAGTGTATTGTTGTCTGACACTAGATATTTAAATAATTACCTGTGTGTCATCTGATTCTGAGTTACTGCCTTAAAAGCACTGATTCTACAAGCATGGATACAGTAGAGAGACAATTTTACAACTCTACATGTTCTTGAGAGTGACCATCTAAACTAAACTGAAGTCATTACAGAGTGACTAAGTTAAACTAAAGATGTTACTGAACCAAACATTTTACTGTCTTCACAGATCTAAAAAAGGTGAACTATGTCTTTGGGATCACCAAGCAGACTAAAGGCCATAATTATATTCACAATACTTTTGTAGAAATGAGACTGCAGAGATCTGTTTGGATTAAGAAACACATACTCAATCTCTTAAAACATCTAAGCCTCAGACACCTCCTTATAAACACTGTAAACAAGTATGAGGCTTAGTTGGGGAAGACACATATTGAACTTCTCCTTGGCACACAGTCAGGAAGAGGGGTTTATCACCTATGCTGATGCCAGCTAGAAACCACACATCACCTAATGCATATAAAAGGCCAGCCAGACATAGAACTTAAGCTGAAAATGAAATTAATAGAAAACACAAACATTCTGCTAACCTGAAGCTCCATTTCTTTTATAAAATTGATACTATTAGCAAAGCTTGCATGTTCAAAAGTAGAAAGTATTATTAAAAATAGAGAAAATACAAAAATGTAGAGAAATGACAAGAAGAGCATGAGGTGGGCAGTCCTTGGAATGTTTTAGGCACCCCATTCTCAGGTCTGCTGGGAGTTAATTAGTGTGCGCAGTTGCTTGGCCACTGTTTCAATTAGCTTCTGCTTTTCCCTCTCATTCTTTCGAAACTGTGCAAACATGGTGTTCTTACGACTTGAGTCTTTCATCCTGAAAAAACATATAAAAAAATGACAATCAGATCTACAGAACTAAAATATACATCTTTGTCTTACAAAACAAAGTTCAAATCATTAGTATAAAAACCTTGGGTGATAATCAGGTCTTAGACTTTGCTTTCAGCTTCTGGCGACGGTGACAAATAAAAACAACAGCTAGGAAGAAGTTTGTTTTTTTTTTTTAAAATGTTACTTCATGTATCAAGACAGTCCAGGATAGTACCGTTTAACTAGTCTGGAACTGCTATTGGGTAGGATAAATTAATATTACTAGGACCATGTTTCTTGCAGTGACAAAAAATGTAACCAAGTAGAACTGAGGTTCTTTAGGACATGGGAGAAAAAAACACTAATTTAACATTGTTCTTGAAATGTCTCTAAACAAAAAATTTGAACCAATTAGAACTGAGATTCTTTAGGAGTGGAAGAAAAAAGCACTAATTTAACATTGCTCTTCAAATGTCTCTGCTTTTAAACTTGTTAGAGTGATAAGACATGCAACTCTACACTGAATGTTCATTCGCTGATGAATTTTGATAGGTTTCACTCCCCCCTGCTCAAAACTGTAAAAATTACACCAAAACTTATATATGACTAGTACTTTAAAGTTTATTCAAAATAGTGGCTCCATATAAAACATGGGAATGGTGGAGAACTGATGTCCATAGACTGTGTGCCACTTTCATTCGCACAAAGAATTACTCAGGATCACAAATTTACAAACCATACACTTTATTCATAATCATCAAATTTCAGTAGAAGTAAGTCTGTAATAATTTAATAGGGTGCATGAAAGAAAAGATGAGGAACCAAATGAGCAACATCTGGGGAAAAGACAAAACATCAAAAGTGACAGACTGAGAGCACTATAGGATGTGAATCATGTTTTCTTTTATATAGTGCCTTTCACAGATAAAGTCATTAAGCAGGGTTTCACAATGCAACATAAGCAAAGTGTTGGATGTACACCACTGAATCTCGAAATAACATATTATAAATTATTAGGTTAGCCTATTAAAGGGCTAAAGAGAAGAAGAGAAAATTAAAATAGTAAATGCAAGTCTTCACAATTTGAACATTGACACCGAAGAAGCTTTAACCATAAACAATAAAAGACTAGCAAAGAGAGGGAGCTACAGTGCAAAGATTAATAAACTCCTGCTGGTAGCTATAAGGGAAGTGTTGGGACTGTCACAAAATTCAGTTTTTTTTTTTTGAAAGTTTGGTAAGCAAGTATTAAAAACAGGAATAAATGTGGTGCTAAAATTGAGGCTTGGAATTGAGTTTGGAGAGAAAGAAGCCAAACCAGCCAGTGGTAATATGGATTAAAATGATTGCTGGCCCTAATACTGAACTCACATTTAATCCAAATTTGTGCCTTCCTAATTGAAATAAACTGTAATAATTCACCAGTCTGTTCTTTGCTGTGAAATAAAATGTCCTAGCGGCAAAAAATAAACACAGTATGTAAAAACAGTGCAAATGTTAGGTTTGCATACACAATGGGCGGTCGGAAAATCGAGAGTACACTTTATGAGAAGGATTTAGGAGTCATAGTGGACTTTAAGCTATTGACTTCCCGACAGTGTTCAGAAGCCAATAAGATGGCTAACACAATGTTAAGTTATATAGCATGATGTGTGGAGTACAAGTCCAAGGAGGTTACGCTCAACCTTTATAATGCACTGGTGAGGCCAAATCTTGAGTACTGTGTGCAGTTTTGGTCTCCAGGCTACAAAAAGGACATAGCAGCACTAGAAAATGTCCAGAGAAGAGCGACTAGGCGGATTTCAGAGCTACAGGTGTTGAATTATGAGGAAAGATTAAAAGAGCTGAGACTATACAGTTTAAGCAAAAGAAGAATTAAAACGTGACATGATTGAAGTGTTTAAAATTATGAAGGGAATTAGTACAGTGGATCGAGCCTGTTATTTTAAAAAGAATTCATCAAGAACACGGGGATACAGTTGGAAACTTGTTAAGGGTAAATTTCGCACAAACATTAGAAAGTTTTTCTTTACAAAAAGAACAATAGACACTTGGAATAAGCTACCAAGTAGTGTGGTAGACAGTAAGACTTTAGGGATTTTCAAAACTCAACTTGATGTTTTTTTGGAAGAAATTAACTGGATAGGACTGGTGAGCTTTGTTGGGCTGAATGTCCTGTTCTCGTCTAGAATGTTCTAATGTTCTAATGCTAAAATAAGTGAACCCTTAGTTCTATGACTTACATCAAAGTAAAGTAGGCTGAGGTTGAGTCAATGATTTTGTGTTAACTAAGCTAATCAATAAGCTAGTCAATCAAACTGAAGTGTGAATCAGTTACTCTTCTGTCAAGTCTAGTATCATGCCTCAATCTAAAAAAAACATCAGAAGAACTGAGGAAAAAAAAGTGTGAATGTTTATCATCCTGGATAAGATTAATGAGCCATTTCTAAAAGAACATGTAAATGCAATTTTGGGCATATAGTATACAATTTGCTGGCATTTAAAACAATGACAACAGTACTAAAAAGAGGCTTTCCACCTAATTTTTTTTCCAAAAAGGAACAAAACTGTCCACCTGAAATTTCTCAGACACATTAAGACTCTCAACACGTAAGTCCAAAATTGAACTACTAGCGCACAAGAGGACCAATGATTGGTGAAGAGCTAACACATCCTTCCTCGAACAGAACCTTATCTCTACTGCCAAGCATTGTAGTGGTAAGGGTATGGGGTTTTCTTCTTAACTTTGGCCCTGGGCAACTTAACATCACTGATGGAATCATGAATTCTGAGAAATATCTAGAAGTTCTTGAAAAGAACATTAGGCTATCGGTTTGAAAACTAAAGTAGACCATTAAATAGATGTTTCAGCGTTCCCACACTTTCAAGTCCACTAAATAATGACTTAGAAAGAAGAGGTTTCATGTTCTGGAATGGCTGAACCAAAGTGGTGAACTGAATTCTTTTGAAATGCTTTTGTGGGGCGGTTAAGGCAAGATACTCCTCAACCCTCACAGAGCTGGAAGGGTTTTGTAAAGGAGAGAGAAAAAAAATCCACCCTGCAAAATGTCAGTGACTGATAAATGGCTATAGGAGGAGACTGTATTAAGTTAGTGATGCTAAAGGAGATGACACAATTAATTAAAAGGGTTCAATTAGTTTTGAACAGAAGAATATCTTGTGATTTGTTCAATAACAGTCTAATCACCTATGACTTAAAATCCTTTTTTATGTGTGACAAGTCTACTTAGGGCTTTACCATGGATTGAAAAAGTATTCAGGTCTGTTCACTTTTTAAACATTTTGCTCTTGTGGCCTTGTTGTAAAATCATTTAAATTCATTTTTACCCACATCAAGCAACAGGCAATACCCCAGAATGACCAAGTGAAAACAGCCTTAGAATCTTTTGGAAATTTATTAAAAGTAAAAAAAAACTGAAACATCACATTTACAGAAGTATTCAGAACATTCATGACACTTGAAATCTACCTCAGGTTTATCCCATTCTATTGATCATCCCTTACATGTTTCTTCAGCTTGTTTGGAGTTCACTTGTGGTTAATTCAATTGATTGGACATGATAAGGAAAGTCACCCACCTGTCCATAGAAGGTCCACATTTAACAATGTTTATCAGGGCAAAAACCAAGCCCTGAGGGTCAAAGACTTGCATGCAGAACTTAAAGGCAGGGTGGTGTCATGACACAGATTTGGAAAAGGCTACAAAATATTCATGCAGCATTGAAAGTTTCCAAAGAGCACAGCTGCGTTCATAATTTTAAAAAGGAAGACGTCAGGCAAAAAAATTACCCCTCCAAAAGCTGGCCACCTGGCCAAATTGACCAAGAACCTGATGGTCACTCTAGCTGAGCTCCAGAAAACCTGTTTGAAGATGAGAGAAACTTCCAGAAGGACAACCATCACTGCAACAATCCACTGGTCTAGGCTAGTCAGAAAGAAGCCATTCCTCAGTAAAAGACACATTGAAAGTCCACATGGGGTTTGCAAAAAGGCCTCTTTAAGGACTATTAAAGTCTGTAAGAAACAAAGATTCCCTTATCTGATGAAACCAAGATTAGTGTCACGTCAGGAGGAAACCGGCACTTCTTATAACCTGTACAATACAGTTTCACAGATGAAGCATGATCATGGTAGCATCATGCTGTAGTGTAGGGATGTTTATAGCCAGAGTGATGCTGAAGGGTGCAAAGTACGGAGATGTCCTTGATGAAAACCTGTTCCAGAGTGCTCTGGTCTTCAGTTTGGGTTGAAGGCTTACCTTCATGGTGTCTATAGATGACTTATTATAGCACTAAAGCACGAATTTCAGCCTTACTATTCAAATGCCTGATTCCTTCTTCCGGCCCACTTCGGCAAGCAACATGCCACTTTCAAAAGGTTTAAGATTTTTATTTTCTTGAGACAGAGCACTTTACACTCCCTCTTAGCCTTTGAGCTTGCACTGATTAAGTCTCTGCACTTTGCACACAGCAGCCATCACTTCTGCCAATTGGATGATTTAGTGAGGTCTTCAGACTGGTCCTGCCGCAATCGTTCACGGCCTCTGGCAAAGTGCCAAGATGACAAACAAACTTGACTACAGAGGAAATAAAAATTGCAACAAGGTTTATGTAAGTGAAACGCTGGAAGAATCATTACTTAGTCTTGAGGGCCAAGAGCAGAGGGCTGGTGCATTTGCCCAAACCTATTTCCCCCTGCCATTCCTCTTCTCAAGCCAACATCCCACAGGGTATGACTACACATCTCTTCATTTGCGTGGATTCAGAGTAGTGCTTGGTGTGCAAGAAATTAAAATTTTGCTTTTTGGAACTTCCTGTAACTTTTTTTCTATCAGCAGTTGGTTGTATCCATGGATACAAAACCTGCAGATGATGGGCTGGCTGTAAATAGAAGAGAGAAACTAAAAAAGGCCAAGAACAAGGACAAAATCAGAGAAACTGCAAGAGACACACAGAATATGAAAGTCTGGCCTTAGAAGAAACAGAAGGTGCAGAAGAGCAATAGTGGAAAGATTACATAAGACACACCCCAAAACCAGGTTTGAAAGGAGCTTTTCAAGAGAATAAACAACAGAGGGAAATGGGAGTTTGATATTCCTTTAACAACATGCTTGAAGTGGTCAGATATTGGACCAGAAATACAAAAAAAAAAAAAAGAAAAAAAAGAAAAGTAGAATTTGCCAATGATTATAAGATAATTTGGAAATATGATCTTAAAAGTTTTCCTTCTTAATTTCTGTGGCTCTAGTGAACTTGTCACTGAAAACAGAGACCCTTTTGAATGGTGTGGTAAAAAATAATTAACTTTCTTTAATAAAATGAATTCCGAAGTTCCTAGAAAAGAAATGGTCTGAATTTCCTGCATTGTTGGTTGAATACTCCAGTTACATAGGTAATGAAAACATAATGACACATACCTTAATAATATATTTAATACTTCTAGCCTCATACAGCTGACATCAGTGCTTTTCTTTTGCTCCTATAATAATTTTAGCAAGCTTAATTAAAATGACAAAGTCTCAAGTAAGAACTGAATGCTCACTCTAGCAACATCCAAGTGTCACTGAAAGCTGAGGTATTAGTGATTTCTCCTACCAAAAACACACAACTATACCACTGGGACAAGGAAAGATTTGGGTAACAAACTGAAAATTTAATGACTACTTGGCTAAGGCTGCATCATCAATAAGCAGCTACTAAGTGAAATACAGTATTTCGTGATTCACATAACATAACTGACAAATGTGTCAGGTTTTGAGGCAAGTAAAAATTATTTTATTTGTACTGGGGTTACACTTTATATAAACAAAAAAGGAATTACTGCATCTTACCTATGGACAGATTTTCAGAAAACTTCTTGCACTTCAGAATCTAATATGATTCATGGAGTAAAATGCTAAAATGAAAATCTAACCTTTCTATACATCAGCTTTATTTCAATCATTTTAGTATTGTGCTCTTTAAAATGCAAGACTGCAAGCAAATCATTAAGAATTTTTTTTCCAAAAAAGGTACAGGAGAATTAACAACTTAAAGTCCACCCTGTCTCACACCAATATCACTTGCACAAAAGGATGGCAAAAGGGCCATAAAGGAAAAAACAACTCTACTAACAGTCTCTATATTAAACTTTTGAAACTGCATGCAAATACACTAAATTAAGCAACCATCCATACATTTACTTAACATACTTGATAAAATTGCTGACAGGTGGAACTTAATTTGGCAGCAACTATGCAAGGCAGAAACCAATAACAACAACAACATTTATTTCTATAGCAAATTTTCATACAAACAATGTAGCTCAAAGTGCTTTACATGATGAAGAAAGAGAAAAAAGACAAAATAAATAATTAAAATTAGATCCAATAGTGGATCATATCATTACAAAGAATTCTCACAATCATCCATGACCAAGGAAACTGAATATGCTTGAGCAGTGTCTTTTCACAAACGTGTCCCCGAGTTTTTACTGTTCACTTTTCCATCTACTCACTAGCAGCTTTTTTCTGGAACCGTTTATGTTAAAATTACGCAGACTGCTACATTTTAGCATATGTGTTAATGTTAAGCTAATGTGGTAGTGTGTGACTTTTAAGAGGGATGTTCCTTTGCATTTATTAAAAGTAGAAACCCATATGAAAGGCTTGAATTACCCCAGCCACAATCTAATATAGTGCTTAAGCCTGGATAAGTGGCCGCGGAATGAAAAATGTACTCACCATCAGTTTAAGCTGATGCAATTGCTACTTTCATAACCCAGGTTTACATAAGTATTGTCTTTATAAAGAAGTCTCTCAATTTCACCATACAATGTTAAATTGACCTCATTCTATCACTATACCTGACAAAAGAATGTTGTCCTTCATTTTGTTGTTTCTGCTGATAAAGAAATAAACCTAATTATTTGGTGAAATTCCTATAAGAATGTTATACATTAGAAAACCAGAAACCCTGTGAAGGTGGCTTGATTGGCAAGCATTTCTTCGAACACCTGAAACAGTTCAGGCAGACTCCCGATGACATATTGCATCTGTTAAACCACTGCAAATATTTGGAAAGGTGCACAACATTTGCAACTTTAATTAGGCATGTGCAACTTTGAAAGATTTCTCCACACTTAATTTGAAACTCTGTACATTAATTAAACCAGATAATTGCTCCTGTAAATCACCACCAACTTAAAAGAAATGATTACCATTTTGCTGGCCACAAAACTAATTGTTTCACCAAAGGAATTTTATTATCATCATTTCAGTACTACTAATCAATAACAGGACTACTTGCTGATTAAATAATATATAAAAAAATACAGTACGTGCCAAATGATCATTCAAAGGGTTAGGAGGTCACCACTAAAGAGTTATGGAAAACTGGAGTACTGCCAAAGTAGCACATTTCCAGATAGCTGTAGATTAAAACAAAAAAGAGAAGGCAATCTTCTGTCTAGTGTAGATTTGCTTTAATACATCTCTAGGTACCAGCGTGATGAGGACATATATAATGGATAGATATGAGAAAAAACACTACCCAAGTAATCAATTATTATATAATAAAAATGCACTCTTCACTAAGGTTACCATGCACCTGCGGCCACTGACAATAAGTTAAAAAAAGCACAGGGGGTTGAAAACTGGCCTAATAAACTAAACTTTATAAACCATTTACGTCTTGCTTCTTTTTCATCATCCAGATCCTGCATTCAATTAACATGATAAACACATTCCTGCCAACAGTGCTTTAAAAAAAATGTATACTGTACTGTAACTATTCAGTGTAATTACTACACTATTCAGATTACATCTTGCCTGAAGAAGGGGCCTGAGTTGCCTCAAAAGTTTGCATATTGTAATCTTTTTAGTTAGCCAATAACGGGTGTCATTTTGCTTGGCTTTTCTCTACATTCATAATGGCTAACACGGTACAACACCCTAGTACTACACTATTCAGTGTAAGTTATGAGGGAATTACTAATAAAACTCCAACTAAGCAAGTGCATTATTGAGAGATGAGTGAGACTTAATACATTTGTTCCACACTTGTACCTTAACATTACCACATACACAGATACACATACAGAGATCCTATTCGCACAATTAAGTATGAGTGATGCCTAACTGCCAGTCACTCTCTAGTATTTCATACAGGATACCATTTCCCTAGGTAAAAATGAGTGATGCCTAAAACGCCTCTCAGTCCTCAGTA
Organism: Erpetoichthys calabaricus; assembly: GCF_900747795.2. Lineage (NCBI taxonomy): Eukaryota > Metazoa > Chordata > Cladistia > Polypteriformes > Polypteridae > Erpetoichthys > Erpetoichthys calabaricus. Next base: position 40,539,676 of record NC_041398.2, on the reverse strand, counting down.
CTCCACATAAGGACTCGCTATCCCTAACATTAACAACATACAGGTGTCCCAGAGACATATGAAGGTTCATACACCTTTTGGTTTTATGCAACTTTCTTACCAATGGTGTCTTACTTTTACTGCACTTGTTATTCCTATTGAGTTGTGACCTCTCAGACTTGATAAACCTTGCAAAGATAAGAAAATGGCAATCTTTCCCTGTAGCAGGTGCCTGAATATTTACTTTATTACTTAAATCACTCTAGATATAAAGACAATGTATATAAATGCAAAAGCAAAGGGGTATTTATTAAAGTATAATAATACCGATAGAAGAAAGTATAACAGAAAATAAAATATCAAAGTTTGGAGATATATGTAGTCTTAGGTTACTGACAATCAGCAGTGCCAAGGATGGATGTTGTCCTGGACAGCTTCTTGATTCAGCAATAGGTGTGATACATAAGTTACCTTCTCCAAAGTCCAGATGAAATGGTCTCTCTCTCTTTTTTTCTGATGTTGCTTCCTATGTCGTTTCTTTTCCAGACAAATCATATTTATGTTAAAATCACATGAGGGGTGCTGGAACATGTGACAATACACACAAATGATTGGCTATTTACCCTGTTGATGGGTGGTACAGTCCAAAAGTTTATATCTATACAATCTCTTACTTTTGCATTTAATTTTACCATTAAGTTATAAAACTTATCTGACCATTTTAAACTAAAAACACCATAAACTCCTTAAATAACAAAACAGATGCATTAAAGTTTTAAATTACTGGTAAAATGCAAAACAATTCTACCAATGCATGTGCGTCATAAATTACTAAGGCACTGTAGAGAAGATACTTTGAATGTAAATTGCCTCTGTGCAGTAGATAGTTAAATTGTCTTCAGGGTCCTGAAAATTTCTTTGTAAATTAGATCATTTAGAGTGCATTACGCTTCATCAAATGAAAACTTAACATAAGCAGTCTGTAGTTTATTAAAAAAAGAAAATTCTAACTGCTTCCATTTGGTCCTAAAATCTAAATTTAGAAACTGGTAATCAAGCTAGTCAACTACTAAATAAAGCTCAAAATCTGTGATTGTGTGTGTGTGCATATATATTGTATCTCCAGTATACAAATTAACACCACTTAATCAATTTCAGTTAAAATTTGCACACCTCCCCAATTTGATCAGGAGAAGACCCTAAACTATGTTCTGATCTTTGAGTTTTTTTTCTTTCCTTTTTATACAGTTTGACTGACAGTGCCACCTGGTGGCTCAGAGCAAGCGAACACCAGAACAAACTGAAGCCTGACTTTTAGACAAATGGGATCAGAGCTTAAAATTACTTACCCATACAACCTGAGGTGCTGTTTTACTAAATGTTTGAGAGAATGTTGGAAGATATTGATAAATCAGTGCCACTTGAAAAAATATTGCTGAAGGACAGCGTAAACCCCTTGACATTTTCTGACAATAGATTTTCAAAGAGCAACCTTGCATGCAATTAGTTGAAGCTATACATTGTGATAATGTGCAGTATTACCTCTGCCCAGACTATTTCAAACACAACCTACCATTTTATGAGCTTGACTAGCAAAATGACCAAAAGGTGGCACTTGTGATGCATCTTTTGTTTGTGATAAATTGTTTAACTTAATCTCATATTGTACTTCTTAGGTCACTTGTTATTTTGCAAAACTTTTTGAAGTGTGCATTTGGACTGTACTGACTTTATACACTTTATAGAAACCTATACTATTTTTACACTTTTTCTAAAGCTGCGTTTGTTATGGAAAAACCTCTCATTTGGAAGTATATTATGCAACTGGTAATCTAAACAAATGAATATCTGTAATGATTTAATGAAGCATCAGTTTACTGACACTAGTTTGCAACCAAATGGTTTTTGCTCAAAGTATGCGACTGGCAGACTGGCCTGATATTTACCATTTACTAGCTGCTTTCATGATTTATGGGAAAAACTCAAGATGCTCACACAAAGTGTACTTATAGGTCTCCACATCTGCCACTAAGGCAAATTAAGCAATGTCTGCAGTGTTACTTTGTAATACCTGTTCTAAATTTTAGTGCTACTGGTCATTCAATGGAATGCATCCAAAAAACTTCCAGTGAAACTTGTGAAGCTTTTGCTATATTTTTAATAACAAAATTAATTATATTAGAAATAATATACTATATCCTCCTAATACTGATCCTATTAAACCCCGGTATTCCATTTTAAGCAAATTAAATTCTTTCACCAGGATAAATTTACCTGATCTATTTAGAATAATTTCTCAACTGAGACCCTCCACCTGTGTCCTTCACCCAATACCAACCCAACCAGTTTTTTCAAAGAAGTATTCAATGTGCTAATTGATAGTGTGCTTGACATAGTAAATTCATCATTAGATACGGGGTATTCCCAGACTGTCTTAAGACTGCTGCTGTTAAACCTCTGCTCAAGAAAAATAAATAAACAAAAAAAAAATGAATAAACATTCTGTTCTTGATAAGTTTCAGTCAGGTTTTAGAACAAATGACAGTACAGAAACTGCACTTGTTAAAGTAGTAAATGACTTGTGGGTAAATGCAGAGACCATTTATCTGTTCTCATCTTCCTAGACCCGAGTGCCACATCTGATACCATTGATCTCAATATTCTTATAAATCACCTTAGTCAGTAGGAGGGCCTCTCTGTCTTAAACTGGTTTGAGTCTTACTTAACATGTAGAAAATTCTTTTTTAGTTATGGTAATTATACTTCGAAGACACATGATATTCTAGATGGTGTTCCACAAGGATCTATCCTGGGTCTACTGCTCTTTTCAAGCTACTTGCTTCCATTAGGTCAGATTATCTCAAGGCATAACTTGCTAACGACACACAACACTATCAATAGCGCCAGATAACCCGGACTCTCTTGGTTCACTGATCCAATGTCTTATTTGTGTTTCTGGGTGGATGAGTAGTTATTTTCTCAAACTAAATAAGGAGAAAACAGAAATCTTGTTGCTTGGCAAAAATCAATATAATGAGGATATTAGAAATAAACTTGATCCATTAGCCTTAAAACTCAAGACAGAGGTAAATAATTTAGGGGTAATTATTGAATCTGACCTAAATTTTAATCAGATCACTAGTACAGTTGCTCATGACATCCAGCGACCTCATGCTGGTAGGTGAGTGTTGTGTAGTCGAGGCAGACGCGCTGGTTTTCCCAGTTGATTCTGGGGTTCATCAGGGGTGTGTTTCTGCTCCTACTCTGTTCAAAGCTTGTATGGACTGGGTGTTGGGCAAGGTTGTAGGGTCCAGCGGCTGTGAGGCATCTGTTGTTGAGGAAAGATTCATGGATCTAGACTTTTCTGACGCTGCTGTGATCTTCGCGGAGTCAATGGACGCTCTGATCGGGGCGCTCAAGAGACTGAGTGAGGAGTTTGAGTTTCTTAGCTTGCGAGTATCCTGGATAAAAACCAAGATCCAGGCCTTTAATAACCTCTTAGACACAGCACACAGTTGTGTGTCTGTCTTGAGGAGAGAGTGTCGACCTTGTCGAGAGGTTTACTTACCTTGGCAGTGACATTCATTGTTTGAGCATGGGGGGGTCATGAGTTCACTGGAAAGGGATGTGTGGCGCTCCTGATATCTATGCAAAAGGATGAAGGACCAAGTCTTCAGAGTCCTGGTGCCTCCTGTCTTGCTATATGGTTTCGAGACATGGAGGCTATCCAGTGACCTGAGACGAAGACTGGACTCCTTTGGTACTGTCTCTCTCCGGAAAATCCTTGGGTACCATTGGTTTGACTTTGTGTCGAATGAGCGATTGCTCATGAAGTCCCGAATGAGGGACATTACCTGCATTGTGAGGGAGCATCAATTACGCACTATGGTCATGTGGCGCATTTCCCCGAGGGTGATTCAGCTCATAGGATCCTCATTGTTGGAGACCCGAGTGATTGGACCAGGCCAAGGGGTCGCAAATGTAACACCTGAGATAGAGGGTCATTTCCAGAGGGTGGGACTGGACCGCATGTCAGCCTGGGGGAGTTGCCACCCGGGATCCCGAGCTGTTTCGTTGTGTGGTGGGTGCGGCAACGCACTGTACCAGTGCATGCTCCCTAACTTGATTTGACTAGGACAGCATTTTTTCACTTAAGAAATATAGCAAAATTTAGATCACTTATAACTTTGCAAGATGCTGAAAAACTAGTTCACACTTTTGTTTTAAGACGACTAGATTACTGTAACACAATCTACTCAGGACTACCCAAAAAATACATCAATCGATTGCAATTAGAACATTCCTTCGTGTCTGAAGCACACAAATATGGCATGCATGAGAACATGGTTTGCTAATTTTATAAGAAATAAAAAGAAATCATAATCTGTGAAGTGATCAAAATGTACAATCAAAACAATCAGAAGCAATTAAAGCAGATGCAAACACATAGAGAATGTGTAAGCCCCATACACTGACTTGGCCAGGGACTGATGCCTTTATGATGGTCTGATTTTATCATATTTGGATATTTCCCCATTGCACTATTTTACTAAAATTTAACGTACAGTGGAACCTCGGTTCATGACCATAATTCGTTCCAAAACTCTGGTCGTAAACCGATTTTGTTGTGAACCGAAGCAATTTCCCCCATAGGATTGTATGTAAATACAATTAATCCATCCCTGACCATACGAACTGTATGTAAATATAATATTTTTTTTAAGTTTTTAAGCACAAATATAGTTAATTAAACCATGGAATGCACAGTGTAATAGTAAACTGAATGTAAAAACATTGAATAACACTGAGAAAACCTTGAACAACAGAGAAAACTAACACTGCAATAGTTTGCGCTATAGAGCTACAAACCGCTGGCTAAAAACACTTTTTTTAATGAGTTTTAAGCACAGGGAAAAAAATGAACATTTGAAAAAATCCGTAATTTAATAAACCACCAAGAAAAGTAACATTGCAACAATGCAGGCTACGAACCAATCACTGTAAACAGAAGTGAAAACAAAACCAAGCCCAGTGCATTCTTTAACTGCCTTCCTACCTTATGCGTCCAGCCCCCCCTCTCTCGCGCTGCCTGTGTGTGTGCGTCTGTCTCTCTCTTGCACGCTGCCTGTGTGCGTGCGTGTCTCTCTCGCGCTGCCTGTGTGTGTGCGTCTGTCTCTCTCGTGCTGCCTGTGTGTGTGTGTGTCATGCTCTCTCTCTCTTGCTCGCTGCACAGGAAATGCACAGGGAGAGACTGAACATGTACAAACCGAAAGGGAAACTGGCTTGTTCGTATACAGAGTGTGCGATCATGAACCGAGGCGAAAGTTTGGCGACCTTTTTGGTCGTAAACCGATTTGTATGTGTACCGAGACGTTCGTGAACCGAGGTTCCACTGTATATTGAATTAATTCTGGGCAGCAGTGTCTTGTACATTAACTGTGCTTTGGAAGCTACTGTACTTCATTCCTGATGCAGGTGCAAATGAGGATATCTGTTGCATTTTGTTTGGTTGGGGACCGCTTCCTGAAGTCGATTCTAGTAGTTAAGTCTTATTTCAGCTGTTTAATTTAATTTTCTGGTGCACAATACTGAATGAAAGCAGGATTATGAAAGAGATTGCAGGATGGAACCATATTTAGGGAATATTAAGAAAATGAAAAATGTATCATCAGCAACTTGCTGCAATTTTTTGAAAATAAAAAGCATTGCACTTAATGTTCAGCTGTTAATTAAGGAGTGCTCAAAGCTAGTTCCAAGGTTCTTGAGGATGATCCTCCAATTAGCTGTGAACCACCCAATCTCACTGAGATTGCACAGATGGTGAACCAGCTGAAGGTAGGGAAAGCTGCAGGGATCTGTGGTATCTGGGGTGAACTTAACCAGGCTAGTGGCAAGGCTGTCCTCCTGGCATTGCAAGCAATCTTTGCTTCCATTTGGGAGATGGGCATCATCCCAACTCACTGGAAAACGGTACTTGTCCCTATTGAGAAGGAAAGGGCGATAGCAGCAATTACAGGGGGATAACACTACTCTCGGTGCCGAGTAAGGTCCTTGCTAGGGTCATCCTCAATAGGATCCATGATCCTTTGCTTACCTACCAACGACTGGTCTGGTTTTACACCTAGAAGTATATCACTGACTGCCCCCTAGCACTGAGGGTTCTCATCGAGTGCAAATGTGAATATCGGAACAGTTTCTTTGCAGCCTTTGTCGATTTTCGTGAAGTGTTTGACTCAGTTGATTGGGTTGCAATGTGGGATGTCCCAAGACTTCGCGGGATCCCCTCAAAGTTGCTCAATATCATGACTGGCCTGTACACTTTCTTCACCTGTTGGTGAAGAAAGATGCATTGATCTTGACTTTGCTGACAATGCTGTGATCTTCGCAGAGTCAATGGAGGCTCTGATCAGGGTTCTTGAGAGACTGAACAAGGAGTCCGAGTATCCTGGATAAAACCAAGATCCAGGCCTTTAATGACCTCTTGGGCACAGCCATCAGTAATGTGTCTGTCTGCGGAGAGAGTGTCAACCTTGTTGAGAGGTTCACTTACATCTGTAGTGACATTCAAGTCTCTGATGACTCTTCCTATGAAGTCAGTAGATGGATTGGGAGAGAGTGGGGGATCATGAGGTTGCTGGAAAGGGATAAGTGGCACCACCGATATCAATGCAAAAGGACCAAGATCCAAGTCTTGTAGAGTCCTGGTGCTTCCTGTATTGCCATAAGTTTGCCAGCCATGGATGCTATCCAGTGACCCGAGAGGAAGACTGGACTCCTTTTGCTACTGTGTCTCTTCAGAGAATCCTTGAGTACCACTGGTTTGACTTTGTGTTGAATAAGTAGTTGCTCACAGAGTCCCGAATGAGGCACATTACCTGCATTGTGAGACAGCGTCAGTTACAGCACTATGGCCATGTGGCATGTTTCCCCAAGTGTGATCCAGCTTGCAGGATCATCATTGTTGAGGACTCAAACCCATTCAGTGTAACTCTAAAAATGATCTCAGTACTGTAAATACACACACACAGAGTTGCTACTAAAACTATTATTATAATCTACTTTATTTGAAAACAATGCCATGAATTTCACTCATTTAATTTGCTAATTTTCAATGAGAAGCTAAGTACTACAGAGGCTGAATAAGTAGTTCAGAGGCTTAATAAGTTAGCTTGTGTTCGGAAGGTTAGACTATATTTCTCTTAACACATGAATTTTTAAAAATCAAAATAGTAATGATAAAAGAATTTTTAAAATAAAAAGGAGAATGTAATAAGCAGCATATTGATTTTTGTCCTTAAAGTGAAACTATTTACTACAGTCAAAATTTACAATAAGAGAGTCAATAAAATTTAAAGAGTAATGAAATTGAATTATAGCAACATTTCTGAAATTAAGTAGCAGAATGTGATTATCAATAACAATTTCAAACTTACTACATCCTGAAATTTTGTTTTGTGCAAGGGATTTGTCACTAATCTCAAAATCTTCGCTCACTTATTAAAATACTTTTTCCAAACTTCTTTTTTAAAGAACACTGACTTGCACAACATTAGGGGGAACAAAAATGACAATGCAAACAATAACTTAACAACAAAACTAATCATAATTGTAATCTTTATACTGGAGTACCATACAGTTTTGTTTTGATTGAATCTCGCCATCAGCTTTCTGAAATTGTCAAAGCCCTGTTTGTGCATTAAACACCTTCACATCTCTTCCTCTCCACTCTTGGCTCTTTTTTCACGCTCTCAGACTCTTGATTAGATTAAGCTCTTTGGAGTGGGGATGGGTTCTAGGCAGATTCTGTTCACTGCCGGCTATTAGTAATAAGACTTTTGTTCCATTGTTTAGGCTTCAACTGACTGTAGTGAGGGAACCACAGAAAAATAGTTTAGCAGTACCCTGGAATTAAGTAGATAATGCAGAAGAATAGCAATTAGTGCATGAGCAAAGAGTAAGAGTGCCCAGCAGGTGAAGGTGCAAGTGATGGGCAAAAAACAATTTAATTCAGGTGTGTAAAATATACAGAATACCTGAAAGAATTTTTGTCAAGAGACAGGTAAATTGTTGGCAAGAAAATGCAAACATCCAAAACATTTTTTGCTTATGACCTTCTGTGCCACCTGCCTCTGGGTTACAGCATGTACAGCTGGATCATGTCTGTTGATCCCACTCACAACAATATCTAACATGTTGTCACACTTGTTATGAACAGACTGAGATATGATAAGGGGTCATCACTATCTGATAAATCTTCCTTGCACCCTGAAGATAAGGTGCCAGATACGGGGTCTTGGGATCTCCTAATAAACCCTGTGGAACTCCCTGAAATCATGAATATAAAAACTGTGTGTGTGCCCAAGGAAAAAAAATTCTGAACAGTTTATAGTTTTATAAATTAAATAGTTCACATTACAGTAGTTTGGAGAAAATACTGTAGCAAAGAGCAGAGAGCTGTTCACAGGCTTTAGACTGGATGGAACAACATGAGTGTGTGACGTAGCAGGATGGGTGGGATGAGATATCTGACTGGCAGCAAATCTTTCAATCAGGAGGTTTTGACAAAGAATTTTCTGAGAAGCAATTAAGTCAGAAGCCCAGGTAATGCCTGGTAGCCACTGAATTCTGATTTTTAATTTATATCCGATTTTTATTTATTTATTTTTTTTGGCTATACTTTGTAAATCCCTGAGGGGAAATTGTCTTTTTGCATGACCCTTGGGTGTCAGAGCACAGTGACAGCCAATGTAAAGCACCTCCTGAACAGTTTTCAAGTTAAGGGCCTTGTTTAAGGGCCCAATAGAGTATTATCCCTTTTTTGAGTGTTTAAATAAATTTTGTAAGTAATTCAAATGTGATATCACAGTGTACTAAAATCTTAACTGAATCTAATACCAATAAATTCATCAAACACGCAACTTAATAAACAAACATGAGGCTGAGGTTCAAGTACCAGGTGACCTGTGTGTTGAGTTTGCAAGTTCTACCTGTGTTCAATGGGTTTCATCTAGGTGCTTGGGTTTTATTCCATAGTCCAAAAACATGCAGGTTAGGTGGCCTAGCAATGCTAAATTTGCTCTGGAGAGTTTGTGTCAGATCAGACTGTGATAGGCTGGGCTGTCCAGGGATTGATCTAGCCTTGCACCCGATAGATTGCAGCTTCCCTGCTCAGCATAAGTGGGTTTAAAAGATGGAAGACAGAAAATTAGTTACAAGCTGTCTTCAAATTGCTTAAAGAGGAGGGCGTCTGCAAATTCATCAGCTCACAATGGCAATTCATTGTAATTATTCTAATTAGATACTGTATTGCTACAGCCAGAGACACCATGGTTGTATCTGTACATAAAAATGTGGTCACAAGAGAGGAGCCACTGGACAAGGCAATTTCAGAAAAATAAATGTGTGAGGCACAACATTTCAGAAAACATGTAACAATTAAGACTGTAATAACAGGTTTTCTTATTTCTCTTTGCACATTTCTTTAAAATGATCAAATCCTTGTCATAGAAGTAAACAACAACATTTCAGAAAACGTAACAATTAGTATGTAATTAAAAGGTTTTCTTTTTTCTCTTTGCACATTTCTCTAAAATGATTAAATGTTTTGTTATAGAAGTGAAAAGAATTTCCTTTGTATTCCAAAACATATAGAGAGTGAGAAACTTTTTATTTAACCCACTAACATAACATATAACTTCATTGACAATATAATCATAATCTTATAATGTAGCACCCATAAACTTGGAAATGAAAGTCCCTGAAATACTGTAAGGAGGCTAGTCTAACATGATTACAAAATTACATGAAATTGAAGTATAATGATTTAAACTAAACACTTACCTGTGATTGCTGTTAACTGTATCCTTGGACCATATCACCATCCAGTTAATACACAATGTCACAATATACTTTGAATTAAATACGACTTCAGCAATGCAGTCAAAGCCTACTCCAAACCTGTAGCTAAATTAATTTTAATCCATCTGTGCCTCCAATGTTGTGCCAGTCCAAGGATTATTATTGTTATTTTTTTAATAATTTATACTGTAGCCTCTAATGTTTATGATGAGTTAGAACCCATGCTCCAACTGCTGCTCTTATTTAGTTTTTGTGTACTTTATTAATTCTATTGTAACAATTGTGAATATTTTCAAGAAATATTTTTCAAAACTTCTGATCATCCTTTGGAGCACAAAGCAAAAACCTATTTCTTTAGTACTGAACATAAGGTGAGCCCCATTCTACACTTACATTAAAAGCCATATTCAGCTACACTGCACAACTTTCACTGAAATCACAACAAAAGGATACGAATGAAAATAAACTTAAGAAACAAACAAAAAAATCCTAATAAGACTGTAGAAAGCTAGAGTCAATAACCTTTTAATTGAGTACATAGGCATGTCTGTGTGGTAGTGGAAGGAAAACCCATTTTGGAAGCAGAGTACATGCAGGCTTCACACAGACTGTGCTTGAGATTCAAATGCTGCAGTGCTAATCAGTGTCCTTTTCAATTTCCATTATGTCTGCTGTGTAGATGATTTGTAAGTATGCATGAGATAGAACAAATGGTAATGCATTGATCAACCTCTGCAGGACTTTGGTGTAATGTGTTTTATTAGTCAACTAGCAAAATACCCGCGCTTCGCAGTGGAGAAGTAGTGTGTTAAAGAGGTTATGTAAACATATATATACATATATATATATATATATATATACATATCTACATATACACATATCAACATATATATACACATACACACATACATACACACACACACACACACATATACATATATACATATACACATACATACATACACATACATATATGTATATACACACATACATACACACACACACATATATATATATATATATATATATATATATATATATATATATATATATATATATATATATATATATACATACAGACACATATATATATACATATACATATTTACATATCTACATATATATACACATATATAAATACACATCTACATATATATACACATATATATATACATATCTACATATATATCCATCCATCCATCCATTTTCCAACCCGCTGAAACCGAACACAGGGTCACGGGGGTCTGCTGGAGCCAATCCCAGCCAACACAGGGCACAAGGCAGGAACCAATCCCGGGCAGGGTGCCAACCTACCGCAGGACACACACAAACACACCCACACACCAAGCACACACTAGGGCCAATTTAGAATCGCCAATCCACCTAACCTGCATGTCTTTGGACTGTGGGAGGAAACTGGAGCGCCCGGAGGAAACCCACGCAGACACTGGGAGAACATGCAAACTCCATGCAGGGAGGACCCGGGAAGCGAACCCAGGTCCTCAGGTCTCCCAACTGCGAGGCAGCAGCAGACATACATATATACATACATACATTCACATATATATATATATATATATATATATATATATATATATATAGAGCCAAATCCCTGCGCTTCGCAGTGGCGAAATACTGCTTTTAAATTTTTATTAAGAAGAAAAGAAAACCTTTTTAAATTTAGGGAAAATATACCAATAACAGTTTGTTAAGGATCTGTTATTTTGTGAAGCTGCCTTAACACAGCCTCTCCGCTGTTTTATAAACGAACGCCATATAAGGCCGTCCTTTCTCCTTGCTTAGCGGTTCTGTATTCTTTTATTGTTCGTTTATTACGATTGTTATAGTTATTGTGTTGCTATTTGAGACTCACTTTTCTGTTCAGGTATCCATTTCCTTTATGTAGTCCGCTTATTCTCTGCTATTTTTTGTTCGTTTATTATGATTATAGTTATTTATTGATTTCCTTCTTTAGCTGACTGTCTGCTCATATAAGGTTCTCTGCTGTTTTTTTGTGAAGCAGCCTTTACACAGCTTTTCCGCTGTTTTAAAAACGAACACCATATAAGGTCTTCCTTTTTCCTTGCTTCGCCAAGGAAGCAGCCTTTTTATTTAATCCACGGGTTCTCCACTGTTTTTTTGTTCGTTTATTACGATTGTTATAGTTCTCTTTGTATACCACGTTGTCAGTTCAGCACTCCGGTTGTAATATGACCAAGCCGTGCAAGCTTACTGTTGAGAATGCAACGTATAGTTGTACAGGAGAAAAGCAATCTTGCCTCAAATCAATGGCAACCTTTTGTAGGTCTATGAACTTAATTTAAACTTTAGGTTTACACAGTGCTTTGTTTCCGAAGTACCTGCACTCATGAATATGTCTGTATGCATCAGTTGCTTCATATGTTCACATGAGCCGCTCTCTTGTGTGACGTTGCAATGTCCACGGCTTTATTTAATGTTAGCTAAGACCCGGCACTTAAAAGTTTCTCGCTACAGCAATTTTAACTCTGTTACAAAGTGATCCAAAGTCTCGTTTATACCTCGTGACTTCTCATTAAACTTGTATGTCGCGAATATGGTATTGCAGACGGCAGCGGGAGCGTTTCTATAAACTTAATTTAAACTTACGGTTTACACCGTGCTTTGTTTCCGCAGTAGCTGCACTTATGAATATGCTTGTATGCATCACTCAGTCGCTTCTTATTGTTTCGCTGCCTCCTCAATTGTGTAATGAATGTTTTCTTCAGCGCTCTTTGGGGCTCTTCCTTGTTTTGTACGTACTGCGTTCACAGTCAGTTCACGTGATTACGTGGGTGGCGTGATGACGCAATACACAACTCCGCCTCCCACGGCCATGGAGGTGCACTCTATTACAGTATATGGACAAAAAAGAGGTTCCAGTTATGACCATTACGCGTAGAATTTTGAAATGAAACCTGCCTAACTTTTGTAAGTAAGCTGTAAGGAATGAGCCTGCCAAATTTCAGCCTTCCACCTACACGGGAAGTTGGAGAATTAGTGATGAGTGAGTCAGTCAGTCAGTGAGTGAGTGAGTCAGTGAGGGCTTTGCCTTTTATTAGTATAGATACCACAATAAAGACAATAATGTTTTTAAAAACAAAAAAGGCTGAAATGTTTCCAAACCAACTACTTGTAATATGATTTGGTTGCTTAGATGCACTATTTTATATTAATTATTACTATCAAGTAGATTTAACCAGTGAATTTCCTTATCATTAATGGCATACTATTTAATAAAAAAGCTAAAACATTATACAGTATCATTTTAATGCATAAAATATTTATGAAATGGATGAAATTCAGTTGTGTACATTTTAATAGAATATTTACAGTGTTGATGCTTTATGATTTTATCTTCTAATGTGCCCTCAAACTGCTTTAAATACACAATTAAATCAAATGTACTGTATTATTATTACTTGCATTTTCTACAAAAGACATTTACTTACAATTTTCTTCTTGAGGATGCAAGCCCAAGAAGCACAAATCATGTTCACATGCTACAGTACAAAAACTGCTTAAAATCAATAACAGAAAAAATGGTTTTCAGCTTAAATTGCATAATTTAACAAAGGATTGTTGCTGAGCCTTTAATAAGGTTTGAACAAAGCCTTTTACACCTTTCACTGCTCCACCTGGTATATTTTCAATCTAGTGCAATTACATTACTGAAAATTTCTGAAACAGTACAGATGCCTGCAGTGTAGCATAGGCAGGGTACCACAGGATAACACAGTATTTCCCACTCTTTCTGCTTGGATGCATCTGTATGAAATAATTATTAACTGGCACACCTGAGAGATCTGATAAAAAACAATCAAAACTAAATAAACAAAAACTAATGGTAACCCAAATTAAAATCAACAATATATTAAACTTTTCATAAGAAAATTTTTACATGAAAATATACATGCAAATATAAAAGAAATCAAAACTTTCTCAAATTAAATCATAAGAAATGAGATAAAGCTCCGGTCATATTTAAACAAGCAAACTTGAAAAATTAATCAAAAATAAAGACAAGTTAATCAGAACAACTTATGGCAAAGGAAATGTGCTGTGGCCTACACCCAGTCTTGCACCTACAGTTCTAACTCTGCTGTGGCACAAGCTTGCCAGATTACATAATGCTAGAAAAATGTAAACCTTACCTTTAAGAATTACATAATTTGCATATTATTAGCTATAACTTCTGTGGAATAGGAAAGAACTAGGGGGCTCCGCTCCCTGCTCGCTTCGCTCGCCAACCCCTGGTGTTGGGTAATTATAAATAGCGTGATGTATGTATGAGATATAGCATAGTGTGAAGGTGTAGATGACGCATATAGGAAGCCAAGAATAAATTGCAAGGCACAGTGTGAAGATTTATCGGAAAATTTCTTTGTACATAACATTAGTAGTAAAGATGGTGTCTTGTTCTTGAATGAGTTTCTCTTGGCATGGATCATTTATAACCTTAACTTTAATGTCAGATGAACGTCGAACTCGTGAGAAGGCCACATAAAGTTGTCCATGTTCAAAAACGGGCTCAGAGAGGTAGATGCCAACCTTGTTCATGGTTTGGCCTTGTGATTTGTTGATGGTCATGGCAAATGCAGGTTTAATGGGGAACTGTCGCCGTTTAAGTGTAAAAGGTAATTTTAGGTCAGAACTTGTAAGGTCAATTGTAGGAATCAGAACAGTATTGTTAGCATGTGATCCTGTAAGAAGTTTTGCTTCAATAACATTGTGTGTCATGGAGTTGACGACTAAACGTGTAGCATTGCATAAACCTTGTTTAGTGTTAAGGTTTGTTAATAGCATGATTATTGCTCCGATTGTAAGGTTAAGATTGTGTTGTGGTAATCCGGCTGGGTGAATAGTGTTCAAATATTGTAAGGGGAAATTAAGATGGTCATTGCTGTCATCAGAGTCAACTTTGTCAGAGCTTAGAAAGTGCCGTGCCTCTACAGGAAGTAATGGAATGACTTGGTTATTTATGTGATCAACAGTAATATTTTTTGGACATAATATAGTCCGTTGTGTTAAAAGGGGTATTTGGTCTAATGAGATTGCTGTTCCAAATATCTCCGTAACTAAGTCGTCGCAGATAAAGGCTTGAGGAATTGTAATAATATCTGGGTGAAGTTCATCTGTATTGGTGAGTGTCCCCTCTCCTAGTTGTAATAACCAATTGTTCATTTCTGGATCTGGACATCGCATGTTTTGTACCAACCGTATCTTTTGAAAGCAATGCCAATTATCCGCATAACATTTTTTCTTCCGCGGTTTTAGAAGCGCATTGTAGGCGCCGACGTTTATTGTTTTTTTTTATGCGGGTTCGTGTTTGTGGTCCCGTTACTCGAGCTGTCTCGTTCTGCACCCGTGATCGTGAATTCATGACTCGTTTGTTCGTTATCGTTAGTAATATGGATAAGTAATAAGGAGGATCGCACTCACTGTTAATATGCGGACTGTTCGTTTCTTCGTATTATTACCATTCAGGTGTCGCGCCTGTATATGTATTGCTGTAGAAGAAAGATGTTCTCCTGAGCACCTTGTACTCTGTGTATTTGGTGACTAAAAACTTTAATTTCAGCAATGCTTGCAAGCCCTGGCTATGAACTGACAAAAATATATTGTGCAAGGGCTCAACAAAATCAGTTTCTATATGATTCAAACTGTTTTCTTGGTTAACTTCCTCACAGTAAATGAGACAGGGTGAAGAAGTCACAAGGTCGCAGGGGGTACGTGACATTTGTCTTTGGCCAATATTGGAGAATGCAAGAAAATGCTTAGTTAGAGATATAAGAAAAAGCTTAGCTTTTATATATTGTTTTAAGGAACTAACCGTTGTTGTTGTTTTGCAGTACTTGTGTAATAAAATCACAAGACAAAGCGCTATAAAAACTTTGGGATACCCTGGCCGGGGGGCAGATGAAGGGCGGTGTCCTAGGACTGCGCTTCTCTGTCATTTTACCTTTGCCTGATGTGTTTGAATAAAAGATTTTTACTAACTTTAAATATATCTCTCTGTCTTCAGTCACGAGAAACGACACCAAAGAAAAAGTGTCCACATTGCAGTCCGGTCTCTTGTTGTTTATGTATGACGTCGTCCACGTATTTTAAGGTGGACTGAACAATAGCTGAGCGCATTGCATGTGGAGAAATAGGTAAGCACTGTCTAAAATCTCCTCCTAATAAAAGTACCTTTCCTCCAAAGGGAATATTATTATTCATCAACGTTTGTAGAAGTTTATCAATGGTGTTGAGTAAGTGACTGGATGCCATTGTACATTCATCTATAATTAATAGTTTTGCAAGACGGATTTCCGGTGCTTGGAGGGTTTCTTCGTATTATTACCCATCAGGTGTCGCACCTGTATATGTATTGTAGTCCGGTCTCTTGTTGTCTATGTATGACGTCGTTTGCCTTTGTGTGCTTGCGTGCAACCAGTTCAAGCGCAGTTGGCTCAGTGATTTACTGGATTTCATCCATGGCATCAGTTGCACCTTGTACACATTGTTCAGTTTTTACAGTTCATTAGCAGTGTGTTAAATGATAATTGTGATGCTCTTTGCATGAAAAAAAATGTGTTCCATTAAAATTTCACTTTTTCTTTGTGAATTGTGACATTTACTTAAAAAGTGCAGCAAAAAGTATTTGGCGCCCAGGGATGCATTAACCCCCAAGTATGTGGCAGTTTAAGGGTTAAAGCCCCAAGATGCCGCCGAAACGTCCTGCACCTTCTAAGGCTTCTGGCAATGAAAACACGCCTGCATGAATTACAGTACATATAGCGGTAACATCTGTATTTTACATTCTAGCACTGCGGAAGACATAGCATTACAGTATACATGTTTACTTTTACATTCTTTATTTTTAGGTAATGTATTAAGCTGAGTTTGAAATTAAATTAAACTGTTTTGGGGGCATATTTAGTGTTTAAACTATAAAAATAGGCATTTTTTTTAACCACATCCAAAATTTGCGGTTTTTCACAATTTTCGGATGTTCTAGGAATGTAACCCCCGCAAATTCTGGGGGTGTACTGTATAAATATAATTATAATGGAGATAACATGTAAATGAAAAAAAAAAATTCTAGAAATAGGTTATATGCAACAGCCCAAATGATGACGCCCCTTGCCCCACTTTTTCATGCTGATTCGTTATTTGATTACATTTACCTTTAGCATGATTAAAGTGTGGTCTTGATTTGAAATGCAAACCAAATGGAGCAGTCTCTAAGCAAAATGCCACACGTCTGCTTTGCTTTTAGTTATGACATACATTCCATGGACATGAATTAAAATGCAATAATACAATACATTTTTGTATTGCATTTTAAACTGATATGAAAACTGAGTGCCACTGTGAAAAGCAACCGATTGTTTGGTTGATATGTTTTAAATTGCTACATGATAAAACTGCCAAAATGAAATGTCCCACTTCCATATGTATTGCCTTTCAATGTAGTTAACATGTTTTATTGCATTTAATTTTGGCATGGATAATCTTCCATACACAAAACCATATTACCGATACCCATTTTTTTTATGTTACTTTTTACTTTTAAGAAGATTTCTGACAAGGAGAAACTTTAAGTCATTCTGATATTTTTTGTTCCCAAAATAGGGAGAACCCCCAAAAGCTTGATGTTCTGCATATCTAGAAATCAAATGAGTAAAAAGTTATATCATACGTGGGGGTTAACTTATATTCACGAGTCAGGAGGTGGCAGACAAAAAACAGCTGAAAAGATTCCAAAATGCTCATAAGTAAGCCTTATGAACATAATAAGTAAGTATTTAAATACCCGTGAATTTACTTAACTTTTGAAAGTGAAGTGAAAGAGAACCATCTTTCGTTCCATAATGTGCATTGGTAAGAAAATACCCATTGTGACAAAAGTCTTACCATTCAGTCCTATAGATGCAGTACAATTCCCACTGTCACACTTCCCTCGTACATATCATGTACAACTCTTATGTACTTCTCTGCCACTCCCGACTTCCTCATACAATATCACAGCTCCTCTCGAGGCACCCTGTCATATGCTTTCTCCAGGTCCACAAAGACGCAATACAACTCCTTCTGGCCTTCTCTATATTTTTCCATCAACATCCTCAAAGCATCTCCACATCATCCAACCTTCTCTCTGTCTCATTCTCTTCATTCATCAACCTCTCAAAGTACTCTTTCCATCTGCTCAACACACTCACCTCGCTTGTGAGTATGTTTCCATCTTTATCCCTTATCACCCTAACCTGTTGCACATCTTTCCTAGCTCGGTCCCTCTGTCTAGCCAATCGGTACAGGTTCTTTTCTCCCTCCTTAGTGTCCAACCTCTCATACAACTCATCATACGCTTTTTCTTTAGCCTTCGCCACCTCTCTCTTCACCTTGCGCCTTATCTCCTTGTAATCTTGTCTACTTTCTGCGTCTCTCCGACTATCCCACTTCTTGCCATCCTCTTCCTCTGTATACTCTCCTGTACTTCCCCATTCCACAACCAGGTTTCCTTTTCTTCCTTCATCTGTCCAGCTGTCACGCCAAGCACCCTTCTTGCTGTCATCCTTACTACATCTGCTGTAGTTGCCAACTGTCTGGTAACTCTTCACTGCCACCAGTGCCTATCTCACCTCCTCCATAAACTCAACCTTGCAGTCCTCCTTTTTCAACTTTCACCATTGGATCCTTGGATCTGCCCTCACTCACTACCTCTTCTTGATCTCTAACGTCATCCTACAGACCACCATCCTATGCTGCTTAACTACACTTTACCCTGCCACCACTTTGCAGTCTTCAATCTCCTTCAGATTGACTCTTCTGCAGAGGATGTAATCCACCTGTGTGCAACTTTTCTGCATAGGATGTAATCCACCTGTGTGTATCTTCCTCCACTCTTATACGTCACCCTATGCTCCTCCCTCTTCTTAAAATACGTATGCACCACAGCCATGTCCATCCTTAAGGCAAAATCCACTATCCTCTGACCTTCTTCATTCCTCTCATTCACACTATACCTACTCATCTCCTCCTCGTCTCCTCTGTTCCCTTCACCAACATGTCCATTGAAACCCGCTCCAATAACCACTTTCTGTCCCTGGCTTTTTTTTTTTTTAATAAAAATACAAACGCAAATCTAAATGTTTTTCATTTGGGTCCAAATACCTATTCTTTAACGTTATCTTTTGTTGTTTTTTTTTTCAATCATTAAAAATTGTTGACAGCGTTGAAGGCGCGATTCTGAAAGATTTCATTATGTCATTTTTCTTTATTTCAAAATCAACTATTTTCCAGGACTGTTAATTATTTAGTCAGCATAAACCGATGCAGTTTCTCATTTTTTTCTTTGTTCATCGCAAAGAAAACTTTAAGAAGTGCTATGAAACTCGTGAACAGTACAATCTCCGCACAACTACCCACATGGACGCACTGGAAATTTTGCAAAAGACTGCTTCTTCCTTTTGGTCTAACAAGAAAAAGACTCTGCAAAAGTGTAGGCGCAGCATTAAGCATTTTTTGCATTGCATTATTATCTTTGGTGGCCATTTTTGGTCAAAAAAAATTAATTATAGTGAATTTTATATCTCTCTATTATATAAAAAATTTTGGGACGAGACAAGACTTTTTCAAAGAGACGAGGCGAGACATTTTCAGAGAGATAATTTCACGCCCCACGTGATGAGACTTTGTGCTAAGATATGAATTAAAAACCTAACAGGTCCAAGCGGGGGCGGAAATAAAAGACAAACAGTAGAATAAGAAAAGACAAAGAGTAGTAGACAAAGTGGAACGTCGTAAAGAGGTTCAAAAGCGTTGGCACAATACACATGCAGAGCAGTTTAGAGATTATGAAAGTACTTAAATTTGAAAGTCAAAAAAACTGATAGTAAAGATTGCATTTGCACTAACAAATGGAAATTATTACTCGGTGAAATAACAGAACAGCGAAAAGAGATTGAATATTTGGACATAGGTGATATGACAGAGATACTACAAGTTTAATTTCAAAGAAACCACAATTCAGTCAGGTTTATATTTATGATCACAGAGAAGCGATGTTACATGGAATCGAAAAAGAGTTAAAAGATCAAACATATTAGAAATTCTACAGCCAATAATGGATACAAATTCATATGTCCAAAAGTATTGCACTTTATACAAAATTTATCTGAAAAACATGGACAAAGTAGTTTTCCTGGATTTCTATATGAATCCAAAAGATCACGTTCGCATATATAATAAACCAACATGTGACAAATTGTCAGTGATAATAGTTTTGAAGGACAGAGATATCAAAGACAGAGTTGATATTCGTGTTTATCCAAAAGCACAGCACTAATTGTTGCGTGCAGCAGATCCGGGAAATGACTAGCACGTGGGGCCTGCACGGGGGTTGGTGAGCGAAGAGAGCATGGGGCAGAGCCCCCTAGTTTAATTTTAAAAAATCCATTAAACATGAAATTGTATGAATGTTTGTTTGGGCCAACAAAAAGTATTAATTATTTTGATACTTTGGTAAAACGGGATTTGACCTGTATTTATACCCAAAATTCCCATTATTCCTACTAACTACCTGTTTTAGTTAAAAATATGATTCAGATGCTCATATTTTATTTTTTTAGGCTAATTTATCAGAGCCTATTGTGTGACCTGTGTCTCAGCCCATATTACAAATTAAAGAAATTCCAAATTTTACATGCCACAATTAGCCTATTTTATAGGTCCATTACTGAAAGTGCTTTGAGATTTCCCCATTAATATTTGGCATGACAATATCTCTGCTAAGGGTGAGAGCAGTAAGAGACAGTGGTGTAGTGGTGTGTACCACTTCTAAAATCACTGTCTGTTAACCTGCTCACTTTTGCAGCTTGAACCCAAATACCCTCTGTTCTCTCTCATTCAATCTGATAAAAAGGCAAGGGACTGCTAGAGTTTGTAAAAGCACTTTATTTAATGTACAAGCAAAACACAACTGCAAAGAATTGGCCGTGTAGTTTCTAACCCTAATTTAATGTTATATGCAGGACTGAATTTGGAGTGGGGTCATATTTTCAGTTATTTCAGTCTCCAGTTTGCATTCATAACATGCCTATAAAGTAAAAAGTACATTTTCTAGTGGTATGGCCAACAGTCTAAATCATTAAATAACCCATAAGGTTACTGGTCTCTATCACTTGTTCACTATGTGACACTGCGTAACTCATTTTAACTTTACAGTGCTCTAACTGAAGAAATAACAAGAACACATGAACAGATGGAAAAAAAAACTCACAGATTTCACAAATTTTTTGCAAATAACATTTTGCAAATTAATATCCCACTTTTACACAAATTCTAATGTCATATTTCATATAATAGCAGAGTGTGGTATAAATCAGGTAAACTAGCATTTTTTAGCACACATTAATGTTAAACAAATGTTAATGACTGGGCAAAACAAGTGACTTTGAATGTGGCCGGATAGTTGGTTCTAATATCTCCCAAACAGCTGTCTTTATGGGCTTTTCACGGTATTTTGCATGAAGAATATTCTTGATTGATATACTAAATTACTGTATATTATGGTATTCCTGAATGTCAGATTTGTTTAATATTTGAAACCCTACAGCTGGGAATATCAAAATGTGCTGTAATTTTTAACAATATCCACTTATTTAATAGATTAAAAAATATACTTTAAAACTTTTAAATGAAAACTACACATGCTTTAATACTCATTAGGACCATTCATTGATTTGGTTATGGGAGGGTCTTTGTTAAAATAAAATTATAATGTGAACATGTCCTACATCTGTATTTGCTCAAAGGATGAGGGAACTTCAGTAATCATGGCGGCATAGTCAGACACTTGAAAGAGTTGCCACAGAAAATGCACAAAAAGCGTCTCACCAAAGACAGTCCTTTCACTCAAATCATGCCAGACAGATGCCTGAAAACTTAACTTGACAGCAAGAGCTTAATTAACTGGTTGCAAATGCAACAAGATCATCATACTGTTAATCAGATCGCACATTCATACTGCTGTCACCTCACAAAAATTAATTAATTTGTTTTTTCCTCCCATGTTTAAAAAGTATTTTACTGTTGTGGATATAAAAAAGTAAACAAGCATTTCCAAGCTGCAGCACACTGAATGGGAAAGACAGAGAAAGCCAGCAAAGATTCCAAGATGCAAGGCATAAGTAGATCAGGAAAAGGCAGCTGCATGCAAACAGAACAAATCTAAGGGAATGTTGTTAGTAAGGAGGCAGTAGCATAAGGAATAATTCACTTAAAGAAGACTGCCTTCAATGTGGGATACTTACGCCCTGGAAATCCTTGTAGGGATAGCAGAATGCGAAAGACATAAAAGAGAAAAGCTGGTGAGAAAACAGGGAACTCTATCTTCAGGGTGACCTGTTGTCTTGGATTTTGCAGTCATGCATCTCTTATATTGTGTTTACAATTTAACTTAATTTTCCTGATCCTCTACTTGCACGTAATTAATTAGTTATGCTCTGTAAATGATAGCTGCATGTTAATATTAATACAGTGACAACTGCATATTCAATTTAATCCAACTTTCTTACATAGAAGGACACATCTCACTGACACGCTCAGAACAATCTACCCATACAAAAAAATAACTAAGATAACAGACAAAAAGTATATTTTATAAAAATGTGATGAAACATAAAAGCAGAATGAAAACAAATAAAGTAATATATTTTAAAAAATCCACATCACTGACCTCTACTCATAGCCAGAAAGAGCCTCTTCTGGACATTCTCCAATGCTAACATGCATTGGCACACACCTTTTGAAGCATTATGCTGGTTGATGATTTCCACTTATAGTACAGTAATAATGTCTCTTGGTTTTGGTCACTGACTGACAAATATATTTGTTCACTTTTAACAACACACACATTGTGGGTTGTTAAAAGAACTCACTACAATCCACACAATTGATAATGTAAATAAACTGAATAATGCTACAGAGTTTTGATGACCGTTGCAAAATGTAATGAAACTGATTTTTTAAAGAGGTTTTGGATTTAAGGTACATAAATTTTAATCTTCACAATCAAACAAAATAATTTTACTTTTCTCTGCTATCCAGACCTTTAAAATTAAAAAGGAATCCAGAAAACATGTTATATTCTGTTAAGTGATTTCTCATAATAAGATGGGCACTTCATATTCAAAAGGCTATAATTGCAATTCAGGACCTAAGATGTAAATGTATGACTTGCCCACATTATAGTGTGAAACAAAAATATGTTTATTAAAAAAAGACCATCAAAAAAGGGCCTCTAATAAAATTTATCTCGCAGTGTTTCTGAAATTAATAATTTCCAATACAAAATTTCAATGGATATAACAACAACATGTCAAAAGAAGGATAACTGACATACTAAGAAAGAGAAAACTGCAAGTTCCTTTGACTGCTGGCCACTGAAAAAGCATGACGAATCAATATGAAATATAACATGTTAAAAACAAATACACTCAAACCATTTTTGATCATATTTTCATACTTATAAAGTAATGATTTTTTATAAACTATATGCTATGTTTTTATACCATTAAAATTTTAAATCACAGATGTATTTTTATATTCATCAGGTACTGTTTATAATGAGATTAAAAAAGAACACAAATGAATTCAATTTTCTCTACATTAAAAAAATATTAGTTTTCATTAAAAGGTTTTAACATACTGTACATTTATTGAGTAAAAAACTCACTAGCCAAGCAGTTTTATTTACAGTTTTGCCAGTTGGGAATAAACTGGCAATGCTGCTATAAATTGATTTATTATTTTTTTCTTTGTTACGGATATCTATGGGAGCAGCAAATTTATGAGAGTGTGTCTGCATTTTTCCAAATTTCACACCATTTTGTTATTTACCTCAAATAACCACTGAACCTCCTAATGTGGTTAGCAGAGTATGTTCACTAAGAAATGAATTCTAAGCTGGTATCTGACATCAGCTCAACTATTTTTTATACTTCTCCTAGGTTTTATAATCTGAAGGGCAGTATGCTTCTAGTCAAGCAAGCACTATTGCTGTAGTGTACTGCTTGAATTTAAATTTTAAAACTGCTATCATTTCAGCTTGACAAACCTTTAAAGTAAATGCCTTTAAAAACTGCCAAATTGATGATTCATAACTTGTGCTCTAATGTACAGCATACTGTAGAAGGTTTTATGGCTTACAATTCCCCCAATACTTTTGAATAGATGTTTTATTTATATGAATTCCGCTTCTTATCATTTAGTTAACATATTTTTTTGGATTTGATATACTTTATTAAACCCAGAGGGTTATGCTATTATGTTATTGACTTTCCACTTAACATTTATTTAAATATGTGATATTGACATTGATGGGAAAACTGATTAGGAAACCTCTTTTCAGAACTGTTATTGCTTGGCATCTTCATCCCATCATATTTTACTGGTTTAGAATTGATATATTTTGAAAAGTTATCAGGTCTTGTGATCATTTTCGTCATGTTTATGATGTATTTTCTGTGTACTGTGAAACGTTTTTGTCCCCGACTGCAGATATGTGTTCAGATATGTGATTAGTTTCCTTAGCTTGCTTTTAAATTTATATAATACACAAACTGTGCTTGATGACAGCTTTTGATAAGTGTTTTGGAACGCCTAAAAAAAAGTTTTCAATGGCAGGATATACTCCACTTTTTTTAATCTCAGAAGATCCTGACTATCCTTCCAGGATTTCCTCACAGAAAAGTTGAATGTAGCATTCCTTTTCTTCTTGTAGGTTCAAATTGTCATGTTGTGCACCACCTATTCTGTCATTTGATCTCTAATAACATATCTGAGACATTTGCTCTGAAACATATATGCATTATCCACTCTGACTCTAACTGAGCATGACATTTTGGTAGATAATATTAAGTTCATTTTAAATAATTAATATACTGATGTGTTATGGTTCCAGCCCTTCACCAAAACAGAAAACATATTGACGTCATTATGATACTCACTTTTCCAGGACTGCTAGTGCAATGTGTGGATTCACCCTGAGGTATCTGCAATTGGGTCGACCAAAATCAGCCAGGTAGGTAGACCAGTCCCACTGAATGAACAGATCTAGGAGCTAGGAAGAAACCAGAAAATATTTTCTAAAAAACTGTAAATTTAAAAGCTAAATTTCCCAATGGGAGAAATAAAATACACTTAAAAACTAATGATAGAGCACTAATTTGGCATGCTATAATAATTTAAGTCAAACCTAAGCTTCATTCTACAAACATTTTAAATTTAATTTGTTGTAATTCCTGAGATTTTCCATTCAGTTTCAGTTTCCATTTAGAAGCATAGGTAAATGTATATTTGTCTTTTTACTAATGCTAGAATTAGTTTATAGATGGTTAAAGTTAATTTTTGCAATTTAAGTAAAAATAAAAACTGGCACATGCACTATGATTAACAAAAAGAAAGAACAACATTGTGAAAATATCTGAATTTTAATCAAGTAAATAAAGACTCACTGGGCTTGTATAGTACAGGTATAAACTGAGGATTGCTGATTTATGAAATATAGTGAAAAGGAAAATCACACTCTCACACACACATATGACATGAAGAAACTTACTGAGTGGAGTGTCCACTAGCAACAAAGTAATAACCAAAGGAAAGCTAAATTCAACACACAAGGTATATTTAAAAAAAATATGGAATAAGTGGTAAATAAAAAAAAACAAACAAACAAAAAAAAAAAACAACTTACCAACATATTATTTAACTACAGTACATGCAAAATACTGACGGAAGCTACATTAACTACATCAAACATAAGGGACTGATAACTGCATTTATCCATGTAAAAGATAAACAAAATATTACTGGGGTGGTAAATCATATTTTTTTCTCCTCTTTAATACTTATTTTACATTTTAGTTTTTTATTGTACAGTTTTTAACTGTGAGGGTTCACTTTACTTGATATTCATTTTTATGCTATACTGCAATGCAGATCAAACTTTCCCAGTTGTATTGAACACTGTCATAAACAGAAACTGTGATCAATGCAATGATCATTGTCTAATAGATAGATAGATAGATAATGCAGACCTTGGCATTGTATGGCCCGCAGGCCAAATGCGTCTCTTGGTTTGGTTCTGTCTAGACCAGGGGTGTCGAACTCCGGGCCTGGAGGGCCGCAGTGGCTGCAGGTTTTCATTCTAACCCTTTTCCTAATCAGTGACCAGTTTTCACTGCTAATTAACTCATTTGCCCTTTGTTTTAATAGCCCTGTTATTAATGATTCAGTGCTCTGACTTGATTCATTTCTTCATTAAATGACAGCCAAACAGAAATGAGATGTGAAACAAGCCAACAGATGACCAGCTAAATTGGGTCTTCAAACTCCAACCAATTTCACTCCAACCAGTTTCTTAATGAGAAGCTGATTCTTGCTGTTAATTAAACTCGTTCTTTAATTCCATGGCTTGTTGCTGCTCTCATTCTGCCACAGCAGACATTTCCAAAATTGTTGATTTTCTGTTTTTTCTAAGAACACCGTCAAAATATTTTGGTGATCTGAGAGATCAGCCTTACTGAGACCTTCACCTTTCTTTATTTTCAGATATTGTGGATAGCTGGTCGTGTGGGCAGCTCGTTTTGTGTCTCATTATTGTTTTGCTGCTAATTAACGGAAAAGAAACAACAAAGGGACTGAGTCAAGTTAATTAAAATGAAGGCAAAAGAAGTTAATTAGCAGCAAAATACTGGTCACTAATGAAGAAGATGGTTAGAATGAAAACCTGCAGCCACTGAGGCCTAGACCATGGAAGATGCAGATGGCAAGTACTTGCCTAGTTATGTCAATCTGCATCACAGCTAGATGTGACCGTGCAGATGCAGATCACAATTGATATGTATGGGAAACAGTGGGAGACCGCATCAGAATGTACGGGATATAAAAGAGGGAAACTGCGGAAGACTGCATCAGAGAAAGGGGTGATACAGAGATTGTTCATTTTATATTGAATAAAGGAAGATGATACCTGTTTTCAACCTGTGTCCCGTCTGCATTTTGTATAAAGACATAAGAAAGATGTGCAGTAAAAATTGAAAAGTTGATGCGAAAAACAGATCATTCAACAAATATCGGACTCCAAAGTATTTTTTCCACAGAGGTTAGCGGTAAAGTAATCTATTTGGTATGCAGAGAACACATCACTGCATTTAAAGAGTAAAACTTGAGCAGTCATGTCAAGACCAAACAGGCCAAAAACTACAGAAATGTATCTGAAGAGGATAATGCATAACTGCAGAGGAATTTTTAAACTGCAAAAACAGCGAAGTCTTTTTACAAAGCTTCATATAGCAAAGGAAGGAACAGTAAAAGCCAGCTATATATTAGCTCACAAAATCGGCAAAAGAAGCAAACCATTTTCTGATGGAGAATTTGTTAGAGTGCTTATTGGAGTCAGTGGCAATCCTCTGCCCAGAGAAGAAAGAGGCTTCTGAACATCTGTCCCACTCATGGCGAATGGTTACAAGATAGATTCAGAAAACTGCAGGTAAGCTGGTACTACAGCTGAAAGGTAAGGTGGAAAATGTTGACTTCTTCCCCTTGGTTTGGGATGAGAGTTGTGATGTTTGTGACACAATGCAGCTGCTGATTTTTGTGAAAGTAATAATGAAAGACTTTGAAATGACAGAGCAACTGGCTTCTATGCAGTCAGTGAAAGGGACAACAAACCAATAAGGAATTATTTACTGAAATCAGTATGTGCATGCAAAAGTTAGGACTGCAGTGGAAAAAGTTAGTTGGTGTGACAAATAATAGTTCTAATTTGACAGGTAAAAAATGTTGGACTTTTAAAAAGAATGCAAGAAAAAGTGGCTGAGATTAACCCTGCTCAAAAACTCCTATTTTTACACTGTATTATTCACCAAGAATTGCTATGTAAATCAGAGCTGAAAATTAATCATGTTGTTGATGTTGTAATAAATACCATAAATTTCATCTGGGCTAGGTCGTTAAATCACAGACAGTTGGATGAGCATGAGACTGATCACACTGATCTTGGCTACCACACAGCTGTCAGGTGGCCAAACTTTGGCAAAGTGCTCAAACAGATTTGGGATCTGAAATCAGAGATTCAAGAGTTTTATCAAATGAGAGGAATACTCATCCCTGAACTAAGCAGCACTGAGTGGCTATCAGATTTAGCACTTGCTGTTGATGCAACTGCACTTAGTAATGAACTGAATACAAAATTGTAAGGCAAAGGTATTTTTAAAAAACAGTCATGGCCGAAATTTAAGTCTCACTCATCTCTCAATAATGCACTTGCTTAGTTGGAGTTTTATTTGTAATTCCCTCATAACTTACACTGAATAGTTACAGTATAGTATACAGTCATGGCCGAAATTATTGCCACCCCTGGAATTTTCACAGAAAATGCACCATTTCTCCCAGAAAATTGTTGCAATTACAAATGTTTTGGTATACACATGTTTATTTCCTTTATGTGCATTGGAACAACACAAAAAACTGAGAAAAAAAGCCAAATCTGACATCATTTCACATAAAACTCAAAAACCGGGCTGGACAAAATTATTGGCACCCTCAACTTAATATTTGGTTGCATGCCCTTTGGATAAAATAACTGAAATCAAGCGCTTACTATAACCATCAACAAGCTTGTTACACCTCTCAACTGGAATTTCCGACCACTCTTCTTTTGCAAACTGCTCAAGGTCTCTCAGATTTGAAGGGTGCCTTCTCCCAACAGCAACTTTGAGATCTCTCCATAAGTGTTCAATCGGATTTAGATCCGGACTCATTGCTGGCCCACTTCAGAGCTCTCCAGCGCTTTGTCTTCAACCATTTCTGGGTGCTTTTAGAGGTATGTTTGGGGTCATTGTCCTGCTGGAACACCCATGACCTCTGACGCAGACCCAGCTTTCTGACACTGGGGCCTACATTGCGCCCCAATATATTTTGGTAGTCTTCAGATTTCATGATGCCTTGCACAGAGTCAAGGCATCCAGTGCCAGAGGCAGCTAAACATCCCCAAAACATCTTAGAACCTCCACCATGTTTGACTGTAGGTACTGTGTTCTTTTCTTCGTAGGCCTCATTCCGTTTTCTGTAAACAGTAGAATGATGAGCTTTACCAAAAAGCTCTACCTTGGTCTCATCTGTCCACAAGACGTTCACCCAGAAGGATTTTGGCTTCCTCAAGTACATTTTGGCAAATTCCAGTCTGGCTTTTTTATGTTTCTGTGTCAGCAGTGGGGTCATCCTTGCTCTCCTGCCATAGCGTTTCATTTCGTTCAGATGTCCACGGATAGTTCCAGCCGACACTGTTGTACCCAGAGTCTGCAGAACAGCCTGAATAGGTTTTGAAGTTGATTGGGGCTGTTTATCCACCATTCGGACTATCCTTCGTTGCAGTCTTTGATCAATTTTTCTCTTCAGTCCACGTCCAGGGAGATTAGCTACAGTACTATGTGTTGTGAACTTCTTGATTATGTTGCATACAGTGGACAAAGGAACATGAAGATCTCTGGAGATGGACTGGTAGCCTTGAGATTGATGATATTTTTCCACTATTTTTGTTCTCAAGTCCTCAGACAATTCTCTGCTCTTCTTTTTGTTCTCCATGCTTAGTGTGGCACACTCAGACACACAACAGAAAGGTTGAGTTAACTTTTCTCCATTTTAACTGGCTTCAGGTGTAATTGCTATATTGCCAGCCCCTGTTTCTTGCGACAGGTGAGTTCAAACGAGCATCATATGCTTGAAATAAAACGATTTACCCACAATTTTGAAAAGGTGCCAATAATTTTGCCCGGCCCATTTTTGGAGTTCTGTGTGACATGATGTCAGATTTGGCTTTTTTTCTCAGTTTTTTCGTGTTGTTCCAATGCACATAAAGGAAATAAACATGTGTATACCAAAACATTTGTAGTTGCAACAATTTTCTGGGAGAAATGGTGCATTTTCTGGGAAAATTCCAGGGGTGCTGACAATTTCGGCCATGACCGTATGATATGCACAGTCTAGTCAAGGCCTTCATGAAGGAGCTGCCACTTCTCTCTCAACAAGCAGAGAGAACACACTGACACACCTTCCCACACTGAGAGGAAGGAATCTATCTGCTGATATGCAGACATGTTCCAGGCAGTGCATGGCGAGTTTTCCAAGCGATTTGAAGACTTCAAAGCCATCTCCTCACCTTCTCCATGTGATGTGGACAGTGCCCCCAGTGAAGTACAACTTGAACTTACTGACTTGCAGTCTGATGCATTGCTGGCAGAACAGTTCAAGTCAGTGCAGTTACTGACATTCTACAATTCTCTGAAAAAGGAGAATTTCCCACACTTGAGACACTACCTCAGATCAACATACATATTCATACATACATTCTCATTAATGAAATTCAACAAATCCAGGTACAGATCTTCTCTCAGTGATGACCATCTGTCTGCTGTACTACACATAGCAACATCAGGATTTACACCTGACATTAATACACTAGTTGAAGCTCATCAAAGACTTAATTCATCCCACTAAGTTGTCAAAGGTACAGAAACAGTAAAATACTTTATCAGGATTAAGGCAGTAAAATGCATTTATTTATTTATTTATTTTTTGTTTTACATAATCAGAAATTGTAGATTGTGTTAGAAAGCATGCTATAATGGGTGTATGTTCCATGGTTCAATAA
This sequence comes from Erpetoichthys calabaricus, assembly GCF_900747795.2. Classification (NCBI taxonomy): domain Eukaryota; kingdom Metazoa; phylum Chordata; class Cladistia; order Polypteriformes; family Polypteridae; genus Erpetoichthys; species Erpetoichthys calabaricus. The sequence continues at coordinate 40,509,120 of NC_041398.2, read as the reverse complement.
ATTAAACAAAATATGTGAATATGTGATCTATATTAATTTTATTATGGTGAAAAAAAGAAATATAACATGTTTACTGTAACAGCTGAAGCCAGTTTTCTCATGTGCCCCCCCCCCCCCCAATAAAGAATAGTTGCCCACCCCAGTCTAATGCAATTCGAGCAACGTACACAACTTAACAATACACTGGGCCGATAATGCTTTGATTACACTCTTGACATTTGCAAGACAGCATGGGTTGAAACTAAAACAACTTCATTGAGCTATTACCATTGTCACCAGATCCAAACAAGTTATGAAATTTCACAGTTGTGTATGTGACTCTTTAGAAAAAGAAAAACAAATTTAGCCTCATTCCTGATGTGAAAGGTAAAGTGGCACAAATCTCATCATCGCTGAGCAAAAAGGACTTTGGGTTTAAATCGTTTGGTTGAAATTGACTGCCCAATAGCCAAAGAAATCCTCAAGAACATCTAAGAGTAGACATACACTTTTTAATTTTAGCCCAAGTGGTCTTTCAAATTGGCCCTGTAATTTTGAGAAAGTTGTCAGTAATAGCTCTACTAAAAAGGCATCCAAGGTGATTATGGGCTTTCATTAGTGGTTTTTTTTTTTGAGTTTGTCCAGGGTGAGAGGTTACATGAGCTGGTTCTGCATTTCAGTTCCCAGTGGTCAATCAGAAAATTACTCCATGATCATGCTTTTGTAAACATGACCGCAAAGCATTTGTGGACAAATGGAAAGAACAACAACTTGAATTGTGGCAAGAGAGCCATCTATGGTATCATAATTGTTTCAAGAAACATCACGATCAGGTCAGAAGCTAAAAATTCCTGTAACAAGTAACAAAGTCCACTAAGCTAATCAAGCAAATTACCACTTCCATTCAGACACATTGGGAACCCTGGGATTCAACAATAAGGAAGAATGAATCTAGGTACTTTTACTGCACAGTGTTTGTGGCTGTGATTTTGTCATACTTTGACTATTATGAAGGACTATGGACTCCCATAGATTTATTTTTGTTTTTCTTTACACAGTATTGAATTGTGGCTGACTTGTTTATATTATGCACTGAAATTCCTGTTTTTCTCATTTGATGTAATTTCTATATTTATGTATATAGAGTACATTATACAGTAAAGCTTGTAACTTATCATTAACATATTAAAGCTGTAAATACAGTATATCCAAGAACACTTGGCCTGTACTTAACAAAGAGCACTATGCAAAAATTGAATTGAAAACTGCCAAGTTCTTGCATATCACTTGCAGCCACTTTGTAACGTCCATAAACACAAAAGTAGAAATAAAATTAAATTACCCACTTCATAGAAAGGATACATTATGACAAAATCTTAGCATAGTCCCATAACTAAAATAAAAGGACAGAAATGAATGAAATAACTGGAGTTCTAAATAGAATAATCTATGAGACTAATAAACACTTTCCAGCTTAAGTGTGAATTAAAATCTGACTTTGAGAAGGCTAGACGATAAACCTGTAAGAACAAAGTATGAGCAACCTCAAATTAGTTGATTTGGGAGGTTACAGCAAAGAGACACTATATTAAAATTAAAAAAAAACTGTGGTGGACAATTCACATATAACAAACATTGTACATTAATTCTTAGCATAAAATATTTATATTCTCTATTCATTAAAATACGTTGATTTGGACAGTTACACTGATCAGTGCAAATGTTCAGTACTCTGACTTGTTTAAGAACACTTGAACTCCAAATTCTTAGCTTTTTCACAGCCAATACATTTAAATATGCCCCTTTCATCAAAAGTGTTAACCTGAGGGATCAGATAGTATAAAAAAGTTACACGCCATGAGATGCAAAGATGATTTCTTATAAACCAGAAAACTTAAAAACTGTGATGTTGTGGAACAGCAGGACCTCACCTATATATCAGAGGTGGATTAGCAAACAGGTTCTACCTCCTCCCCATAAAGTACTGCAGGTTCACGTTACTTTTTCCCTGCCCAGGCTTGCTTTGAACAGGCCCTCAGGATGGGCTCTGAGCATTTGCAGAAGTAGCCTTGACTTGCACGCGTCAAACCATTTCATAAGTACAGAGCCTGTGAGCCCAGAGAAATGCAGCCTGAATCAGCTGAGAGATTCCCTGACCTTAATGTTACCTCTGATTTGCTGCATGGGGCTGCACGTTCACCTTGCCATGAACTTGGGAGTTTTATCTCCATCCCTGGGCTCACCTTGCATTGAACTCCAGAGTTATCGAAGAGCAATAAAACAAGCGTGGGAGAAAAGGTGGGGGAAAGAATTATGACTTCCTTTTAACCTGAAGCTAAACAAAATGCTCTAATAAAGCCAAGCTGCTTTCCTGTCACTGAGCCAATTCTTATTTATTTTCATTTCTGTTCTTTGCATTCTGTATAACCTAGAGGTCACTGTATTGTTATGAAATTACTCTGACATATATACTCAAATTATTTCATAAATTAGAAGTACCAAAACATACACTTTATTTAAAAATATTTTTATTGATGACAAAAGCAAACCCTTCTCTTTTTTTGAGAAGATGACATCATCTAAATATGCAGGAAAGAACACATGAAAACTTATCAAATATCTGAAAATTTTCATTTTGAGTTGGTATTTGGGAAACCTCCCATAGTTAACTGAATTGAGAAAGAACTAATAGTGTACAGAGCCCATAGTATTCCTTGAACCTGAAGAACGAGGATATTTTAAGGGAACTGTCAAGAGTATGTCTGCTGTGCAAGTCTGCCCAGATTGCATGAAACTGGTTTCTGTCATTTCCACAAAACCATGGAGCCTACTCCAGCATTCTTATACGTTTGCAAATAAATCTGATAAATGAAAGGGAAGACACACCCAACCCCAAAGGAATGCTCACATTTATCTAGAGTGAAAGCGTGCTGACATTATCTTATTTTTTATTAAAAAGGTGCAAGGTTATCCTTGTTATGTTTGCCTTAGATAAACAAGAGATGGCATGATAATTGTTGCCAATCTTACCTATCAAACTACTAGTCATTCCTAGGTAACAAACCACCCTGGCACCATAGTGACCTTTGGAGCTGCAGAAAATAAGACATTTTTACAGAAAACTGGATGTCTGTGCAAAGCAATATCAAAACTGTCATTTTGATCATAAAATATTTTCCAATGTAGCATACAAATCCACTATTTCCATAGGTTCTAGCATTAAACAAACTCACAAGGAAAAGACCCATCTTATCACAAGTTTCGAATCTATTTTGATGCCACTGACTCCAAAGATCCATGACAAAGCTGTGTTCAGGGAAAGCTGATAAGGAATTATAAAATTTAAATGTATTTTTTCAGCTGGTGATTTTATGCAAAGCAAGTTACAGTGCAAATGTTCATAGTTTGGCCAGGAGCGACTGAGCCTGAAATCTTGTTCTTTAAAGTCCCACATTACATCCATTATGTTGCATTATTTAATAGCAATTTCTAATATTCAAGAAAGCAGTGCACAAAATGAAGCAAATACAGGAGAAACATATAATAATACTTGATGACTATAGTTTTTCTAAATTCTTATGTCCTCACAGCATTGATTGTGCCTAAGGAAAAACTTTCTGAAATCTGCTCAATGATCAATTCTTGTGAAATATATTAACCAGAAGGTGGCAGAGAAAGCACTCAAGCTGCACTTCATACACTGGAAACACTGCTTTCAATTAAAAACTGTTACTTGAAACAGAAATTTAAAAACACACAGAGCAATACAAAAAGGGACTTAATGAGATGCCCGGTGAGCACAGCAATGACTCACATAGAGACCTCAATGGGCAGTTGAAAAGCAAATTCTGGTAAGTGAACTAATTTACTTATAAAGTAGCTTAAGTCTAAGGGATAAATTCCTGAATTAGCACAGAGAGAGAGAGAGAGAGAGAGAGAGAGAGAGAATCCCTGACCTTCCTGTTACCTTTAGTGTTGTGTTGGGCTGTATCCTCACCTCACCATGAACCTACACATTTTAACTTAATGTCTGGGTTCAGCTTATTGCTGAATGTAACAAATAGGAGACTGTCATGAGAAAAGAACTGTTTATGCCTAAGGTTTCTTGAATGCTAATGGACCACAAATTTCCTTTAAAATAAGGATGATACTGCTTAGTGACAACTATTCCCCAGCTAGAATTAAGGCAAAGCAGGTTTTATACTTGTACAAGAAGTGTGTATTGAGAAAAAAAGCTTATACTTTGTAAAATACTGCACCTACATTTAGAAACATACATAATACAATTCAAAGAATACCTGAAGTATAAAGTAACTTTTGGCAGGTAGTGTGTATTTACATATATATAATTATACACACAAACAGAGAGGGGACTGGAGACATCTTATTGAAAAGATGGTAATTATGTGTCCTTTATCTGGATAAAGAAAGTTTTAACTTCTGTTCACTTAAGTGTGAAAGTTCATCCATCCATCCATCCTCTTCCGCTTATCCGAGGTCGGGTCGCGGGGGCAGAGATGAGCAGAGATGCCCAGACTTCCCTCTCCCCGGCCACTTCTTCTAGCTCTTCCGGGAGAATCCCAAGGCGTTCCCAGGCCAGCCGAGAGACATAGTCCCTCCAGCGTGTCCTGGGTCTTCCCCAGGGCCTCCTCCCGGTTAGACGTGCCCGGAACACCTCACCAGGGAGGCGTCCAGGAGGCATCCTGATCAGATGCCCGAGCCACCTCATCTGACTCCTCTCGAGGAGCAGCGGCTCTATTCTGAGCCCCTCCCGGATGACTGAGCTTCTCACCCCATCTTTAAGGGAAAGCCCAGACACCCTGCGGAGGAAACTCATTTCAGCCGCTTGTATTCGCGATCTCGTTCTTTCGGTCACTACCCATACCTCATGACCATAGGTGAGGGTAGGAACATAGATCGACTGGTAAACTGAGTTTCGCCTTGCGGCTCAGCTCCTTTTCCACCATGACAGACCGATGCAGAGCCTGCATTACTGCGGATGCCGCACCGATCCGCCTGTCGATCTCACGCTCCATTCTTCCCTCACTCGTGAACAAGACCCAGAGATACTTGAACTCCTCCACTTGGGGCAGGATCTCACTACCAACCCAGAGAGGGCACTCCACCCTTTTCTGGCTGAGGACCATGGTCTCGGATTTGGAGGTGCTGATTCCCATCCCCACACTCAGCTGCGAACCGATCTAGAGAGAGCTGAAGATCATGGCCTGATGAAGCAAACAGGACAACATCATCTGCAAAAAGCAGTGACACAATCCTGAGTCCACCAAACCGGACCCCCTCAACGCCCTGGCTGCGCCTAGAAATTCTGTCCATAAAAGCTATGAACAAAATCGGTGACAAAGGGCAGCCCTGGCGGAGTCCAACTCTCACTGGAAACGGGTTCGACTTACTGCCGGCAATGCGGACCAAGCTCTGGCACCGATCGGACAGGGACCGAACAGCCCTTATCAGGGGGTCCGGTACCCCATACTCTCGGAGTACCCCCCACAGGATTCCCCGAGGGACACGGTCGAATGCCTTTTCCAAGTCCACAAAACACATGTAGACTGGTTGGGCAAACTCCCATGCACCCTCCAGGACCCTGCTAAGGGTGTAGAGCTGGTCCACTGTTCCGCGACCAGGACGAAAACCACACTGTTCCTTCTGAATCCGAGGCTCGACTATCCGACGGACCCTCGTCTCCAGGACGAATAGACTTTTCCAGGGAGGCTGAGGAGTATGTTCCCTCTGTAGTTGGAACACACCCTCCGGTCCCCTTTCTTAAAGGGGGGGAACCACCACCCTGGTCTGCCAATCCAGAGGAAGTGTGAAAAGTGTGAAAGTTATACACATAAAAAAAATGTCAATGCTACAAATAGTATGAATTGTGCTTTCTTTTCATAGGTCAATCAGTGATTGAATTTTTGGACATGTAGCGTGGTTCCAGTTATGTGTGCATTATTAACAGATGTTACTTTTTAGCAATTAAACAACCAAATATATTGGCATGTATTTATTTGAAGTTCTCAACTGTCCAACATCCACATTGGGTGACAGCTAAAATAAATGACATTTTTTAATAATCTTAACATTTTAAGTAAAATAGATATGGTGTTAGAATAGGGTGCTGTCAGCGCTGAGTCACTGCCATTGTTAATTTATGAAAAAAGTGGTAACGCTGGAACGTGAAACTAAATTAAGTTGGCTACTCTTGAGACAGTACAAAATCAGTACAAATAGAGTGAAATATATATTAAATTTCATACAAATAAATGTCCAATCTGACAAGAAGAAAACAGATATGACAATCAAATTAGGGTCACAAAATACTGGATTAGAAATTATAGTGGAATTCTCTCTGCATACTATGGCAGAGTGAATACAGGTGATCAAAATAACTGAAGTGTTTGCACATTGTCTATGCTTCATGGAGTGCAAATCACGAAAAGTTACTACTTGCTCAGCAACACACTTGGGAAGAACCATTGGGAATACTGTACCCACTTCTGTTTTCCTTATTACAAGGAGGATAACACACCACTAGGGAAGTTCTGACAAGAATGAAATACTGGGTTTGCAGGGTACAGGGTTTGTGCTTTAAGTGCAGAATGAAGGACCTGACAATTAGCATGAGACATGTCTGAAGAGTGTAAAATTGTAAAAGGAGAAAGTAAGACAAATGCAGGTTGCTACTTAGGCTGAATTGTCAGTTCTCTTCAAAGCTTTACTTATTATGTGGGGGTATCATCTCCATTACTTCAAATTGTAATACAAAGTTAGTGCCACAGCAGAATACATTTGCTTTCCTATTCACTTTTTATTCAGTTCCTGCAACATTTCTCTTTCATAATTGCTTTATCAATCTATAGCCTTTATCAGGTAGACAAAAGGGCTGAAAGCATATAATAAATCAGGAACCAAAAACTGATGAAGAGGATATGTGTATCTCTACTTTAAACACACTGCTATGTGTTCCATTCTTCCAACTGATCTTTAAGTAACTGAACTAATTTGGTTTCAAGGTTCAGGCAGAAATGAGAACAAAAAGGAAATATCCTAAATAAGATTTTGATTTACTGTAGGGTACTCTGAAGTATACATCTATTTTCAACCTGCTATGCGAAGGACATTTGGAGAAATCAATCACACTAACCTACACATCTTTGACATGTGAGACAAAACCCACATCAACTCAAAAATAAGGAATACTGTCTGCAATCACAGAAACTAGGCTGTGTTTTGAAAGTCCCTGGAGCAGTGAGAGATGGTAAATTAACTTGCAAAGGTTTAGTTGTACTGTTTGTTTAAACATGTAGACCATAAAATTGGCTACTATTAAAAAAAAAAAGAAATGAAACTTAACGTAAAAATCCGCTCAAAAAAAACAAACTATCCTGAAACTGAATTTTACATTTTGCGAGAAGCAATATCTTTCTTTGAGTCAAGGTGCTAGATATGCTCTGTAACACAACCCTACCAACTAAATGTAAGAGATCCTTTTATCCTCATCAGATCTGACAAGGTACATGCTACCAAAGCCATTTCAACTGAAAAGCAACATCAAGTATCATGTATCATCTGTCAGCATGGTGAGCAATTGAGCTCGCAGTCTGAGACTTTCAGAGGTTCAGCTTTTTTTCCTCCCTATGTTTCTACAGTATACAATGACGAGGCACAATGCCCAAAAATGCTGCAAACAGTGAGATAGCGCCCTCCATTTCTATATCCCTGTACATGACAGCTTTGCCTTGGTATCTTTAAAATGGGCCTCCTCACCTCAGGCTGAAGTTCAAAATAAGGGCGCTCAACTTCAGTGCAGAGAAATGCAAATGACTTCTGCATTCCTTGGCGTCCTCACCTCTGGATGGCCTCCGAGGTGCTACATTGTTTTCTCAATTCTTGGCAAGCTTTCCTTAATATTTTTTTCGTGTTATGAAACAAGACAATAGCAAAAGTAATAACAAAAAAACAAAAGTGAATGAACCCAGACCAAAAGAATTACATTCAGTCCCATGACACAAGAGGAACAAAAAAGCACCCATCAGGTGGCTGAAGTATGTTTTTTTCCTGTAAAGCAGTTTGGAGTTGGATATCTTGCCAGTTAACCCATGACACTGCAGGAATCACAAAAATGTCATTCCACACAAGTTCTAACTTTGTTCATACTTTTAGGCGTTCACTGTCTTTTTCATGACTGAAAATAATAATTTTCTTCTTTGAACATTGCATTATCCCAGGAGATATGATGGGCAAAAAACTAGTTACCACTGAGGGATACTCTAGTTGTATTTGATTACTTTTAACTTATATATTTTCATCTGTATTAAAAAAAAAACACAACCACATTTTCAAACTTGTCCTTTACAGTGAGCCTGTTGGGAGAAGAAATGCATGCCAAAAGTTCAATTGGGTATGTAGCTCACCAGTCCTTTCTACCCTAGAGCATGGGGATTTTAACAGTTAATAAAGCTGTTCTGCTTAGCCTCAGTAAGCTAATTGACTAAAACTAGAGGCCCACACAAAGTTTTGATTATGCCTGAAGAGGCATCTACAAGGTTTTTTGAGAGGGGAAAAAATAAATTAAACCCAATTCAATTCTTAACAATCTGATGTAGATTAGGTTGCGATGGCGTGGATAGCAAGGTTACAAGTGGTATGGGTTGTTTGCAGGGATGGTATAGGGTTACAACGTGACCATACAGATATGACTTGTCAAATCAACTCTTTTGAATGAACACTGATGATGTATAAATGGGCTAAAATGGCAGCGTTGGGGAAGTGATGTACTCTAGTTATCATATGAAGTGTGCTTGTCTTGGAAATTTAGATAAAAGCTATCAGTGATACAAGGAAAAACACCCAGGGGGCCTTGAACAACAATCTACAAGATTTTCTGCCTAGCCCAGCTACAGAGAAAAAAAGGACAGGAGGTCACAAAAAGTTGGTAGAGGTTAGAAGCAGAGCCTTCAAAGAGGTGCATCACATTCTACAGGAATAACAGAGTTCACTTTATTATCTATAAGACTTAAAGTTAATGGCCACACCAAGCTATAATTAATTAAACACATGTCTCTGTATAGTTTAAAGAGAAAAATAAAGTTTGTAATTTTCATAATAAGGCATTATTTGGCAAAATAAGAAGCATACTCTTCCAAAACAGATTTTTTTACCCTTTACAACACCCCCCATGTGATGAACATGAGCTGAGGACTGGAAATAATAGTGGCAGGAGCTGGATGGGTGCAAGGTGAGGAAAGGGCCTGTCAAGTGGGCATAACGGATAGAACAGAGTGTTACACTTGTTAGGCTGGGAAATACTGGTGGAGCTAATTAGAGGCAGGACCAAGGCCATGGGATGTTGAGAGTCAGATGAGAATGACAAATGAGCTAAATGAGATAAGCTACTGATAAGAATTATAATAAATGTAAGATGGCCCCATTGATGGGAACTCATTTCAATGAATTGAGATACTTCTGTACTTTTTGTAATAAAAGAGTACCATTCTGCCTATACATCCTTAAGTCTCCAAGTGCCTTCTTTGAGCAGCGTGTTTCTGCCACAACATGGTGCATGAAACTAAATACAAGTCAAAAGCAAACAGACTAGGAAGGTGTGAACAGTTTAAGGGACACATGGTGGATAGTAAGTTTTTTAAATTATTGTCACAGGATAACAGTATGATATAAAAAGATACAAAATAAATAGAAAAGACAGACAAGCAATAGGCACCATCTCTGTCAATAATATGGTGGCAAACATTGACCAATACTATACAAAATAGCAATGTGATGATGTCATAAAAATAATAAAAATCAGTATCAGAAATAACCATATACAAATAAATGCAATCACCTTCATAATTAAAAGGTTTCTGATATGTATGCCTTATGACAGCATGAAAGTAACAATTAAAAAGTAAATCAGACATGTCAGAAGGCAATTAGAAACAAATATTGCAAAAAATGAAGTTGACACTAAGAGGATATTTCAGTAAGAGAACAAACAGTGGGTAAGTGAAATGTATTAGGAACATAAGTGTTACATATAAACTGAAATCTGAAGGTACACCTTCAAAAAAAGACTACGGACTTTTATTAGATAGTGTGAAAATTTATACAGAATTCTTGATTAAGTTCAGCCCATAATATGAGGTCAAAGGAAGTTTAGATTAAGTTTTACAATGTACTGGTAAGGCCTGAAAAGGATTATTGTGTGCAGTTTTGCTCTAAAATAGGTTGAATGTTCTGGTTTTATCAAGAAACATTTTCTTATGCTCCAAATCTTGGCTTCACACTGTACATATATTTAAAATTCTTCTGGAATACCACCAGTTACTAAATTTTTTTAAAAATTATTAATATATACAGTATACTCAATATACAATACTTAAAATATTATGTCCTGAGACCAGTCAACCAGGTAATTTACTGGATTCTAGGGTGCTTGCTTATTATATCATGACCACCTCATCTATGAATCTCAGGACCATGTACTATGTATTTCCCATTACCTTTATCTTCTTCATTTTTTGTCTGCTCCTGTTAGGGGTTGCCACAGCGGATCTTCTGTTTCCCTATTTTCCTGTCCTCTGCATCTTGCTCTATCATATCCACGACCTTCATGTCCTCTCTCACTATATCCATAAACATCCTCTTAGGCCTTCCTTTTTTCCTCTTTCCTGGTAGCTCTACCCTTAACATCTTTCTCCCAATACACCCAGCATCTCTTCTTTGCACATGTGCAAACCAACGCACTCTCACCTCTGTGGCTTTGTCTTCAAACCATCCAACCTGAGCTGACCAATTTAATTTAATAATTTACTTATTTCTAATGCCGTCCATCCTCGTCACCTTGTTGCTGGTACCCGTCTGTCACAAATCCCTCCTGACACTCTACTCCACCGTGTTTACACTCTCTACTTCCCCTCTCTTTCATATTTCCCATTACTCTATACTGTTGAAGTATTTAAACTCATCCATCTTCACCAATTCTAGTCCCTGCAAACTAACCATTCCTGACCTCCCTCCCATTCATACACATGCATTCTGTTATTGTCCTACTGACCTGTATTCCTCTCCTCTCTAGGGCATAGCTCGACTATTTTGCTAGATCAATATGAATTTCCCACTACCAAAATAACATAATTACAAGCTAGCCGTTTGTTATATTTCAGTGTTTAACAAGAATAAAACAAACCTGTAATTATACTGTGCTGTACATGTGTGTGTTGTGGAGTGGACGGTGTGCTCTCTGTGAGTCTGTAACTGTGGGGTTTAGCTGTTATTAAATTAAATATTTGCTTTAATTTCTACTGTTTCCAGGTAAGTCTTGTCATATTTGTTTCCAATCAACCAATGTAAGAAACATATCAGTGATTTACAGTATATAATAAAATGTAAATAAACTATCAAAACTTTCTTACCATTTTCCAACAATCTAGTAGTGACTGTAACATTGTGTCTATTTAGGAACAAAGCTCTCATGTGGAGGTCTGAAGTTCATTGCAAAAATGTACAAAACTATTAAATAGGCTTTGATTAATACAAATTTGTCCCTTTTTATATTCAACGATGATAAAAAAAACTAAATAAACTAGAATCACATGTAAATGGAAAAAAAAAGCTTTCTCAGGGACATGACAATATGACCAGAATCTGTAATGACTGTGAATCCCTTCAAGAATACAGTTAGGAATGCCGGCTAACCAATGCACAGCCTGAATGAAAACAGGACTAGAAAAAGCTTCAAGCAGCAACCATTCAAATGTGTTAATCAGAGGTGAAAAGGTATCTCTCGTGCAATAAAATTGGAAATAATTTATAATTACATGTCTGATCAGTCTGTATAGCATGTTCTTAATGCTGAGATAATGGAATTAATCAAACAGTTGTTAAACACAGTGTTTGAAAAAAGACTTGAGTGACGTTTCAAGCCATGTATTAGTTTTACAGTTTTAAGTCATACTTAATCCTGAATTGCAGGAATAAATTGTGAATAATTCTCAGGCAATAGCGAAGTTTCAGATGTTCTCTGGTTTTTGGAACCAGGGTTTACTTTACCATATTAAAATTCAACACTCACTGTGAACCTTGTGCTAATGTACTTGGGCTTATTTGTGAAATAGAATAAAACAATATAGTGGCTAAATAATGGAATACTTTTAACGGCTGATTTCACATAACTGAATGCTTTAAAAATAACTAAAAAATAAAATAACAAACAATACTCTATAGCAGAGGTTTTCAACCCACGGCCCAGTTCCTAAATGAAACTGACAAACACTTGCAAATCATTCCTAAGCTTGGTTCTATTTAAGTGAGGCTTAACATCACATTTTCTGTAAAGGCTCATAATCCATTTGTGTCTGTGTGAAATCAGTTTCTCAGAACTTCAAACAGAGCCTCATGCTTCTAGTTGTGTGTTGTTTTCCTTACATGCTTTGACCAGGAAGTACAAATGGTAGACAATTAGGATGTTCTGCATGCAAAAAAAGGGAGGTGATGAAAATCAAGAGGTGGTGTGGTACAACTGGAGAGCCAATAAACAGATATATGGGTCACCTTGGGACCAGGGATCATAAAATACAAGCAGAAAGTGTTAATAGAATGAAGACATTTAGTTTGCTGCCACATCAATGTGTTTTCACTAACCTGACTCTGAACTAGGGCGGCACGGTGGCGCAGTGGGTAGCGCTGCTGCCTCGCAGTTGGGAGATCTGGGGACCTGGGTTCGCTTCCTGGGTCCTCCCTGCATGGAGTTTGCATGTTCTCCCCGTGTCTGCCTGGGTTTCCTCCGGGCACTCCGGTTTCCTCCCACAGTTCAAAGACATGCAGGTTAGGTGGATTGGCGATTCTAAATTGGCCCTAGTGTGTGCTTGGTGTGTGGGTGTGTTTGTGTGTGTCCTGCGGTGGGTTGGCACCCTGCCCGGGATTGGTTCCTGCCTTGTGCCCTGTGTTGGCTGGGATTGGCTCCAGCAGACCCCCGTGACCCTGTGTTCGGATTCAACGGGTTGGAAAATGGATGGATGGATGGATGACTCTGAACTATACAGAATTAATTTCCTCTAGACAACATTAGAAAACTCACACACACACACACATATATACAGTGTGTATGTATGTATATATATATATATATATATATATATATATATACACACACACACACACATACAGTGTAACCTCAGGTCACGAACGTCTCGAACCACGTACAAATCAGGTTATGACCAAAAAGTTCGCCAAACTTTTGCATCTGTTCACGACCACACACTCGGGTGACGAACAAGCCAGTTTCCCTTCAGTTTCGTACGTGCCGATGATTTCCGCACGTGTTCAGTCTCTCCCTGTGCATTCGCTGTGAACTCTTTGTGCTCTATTTCATTTCCCTTCTGGTTCGTACACACCAGTGATTTACGCACATGTTCAGTCTCTCCCTGTACAGTACATTGTTCTCGGTCAGATGTACATCGCGCAGAGAGACTTTCTGGTATAGTGGGTCCATAGCTCACGTCAAGAGGCCAGTTTTAAATAAATAATCGCCACGCTACAGCTGCCACATCCTTGTCATAAATAGAAGCGCGAGGCGGCTAAAGGGAGGAAAAAGAAAAGAAAGATGGAGGTTGCAGAGTGAGGAAGTAAGCAGGAAGCAGTGTGGAAAGAACCAGTGTGAGCAAGCGCGTGCTCGCAGGCAGGCAGCTGGACAGTGAGTCCAAGCAGGGGTGTTTGGCAGAAGGAAACAGTTGCTCCAGCAGAGCGATCAAGGAGCTGGAGTGACAAGAAGGACAGTTGGCCGCATAGGCCGAGAAGACAGTGGGGGTCACCAGTCAAAGAATGCACTAGGCTTGTTTTTAAAGAGACTGCTACCAGCATTGTTTTAACCTAGTTGTATTTAATGAAGACTTTTTCTAATGGATTTTAACCTCCACTTCACTTCTGTTTTTATGAGATTATTTATTTATTGAAGGATTCTGAAAGCACTGCACTTTATTTAATTTGGACTTTGTTTTTGATTGTTGTTTTGTTGATTTTAATAAAAGCACTTGGCACTTTTTGCACCATCCCCTTGCTTCATTGTAGTGCTTCACTGTCGTGCTCATCGGTAACATTACTGACTGTGACGGGTTTAAGGGCTCCTGGAAGCGAGATGGGAGCATGCAGCGAACCCGCATCGTCACAGACTTTACCTCAAAACTGTAATCTCCTCTCCACCCAGTTCCTCCTCACTTCCTTCATGCCAGAACTCGACTCATGCAAGGTTAGTTTTCTTGGCTCTTTATGGCTAGTTTTTGTATAAATTACGGATTTTTCAAATGTTAATTTTTTTTCCCTGTGCTTAAAACTCATTAAAAAAAAGTGTTTACAGCTAGGGCGGCGCAGTGGGTAGCACTGCTGCCTCGCAGTTGGCAGACCTGGGTTCGCTTCCCGGGTCCTCCCTGCGTGGAGTTTGCATGTTCTCCCCGTGTCTGCGTGGGTTTCCTCTGGGCGCTCCGGTTTCCTCCCACAGTCCAAAGACATGCAGGTTAGGTGGACTGGTGATTCTAAATTGGTCCTAGTGTGTGCTTGGTGTGTGGGTGTGTTTGTGCGTGTCCTGCGGTGGGTTGGCACCCTGCCCGGGATTGGTTCCTGCCTTGTGCCCTGTGTTGGCTGGGATTGGCTCCAGCGGACCCCCGTGACCCTGTGTTCGGATTCAGCGGGTTAGATAATGGATGGATGGATAGATGGTTTACAGTTAGCGGTTCGTAAGGCTATAGCGTGAACTCTTGCAATGTTAGTTTTCTCTGTTCAAGGTTTTCTCAGTGTTATTCAATGTTTTTACATTTAGTTTACTATTACACTGTGCATTCTATGGTATAATTAACTATTTTTGTGCTTAAAAATCTTAAAAAAAACATATATTTACATACAGTTTGTAGGGTCTGGAATGGATTAATTGTATTTACATACAATCCTATGGGGGAAATTACTTCGGGTTGCGACCAGAGTGTTGGAACGAATTATGGTCGTGACCCGAGGTTCCACTGTACATATATATACATACACATATATACATATATATGTAATTAATCGTGATTAATCTCAAATGTATTTTTTTTAATGTTGAAATTTTGCCACAAAGATTTTTAAGTGCAATAAGACCATATTAAGAAGAATGGACACAAAATAATGCAATATAAATGTACTTCACATGTTCAGGTAACTGGAACAAGAGGAAATAAAGACAAAGAGTCAACTCTGAGGAGGCTTTATTCACTCATACTCTAGGTCAGTGCAATGCTGAACACAGAAAACAAACAATGGGATTTATATTGTAAAACAGATGACATATATTTAAGACATGTAGTCTCATACTGCAGTCTCCATGTATTTCTCAATAATGCTTAATAAATTTCACTCAAAAGCAATACAAAAACTCCAGAAACAGGATTATATAAACAGAATACAATTCAAAATTGTTAAACTAGTTAGCCAAGGTTGGCCTTTTGGATTATTATGAATAATACACTATTTATATTTTATTAAACCAAGTCAGTTGCTTAAACATAAAAGTTTGGTCACATTTCCAGAGGACAAGGCAGCTCGCTTTTTCTGCACAATATGCCCAGAGAGTGAAAACAACCTCTCGTAAGGCACTGTTGTGGCAGGTGTTGCCATGTACTTGCGAGCAAGGCAAGCTAGCTCTTTGTATACCAGAGCATGTGAGGACCACCACTTTAGGGGGCAAACCTCCATGTTGATGAGATGCTCTGCTTTATAGCACTCCAAACATTTTTGAATACAGTCCTCCTCTTCATTAGATTCCGACTCTGAAGCCACTAGGAGAGAT
This sequence comes from Erpetoichthys calabaricus, assembly GCF_900747795.2. Taxonomy (NCBI): domain Eukaryota; kingdom Metazoa; phylum Chordata; class Cladistia; order Polypteriformes; family Polypteridae; genus Erpetoichthys; species Erpetoichthys calabaricus. Next base: position 40,493,318 of record NC_041398.2, on the reverse strand, counting down.
GCTTTCTTATTTGGGGGTTCTGATGTTGCAGCTTGCACTGGTTGCTGTATCTCTTCTTTGAGGATACCAGCAATTAATTACCACACCTCAGCTCTGTTTGTTTGTTTTTTTTTTAATCGAACTTGCAATTAAAAACATTCTTTGTGGATGTACTGTTATGTAATAGCACAACATTCACAGGAGAGAATAGGCAATGAGTAGAGGATGAGAAGCCCCCCACCCAATCCAACTTAAACTCAGCGCTACTACTGTTGCATCATGTGAGGAGGAAGCCCCTGCCACTAAAGGTCTCATTATCTGACACAAAAACACGTTCGAGTTTAACGAAAAGTGGCTAAAAGATTTCCCAGTCTTTTCTTTTTTATGATCAGTCCAATGTTTTGCAGGTACTGATAAGCATTGGGAGAAATGTTGGCAGGCACAATGCCGTACATTACTGGAAATCTGGAAAGCTTTTCAGAAAACAAAGTAAATTAAAAAAAAAAAAAAAAAACACATGGCATGTCGTCATCTGTGACCGTTGCTAATGACACACAAAAAAATAAAAGTTAATGAGGAGATTCTTAAAATCAAAGTGAACATTGCGTACTGTATCGCAAAAGACGAACATCCCTTCACAAAATTTGGCTCACTCATATTTACTACATAAAAAAATGGTATAAACATCAATCCGACTTGTGACAACCATATGCTAAAGGACTGGCCAAATAGCTGACAGTATGAAAAAAGAACTTGCCGCTAAAGTAAGAGACTGCACACTCCCACTATGTGTATTCAATGATCGATGGAGACGCACATATTTCAGTAACAGCATGCAAGATTGCTAGAAGATAAAAAAAAAAAAATGGGTGTATTACCTGCAGGGTTCGAGCAATGCCTCCAGCTTCTGAAGTTTCTCCAGCTCAGCATTTGTTGGCATGACCACGTTAGTTTTACAGTATGTAGGGCTAGAGCATCTCTTAGTGGTTGTTCATTTCTTCGCACATGGTTCACCATCTCCAGAGTGGAGTTCCATCTAGTCGGCATTTCATGTACGTGTGTCTCAGTCTTCAGGCCATGCACGACTAATTGTTTCTTAAGTTCTGCAGTATTTGATGGACTATGCTTGAAGTGCCCCACCACCTTTCGGCATTTGGAAAGTGCGCCGTCAAATGCACTATTCTGCACAGACACTGACAGAATGTTGAATGCTGTACGTGATGCATGGCAAGTGATTGAAAGAAAGGCAGCTGTCTCGCCGCTGAAATTTAATTTCGTGCACCATCTGTACTGAGTGTGCTTACTTTATTCTCAACTTTCCACTGCTTTGCTACATCCATAAAATGTTTGGCGCATGTTTCGGCATGATGGCTCTGTGATGTTTTCATGACCGTCAAAGCATGCAAATGCAGTTTCCACTGTTCATCGACATAACGGGTTGTAACCCCGAGGTATTTATGATTTCCAAGTGATGTCCAGTAGTCACCAGTAAGGTCGACCATCTCTAGTTTTGCCCTCTCTGAATCATACAGCTTGTTTATCCTAGTTACGACTGTGGCTCTCGAGGGTAATTCATAAGTTGGGTCGTTGGACGCAATCCAAAGTATGTCGTGCAGACATTTGTCCTCCACTATGTAAATCGGCCTGCATGTTGTGGCTATCCATTTAGCAATTGCTACCGTTAATTTACTGGAGGTTGACGCGTCCATTTGTTTCTACCAAACACTGTCAAGCGTGGTCTGTCGCATACTACTCGGACTAATGCTATTAGTGTAAAATGGATGCTTGGCTTGCATGTGATATTGTAGGCTGCTTGTACTCTGGTGATAACTAAATTTGGCTTTACAGTAACTACACACAACCTTATTTTTATCGAGTGAACCGTCAGGCAAAGTTTTGAAACTGAACTTCCCATTTAATGGACCTTTTTCCATTGTTCACAAATTAGGAATATGGAGTGACTTCTACGATAAATAACTTGAACGCTAGAGTGGCATGCATTCAGTTTGCAGGCTCAGCTTAATCTACGGGAGTTTCGTAGGGTCAAAAAAAACCTGCGTTAACAGCGAGTTAACGCATTAACTTTGGCATCCCTAATATATATTATATATAAATTTCTTATTTATGAAAATGTAACAATTTTATTTTAAAAGCTGTTCAAGTACAAGGGTATTTTTAAATGTTAATTAAACAAAGATGTAGAGTGGTAGGTTTTGTGCTTACTAATATTGTAAAATGTTATTCTATGTTATCTTTATTTATTAAACAAATATTGATATCATTACAACGTAAACATATACATTTTGTTTTATGTATAAACCTAATATTTAGTGTCCATTTCAAGGCTATATTGATTTCTTATTGCGAAGCTCCACAAAGCTTGTTGACAACTAGAGCTGCAGCTCTAGGTGTGTGAAAAAAAGAACCTATACAGACTATGGTCTCCTTAACTCTGTAAATTTTGGAACTGGTCTCCTCTTATCCACCTCGGTTTGCACTGAAGAAGTTGTTTGTTCTTCCCCGTCATCTTCCTCTCTCTTAAAATTTTACAGTTCTTTCCAACTTTTTCATCTCAGTGCTTCAGAAGACAGGTGCATCTGTAGAGTCATAGCTTGTTGTTTCCTGTTTCTCTCTTGCTTCCCTTCAACACAATAGTCAAGACCACCCCTTCAGTAATCAAGATGGAAACAAATCTACTCTCTTTCATCTTCACCACAAACTTGCCTCTTTAAAAAGCACTTAGGGATTCTCATGTTCCAATGCCATTACAGTGAACTAATTCACAAGCAGTGCTGTCAAGCAGCATCTGACCTACTCCTGACCTTTCATGTGTAACATTTTATATGAAGTGTATTAAAATAAGAATTAACATTTTACTGGTATCAATTTAACATTTTGCTTATTTCTACTCCATGCAGTAAACTGTTTACATTAATATTTTTCATAATGAAGTCTTCTTCTTCCTTAGCTATTCCCATTTTGATATGTAGTCTGTGTTTTTGTACTAATCATCTCCATCTGATTTCTAAATGCTACAAAATTAAATAATTTAAAATAGATGATTTAAAAATGCTGCTTGAATTTTTGCCAATTTTGCATATCATATTTTTTCAGGTAAATTGCATGTTAGATTATGACCCTTTACTTGATATTATCAGTAGTAACTATCAGCACTGACAACTCTTCACTGTCCATGATGTAACTTGATCAATACTGGATGAACTAGTGCAGACACTACTGTCAGGAATGAGTGATCCTGGAGCTCCTTTTACTTCTTACGTAATGATGTATGGAACACTGGCAAACAAACCGTAATAAAAAGGCTATCAGTGTTGCCCATGGGGCTGTAAAAGTAAGCCTCCTAAATTTTCTATCAATGGCAGAGAAGTGGATAAAGTTACAATTAGGAAAACCCTCCTGAGTATGTCACAAGACTGATGTCTTGAAACGTGTACTGTAGAAGACAAAGAATGTGTATTTGATCACAATACAGCTAATAATGAGTTTAATATAAAGCCCTAAAAGTCACCATTTTTAACAAGGAAACAGCAAAAATACAGAATATCAGAGTTTAAATCCTGATACAGGAATTGCTTTTAAGCAGCTATGTCTACCCAAAAGAAATCAAACTACAGAGTAAAACCGCAAAAAGCACAATCTGACAAATGAAGTAAACACAAAGTATACTGAAATTATGGAACAAGCACCTCTATTGAATTCACATGAAAAAGCCATTATATTGTTGAAATCTAACAAAGGCAAACAAGAAAAATCAGTCAGAATGTAACGAATATCCTAAACTCAAGTTAGGTATGCTTGTTGCTCATCTGGACCTAAATCTAGGTTAGTTTCAAGTGGCAGATTCATGGTTTATAAACATATATATAGATGTTTTGATAAAAACATCAAATAAATTATAAACTGACCAGCACAACAAAGCAGTGGCATCTGTACTGATCCAAAGTCTTATGTATGAATGTTAGCCTGGGCATAGACTGAAGACCCGATCCACAACTAACTTTCTGAATTTCACTCAATGGTGCCAAGACTGTTATGAATTCCCTAAAAAGATGGATACCATTTCTATTATTTTTGTGTTTTTCCCTTCCCACCACCCGCATATATATGTCCATATTTCCAAAATAATTTATTTTCAAATGTTAAATACTGTTATCATGACTGTCCAGTAGATGGATGTCTGGTGAAAAAAAATTAACTTTTTATGAAGGATATCTTATCTTATATGCTCTTCATAAGGGCAACAAGTTCATGTAATTTATTATACACTTTCATCAGGGTTTTACGGTTCCTCGCCTGATCACTTTGAAGAGTTTCTCTAAGTATTTAACTTGCTTCCTACATCACAAACAACAATCGAAGAATGGCAATTAATATCTGGGGTGTTTAAAACTGTTTAGTAAGTGTAAGCTAGAAATCCATCATATGTTGATACTGTTACTACAAAAAAATATACTGCACAGGCATACACAACAACAACAACTGGGAATCTTTATTAAAAGGACACTTATGCAATTGCTGTGCTTCTTAACACAATGTATGGGGGTTATGAAACAGTGTGCTTGTGTGTATATAAGTGGCTGTAGGAGTTAGGTTGATGTTTAGCTGCACTGCCTATATCGGCACAACTTTACATATATGTTGATGAAGCCGGAGTCTTTCTCACAGCTGATGATGTATTCACGTGCTTTGGTTCAGTTATTTTGTCACATGTGTTGTTCAGGTGTCTTCTAGCATTTCCTTCAGCTGAGTGACTCCAAAGGAAGAGTTGGGAAAGGACCTTTCTTTGAATGTGAAACTTGAAATGATAAAGTCTAAGTAACCAGCCTTATTAAAAGGTATTTAATGAAGTGAAATGTCTTATTAGGGTATGGTGACACGACTAATGTCATTATTAAACTAATTCTACGCAATGTTAATGTATTTTGGTGTTAAACAGATATATGAGTCACCTTGGGACCAGGGATCATAAAATACAAGTGACAAGAAAGTACAAAGATAAGAAGCAATAAAGAAATATAGTTTGACCCAAGTCCAGATGAAAAATTTAAACGATGTGAAATTATTTTCAGACAATCTTATTTTGGCAATTTACAAATCTGTATGCATTACAACTTGTATTCTCATTGCTCATCATTAATATAGTACACATGACTTTCAACAACGCACCATTCATTTTCCAAATTTAAAAATTAAATGTAATTGGTACACTTAAATGCTTTAACGGATTAGTTGCAGTAGTAAAATACAAACACACAAAAAAAAATTAGGCAACATACACTTACTGTATGGTAATGTATTAATCGCAACATCAGACAATATATATAAGAAACAATCATGCATTTGTCAGTATAAGTGCAGGCTGAGTAGCCCTATGATCTGTGGATAAAAACTGTTCCCGAATCTACTGCTCTTAGTGCTAATGGTTGTCTACTATATGCTGAAACTGAGGAGAAGGAAAACTTTGCATGGTGGCTGATGTCTCTAATAATACTACTTTCCTTCCTAAGGAGGCAGATATTTTTTAATATGCCCTAAAGATACTATAAGTATGTATCAGTTATATTCGCTGCCAAACCAACTAACTATAGTCTAATCCAAAAATGCAACACAGCCACCAAATATGGACTCCAATGTACTCCTACTGTATATAAATTGGTGGGCATAGATGGAGAACTCTTGGCTTTGCTTTAGATATCTGAGGAAATAAAGGAACTAATGATGACCAAGGTATGTTGTGCCTGCTTCAGGTTGTCAGGACCCTCACACCAGTGTTTTCTAAATTGTGGCTGGAAATGTAGTCTGCCTATTTACTTGATTTTGCTTAAGTGACATTAAAAGAGAGACTGTTGTCCTCTCAGCACTGAAAGAGTCAAGTCTTGTCTCTGTAAGCTGTCTTTTCATCATTAGTGATCAAACCAATGATGGTGCTGCCATTAGCATATTTAATGATGGAATATTATTTTCTTACCCAGAAATATTACTTACTTGCCCAGAGAGTTTGGACACGTCATTGTTGTTATTCTATACATCCCTCCTCGGGCGGACGTGGAGATAGCGGGTGACATCATCCATTCTGATGTTGCTAAACTGCAAACGCAGCACCCTGAGGCGCTTGTGCTAATCGCTGGAGACTTTAACCATGTGACACTGGACAAAACATTACCTGCCTTCTCCCAGTATGTGTATTGTAACACCTGGGGAAATAGGACTATTGACCTACTGTATGCAAACGTTAAAGACACATACAGCGCCTCCCCACTGCCTGCGCTTGGGAAAGCAGATCATAACCTGGTTCTGCTTCAGCCTCACTACAAACCCAGAGTGAGGGAGGTACCTACAACCACATGCTCATTCAGGAAGTGGTCCCCTGAGAAAGAGCAGGTTCTGAGAGACTGCTTTGGAACTACAGACTGGGATATCCTACAGGGATCATATAGTGAGAACATTCAGGAGGCTGTTGACTGCACTACTGACTACATCAACTTCTGTAAGGACATTGTAGTTCCAGTAAGAACAGTACGCTGCTATGCTAACAACAAGCCATGGATTATAAGTGACATCAAGGGCCTTTTGAACCAGAAGAAAAGGGCTTTTAAAGGCGGTGATCAGCATGAGCTCAAGCGCGTGCAGAAGAAACTCAGAGTCCAGCTCAGGGTGGCGAAGGAGCAGTACAGGAGAAAGCTGGAGCAGAAGTTGAAGTATAACAGCATGAAGGAAATGTGGGATGGGATGAAGATCATCACTGGATGCAGTTCGAAGTGGGGTGCCACCATCGAGAGTGACGTGGAGAGAGCAAACCAGATGAATAACTTCTTTAACAGGTTTGACCACCCTAACCCACTCTCACCTCGGAGTACTGCACCCTCCACCCATCCTTCTGCTGATGCCAGCATAGGAGAGAGTTTCCTCCCACCCATAATTACAGCAGCCCAGGTAAGCAGAGAGCTGAGGAGACTTTGTGCCAGCAAAGCAGTGGGTCCAGATGGAGTATCACCACGCCTGCTGAAGGCCTGTGCGTTGGAGCGGGGGGTCCTCTACAGTGCATCTTCAACCTGAGCCTGGAAAAGGGGAGAGTCCTGAGGCTTTGGAAAACATCTTGCATCACCCCAGTCCCAAAGGTATCATGTCCTAGTGAGCTGAATGACTTCCGGCCTGTCGCTCTGACGTCACATGTGATGAAGACCATGGAGCGGCTGCTGCTTCACCACCCGAGGCCACAGGTCCGCCATGTCCTCGACCCTCTGCAGTTCACATACCAGGAGAAGGTGGGAGCAGAGGATGCCATCATCTACATGCTACACCGATCCCTCTCCCACTTGGACAGAAGCAGTGGTGCTGTAAGACTTATGTTTCTGGACTTCTCTAGTGCCTTCAATACCATCCAACCTCTGCTCCTTAGGGACAAGCTGACAGAGATGGGAGTAGATTCATACTTGGTGGCATGGATCGTGGACTATCTTACAGACAGACCTCAATATGTGTGTCTCGGGAACTCCAGCAGACCCCCGTGACCCTGTGTTCGGATTCAGCGGGTTGGAAAATGGATGGATGGATGGATGGGAACTGCAGGTCTGACATTGTGGTCAGCAACACAGAAGCGCTGCAGGGGACTGTACTTTCTCCGGTCCTGTTCAGCCTATATACATCGGACTTCCAATATAACTCGGAGTCCTGCAACATGCAAAACTTCGCTGACAACACTGCTATCGTGGGCTGCATCAGGAGTGGGCAGGAGGAGGAGTATAGGGACCTAATCAAGGACTTTGTTAAATGGTGTGACTCAAACCACCTACACCTGAACACCAGCAAAACCAAGGAGCTGGTGGTGGATTTTAGGAGATCCAGGCCCCTCATGGACCCTGTGATCATCAGAGGTGACTGTGTGCAGACCAATAAATACCTGGGAGTGCAACTGGATGATAAATTGGACTGGACTGCCAATACTGATGCTCTGTGCAAGAGAGGACAGAGCGGACTATACTTCCTTAGAAGACTGGCGTCCTTCAACATCTGCAGTAAGATGCTGCAGATGTTCTATCAGACGGTTGTGGTGAGTGCCCTCTTCTACGCAGTGGTGTGCTGGAGAGGCAGCATAAAGAAGAAGGACGCCTCACGCCTGGACAAACTGGTGAGGAAGGCAGGCTCTATTGTAGGCAAGGAGCTGGACAGTTTGACATCTGTGGCAGAGCGACGGGCACTGAGCAGGCTCCTGTCAATCATGGAGAATCCACTGCATCCACTAAACATTATCATCTCCAGACAGAGGAGCAGCTTCAGCGACAGACTGCTGCCAATGTCCTGCTCCACTGACAGACTGAGGAGATCGTTCCTCCCCCACACTATGCAACTCTTCAGTTTCACCCGGGGCGGTAAACGTTAACATTATACAAAGTTATTGTCTGTTTTACCTGCATTTTTTATCACTCTTTAATTTAATATTGTTTCCTTATCAGTATGCTGCTGCTGGAGTATGTGAATTTCTCCTTGGGATTAATCAAGTATCTATCTATCTATACCCACACAAGTTATATCTTAAGTATGGGTATAGTTGGTGCTCAGTGCATCAACCTGTGGGGTATCCATGTTGAAGATCATTGTGGAGGAAACTGATGCTGCCAATTTCCACATGCTGGAATCTGTCACTTAAAAAGTCCAATATCCAGTTGCAGTGGGTGGCACTAAGGTCCATGACTAAGAGCTTTGCGACCCACTTTGAGTTAAATGCTAAACTGTAATCTATAAACAGGATGTTGGCATAGAGGTTTTTGTTATCTAGGTGTGCCAAGATAGTATGAACTGCAAAGGAGAGGGTATTCTCTGTGGACCAGTTGTGATCATATGCAAACTGGTGGTTGTCCAAAGTATTTGCAATAGAGTTAATGTTAAGCATTTAATCAAAATGAGAGTGAGTGCAACAGATTTGTTGTCACTAAGAGAGTGCACTATCCCTGGCATAGAATAACTGCTGTCTTTTTAAAGCCATCTAGTACCATAGATTTTTTTCAGCGAAGTCTTGAATTTGCCTGTTAATACAGCAGCCACATGGTAGCAAAAAAAGTTTTAAAAATGAGAGGAACTTTGTAAGCACAATCAAACCAGGACGGCAGCAACATTCACGTCTCTGGTGACTCTTCCCATGAACTTAGTAGACAGATTGGGATAGCATGGGGGGTAATGAGGTTGCTGGAAAGGGGTGTATAGTGCTCCTAATATCTGTACAAAAGAATGAAGGTCCAAGTCTTAAAAGAGTCTTGGTGCTTCCTGTTTTGCTATATGGTTGCGAGATGTGGACGCTATCCAGTGACCTGAGACAAAGTCTGGACTCCTTTGGTACTCTCTCTTTTTGGAGAATACTTGGGTACCACTGGTTTGGTTGCTCACGGAGTCCAAAATGAGGCACATTACCTACATCATGAGGAAGCACCATTTATGGCACAACAGTCATGTGGCGCGATTCCCAGAGGTTGATCCAGCTCACTGAATCCTCATTGTTGAGGACCCGAGTGGTTGGCTGCAACAGATAGATGGTCATTTTCAGGGGGTGGGACTGGACTGCATGTCTGCCTGGGGGGGATGCCAATTAGGATCCAGAGCTGTGTCATCGTGTGGTGGGTGTGGCAACGTGCTATATCAGTGGATGCTCCTCAATTTCACCTGATCTGTTCTCATTTGAGACATGTCAGTCTTGTGAGTTGGAGATAACTGTTTCAGCTTCAGAGATAGCTTGAAATTCAGCATCTAAGCCCAGTCGTCTTTTAAATGTTGAAGATGACTCTGCTATTTTGGTATGTACTATTTAAGGAAGCAGCCATATGAGGACCTGTAAGGTGTCTGATTATAGAAACCAACAGATTCTGAAATACTAAACTTGATCATGTTTATTTAAACATTAAGCATGTATACAGAGCTTTACCCCTGACACATTTGGGCCAGTTGGACCATCTCTCTTGGCTGGTAACACCAGCATATACTCCCCTCAGAAGAAGAAGCAAGACAGAGGTGAATGCTGTGAAAACCTGGCTTGAAGGTGCCAAATCTTAGTTATTGGACTGCTTCAAACAGACCGACTGCCATTTCTGAACAACAGCGCCTAGAAAAATATACTGTATATCAGCAGTGCTTTTCAACATCAGGTACTGTGTTGACAACATCACAGTTGATAACATATTTGGCTGTTTGCTAACTAGAGGCCCTAATTGACTAGCAAGGTTCAAACACTCCTGAGAGTCTGTAACAATGCATTCAAGTTCAGGCAACAGGGCTTGCCATAGTGCTGCTTGAGTCAATCGAAGAGGGGTATTAGGAACACAAAAGCAGCCTATAGAAGGAGGATTCTGAGATGACTTCATGAGTAATGATCCACTTCAGGTGTGGCAGGGCATACAGCACATCACAAAAGGGTTGTGACTGCTGACAAATACACCTTGTTGGAAGGGGAACTAAATAGTTTCTTTTCTTGTTTTGAGGTTGCAGTGGACCGATTTCTAGCATGCAAGTTGATAAATATTTTGTATGTTTTTATTTGTAAGCTAAACAAAACAAATGTAACACTAGGTACAGTTTCAAGAGGCATGTTTTACTTTTCTGATGAGAACTAAAGTGCTTTGAAGATTTACTGACAGACTGGGGAGATCGTTCCTCCCCCAAACTATGCGACTCTTCAGTTCCACCCAGGAAGAGTAAACGTTAACATTATTCAAAGTTATTGTCTGTTTTTACCTGCATTTTTATTACTGTTTAATTTAATATTGTTTTTGTATCAGTATGCTGCTGCTGGAGTATGTGAATTTCCCCTTGGGATTAATATCTATCTTTGATGTTTACCTAACCCCCTCAACCCCAGTCTTTAGGACTGACTCAGCATGTGGAATGTATGGTGAGGTGAATGGGGCATCAGACCAACTTAGCAAGTATGACTGTGTTTGGACTTAAAGCCTATAAACCATCCACTGCAGGAAGGCCATAAACTGACTAAACAAAGCAACTGGGGCGTGAGATGCGCCTGTATTCTATTGGTCTAAAGTATGGCTGTTTATGATTGGTTTTGAATCGTAGGCCATTCTGTACTACAACGCCCCATTGGTTTGTGTTTTGTGGTAAGAATGGTATGAAGTTGGTCACCTTGCCCTACCTCTCTCTCTCATCATCTCACCACGAAGAGAATATCAATATGAAAACAACTTTACGCAAGCAGCCATATTGAGAAGGGCACGTGGCCTGTTTCAAGACTCCATTCAAAGGCAATGTGGTAGTAAAGCAAGCTAGACTGAAGACAAGTTGCTACTTACAGTTGTGGTTGAAAGTTTGTGAACCCTTTACAATTTTCTATATTTCTGCATAAATATGACCTAAAACATCAACAGGTTTTTACTCAAGTCCTAAAAGTAGACAAAGAGAAACCAGTTAAACAAATGAGACAAAAATATTATACTTGGCCATTTATTTATTAAGGAAAATGAATGAATATTACATATTTGTAAGTGGCAAAAGTATGTGAACCTTTGCTTTCAGTATCTGGTGTGACCTCCCATTGCAGCAATAACTGCAACTAAACGTTTCCGGTAACTGTTGATCAGTCCTGCACACCGGCTTGGAGGAATTTTAGCCCATTCCTCCGTACACAACAGCTTCAACTCTGGGATGTTGGTGGGTTTCCTCACATTAACTGCTCACTTCAGGCCATTCCAAAACATTAACTTTATTCTTCTTTAACCATTCTTTGGTAGAATGACTTGTGTGCTTAGGGTCGTTTTCTTGCTGCATAACCCACCTTCTCTTGAGATTCAGTTCATGGACAGATGTCCTGACATTTTCCTTTAGAATTCTCTGATATAATTCAGAATTCATTGTTCCATCAATGAAGGTAAGCCGTCCTGGCCCAGATGCAGCAAACCCAAACCATGATACTACCACCACTATGTTTCACAGATGGGATAAGGTTCTTATGCTGGAATGCAGTGTTTTCCTTTCTCCAAACATAACGCTTTTCATTTAAACCAAAAAGTCCTATTTTGGTCTCATCCGTCCACAAAACATTCTTCCAATAGCCTTCTGGTTTGTCCACGTGATCTTTAGCAAACTGCACACGAGCAGCAATGTTTTTTTTGGAGAGCAGTGGCTTTTTCCTTGTAACCCTGCCATGCACACCATTGTTGTTCAGTGTTCTCCTGATGGTGAACTCATGAACATGAACATTAGCCAATGTGAGAGAGGCCTTCAGTTGCTTAGAAGTTACCCTGGGGTCCTTTGTGACCTTGCCGACTATTACACGCCTTGCTCTTGGAGTGATCTTTGTTGGTCGACCACTCCTGGGGAGGGTAACAATGGTCTTGAATTTCCTCCATTTGTACACAATCTGTCTGACAGTGCATTGGTGGAGTCCAAACTCTTTAGAGATGGTTTTGTAACCTTTTCCAGCCTGATGAGCATCAACAACTCTTTTTCTGAGGTCCTCAAAAATCTCCTTTGTTCATGCCATGATACACTTCCACAAACGTGTTATGAAGAGCAGACTTTGATAGATCCCTATTCTTTAAATAACACAGGGTGCCCATTCACACCTGATTGTCATCCCATTATTTGAAAACACCGGACTCTAATTTCACCTTCAAACTAACTGCTAATCCTAGAGGTTTACATACTTTTGCCAGATACTGAAAGCAAAGGTTCACATACTTTTGCCACTCAAAAACATGTAATATTCGATCATTTTCCTTAATAAATAAATGACCAAGTATAATATTTTTGTCTCATTTGTTTAACTGGTTTCTCTTTATCTACTTTTAGGACTTGAGGGAAAATTTTATGATGTTTTAGGTCATATTTATGCAGAAATATGGAAAATTCTAAAGGGTTCACAAACTTTCAAGCACAACTGTAGGCTGTAAGGGTGTGGTACCAATATCCATATAGAATCCCCCACGAAACACACATGAAATGCATGTATCCCATATATATTATTTACCCCATAAAATTCCAGGAACCTCGCACCCAGATAAAGAGACCTGAACTGGGAGAACTTCAGCTGTGTCGGTGGGGGATGGGATAGCAGGCTTCTTGCTGCCTATGCTGATTGAAACATTTGCAAAACAAAAGATGCTGATGAAGAGATGCAAAAAAATTTAAGGTGGCCCGGCATTACGACTTTTTTTGTAGGCTTCAGGGATTCTAGTGTTAAAGTCTACGCACGCAATAAAGAGTATACAAGGAGAAAATAGGGTCACTATAGGACCTTACACATTAAAACAGAGGTAAGAAGAGCCTAGGCAAATATGTCACCACTACCACTACCCCTAAAACCAGCCTTTAATTACAATCTCAGTGTGACAGCATGATGTGATATGTGTGTTTAGGTCAGTGAACTAGAGGAAAGCTGCTAGCCTAGACGGAGTACCCAGAAAAGTGCTGTTCAAATTAAGAAGGTATACACAGCGATTTTTAGCACTAGAATCCCTGAAACCTAAGAAAAAACTCGCAATCCCGGCCCATCTTAAATTTCCTTTGCATCTCTCCATCAGTGTCTTTTGTTTTGTAAATGTGTTGATCAGCACAAGCACCAAGAAGCCTGCTATCCCATATCCCCCCTTGACGGAGCTCAACTCTGACAAAAAGTTCTCCCAGCTCAAGCCAAGGCTCCTTATCTGCGTGTGAGCTGCCTGGAGTTGTACAGGGTCAATAATACAGAATATAGTTATTTGGAATACATGCATTTTATGTGTGTTCCATGGCTACAAAGATCTGGGTAAATGTAGGATGAAAGGAAATAAATGCGAGGCAAGAAATGCTGAACACATACAGTACTGTGCAAAAGTTTTAGGCAGGTGTGAAAAAATGCTGTAAACAAAGAATGCTTTCAAAAATGGAAGTGTTAATCATTTATTTTCATCAATCAACAAAATGCAGTGAATGAACAAAAGAGAAATCTAAATCAAATCAATATTTGGTGTGACCACCCTTTGCCTTCAAAACAGCATCAATTCTTCTAGGTACACTTGCACACAGTTTTTGAAGGAACTCGCCTGGCAGTTTGTTCCAAACATCTTGGAGAACTAACCACAGATCTTCTGTGGATGTAGGCTTCCTCACATTCTTCTGTCTCTTCATGTAATCCCAGACACACTCGATGATGTTGAGATCAGGGCTCTGTGGGGGGCCATACCATCACTTCCAGGACTTCTTGTTTTTCTTTACACTGAAGATAGTTCTTAATGACTTTGGCTGTATGTTTGGGGTCATTGTACAGCTGCAGAATAAATTTGGGGCCAATCATACGCCTCCCTGATGGTATTGCATGATGGATAAGTATCTGCCTGTATTTCTCAGCATTGAGAACACCATTAATCCTGACCAAATCTCCAACTCCATTTGCAGAAATGCAGCCCTAAACGTTCAAGGAACCTCCACCATGCTTCACTGTTGCCTGCAGACACTCATTATTGTACCGCTCTCCAGCCCTTCGACAAACAAACTGCCTTCTGCTACAGCCAAATATTTCAAATTTTGACTCATCAGTCCAGAGCACCTGCTGCCATTTTTCTGCACCCCAGTTCCTATGTTTTCATGCATATTTGAGTCGCTTGGCCTTGTTTCCACGTCAGAGGTATGGCTTTTTGGCTGCAACTCTTCCATGAAGAACACTTCTGGTCAGACTTCTGCGGACAGTAGATGGGTGTACCTGGGTCCCACTGGTTTCTGCCAGTTTTGAGCTGATGGCACTGCTGGACATCTTCCGATTTCGAAGGGTAATAAGCTTGATGTGTCTTTCATCTGCTGCACTAAGTTTCCTTGGCCGACCACTGCGTCTACGATCCTCAACGTTGCCCTTTTCTTTGTGCTTCTTCAAAAGAGCTTGAACAGCACATCTTGAAACCCCAGTCTGCTTTGAAATCTTTGTCTGGGAGAGACCTTGCTGATGCAGTATAACTACCTTGTGTCTTGTTGCTGTGCTCAATCTTGCCATGACATGAAACGGTCTTCCACAGCCTCACCTTGGTAGCAGAGTTTGGCTGTTCCTCACCCAGTTTTAAGCCTCCTACACAGCTGTTTCTGTTTCAGTTAATGACTGTGTTTCAACCTACGTGTGACATTGATGATCATTAGCACCTGTTTGGTAGAATTGGTTGATCATACACCTGACTAGAATCCTACAAAATCCCTGACTTTGTGCAATTGTACCTATAAGAATTGATGCTGGTTTGAAGGCAAAAGGTAGTAACACCAAATATTGATTTGATTTAGATTTTTCTTTTGATCGCTCACTTTGCATTTTGTAAATTGATAACAATAAACAATCATTATTTAAATTTCTGAAAGCATTCTTTGTTTACAGCATTTTTTCACACCTGCCTAAAATTTTTGCACAGTACTGTACCTAAAGCAGAAACTTTTTCCATGTTATACTAATAATAACATGAAGTGTATAATGTGTGAAGACTTTAGTCCAAATATCAAATAAACACGTGCACTTTTATTCAAGAATATAACCAAAGTAAAAAAAAAAATCATTCAATTTACATGTTGCTGTCAAGCTCAAATGTCAATCAACAGAAAGCTCATATATATTCCTGCTGCCTTATAAACAAAAGGTTGCAAGTTCGAGTCCCAGCACTCCATGTGTTGAGTAGTGAGCTGATATTATTATTATTATTATTACTATAATATAATGAAAACATACATTTGATTTCAGTCTGTAACACCCGCTGTACATTTTAGTGCTTTTTTTTTTATTATTCAGCTTTATTCTCTCAGTGACATTCACGTGGTACATCAAACTTCCCTCTTCCTCTCTGAGTTGATGGCATTTATCTCCATTCTTTTCACAAGAGCAGCAATGACCACAGTTGGTACTGTGATTGATGCCTGCTCAGAACTATTTGTTGTACTGGCAATCAAAGATACAATGTCCCGTGACCACTATCAGACTGGACAAAGGCAGGACTGTAACAATAGACAGCTTCTTCACAGCGGTTTTGCTGGCTAATAGACTGCTACACCACAACGCAACTCTGCTTACCACCATAAAGTAAAATAAGACTTCCACCTGCAGCTAAAGTACGCGAGCCGTTCACCATGCTAGTGTTTAGATCTGGCAGTGTCATGCTGACTGTATATGCACCCAAAAAGAAGTCTGTAACAGCCGGTGTAAAGTTTTGCTACCTATATAAGATATCACTGAAGGGGTGTAAGCAGACACACAAATGCTGGTGAATCATGACTGCTTGATATCTTGTTTTCACTTGAATTTTTTGTTATTCAGTTTCATTCTTAATAAGAATTTATTATTATTTGCGAAAGTGTATTTTATATTCTAGTAACCACTTGAATGAGATCGAATCTGTTTCTGCCTCTCTCGCGTACACACATACATTCATACATGAAAACATCACTATTTGAAAACGCTATATCGTTTGAACATGAGTTCTCATTTGAACATGTTATGGTGCATGATACTGAAAATGCAGACAGACTTCTTACAGTATAGGCAAGATCAAAAAAAAAAAACATGGGAGTAACACTCAAAATTTCATTGCATGTACAATGGCAATATAAGCTTTGACTTGGATTGAATCAAATTACATAACTAAAAGAAAAACATTTCAATTTGCCAAAACATTTAAAATTACACAGGTTTCTCTAAAACAGAACAGACATCCATTAAAACACAGCACGGTGGTGGCAGGGATGTTTTTCATCGTCAGGGACAGTAAATATTTTCAGGATTGAAGAAAAGATGGATGGCACTAAATAAAGGGCAATTCTTGAGGAAAACCTGTTTCAGTCTGCCAGAGATTTGAGACTGAGACCAAGGTCCTTTCAGCAGGACAACGGACCTAAACATACTGGCAAAGCTACCCTGAAGTGGTTTAAAGGGAAACATTTAACTGTCTTGGAATGGCCCAGTCAAAGCCCAGACCTCAATCCAATTGAGAATCTGTGGCATGACTTAATGATCACTGTACACCAACGCAACCCATCTAACCTGAAGGAGCAGTTCTGCCTTGAAGAGTGAGCGAAAATTCCAGATGTGCCATTCCTAAAGAGACTTGCAGTTGAAATTGCAGCAAAATTGCATTTCTACAAAGCATTGACTTTGTTGGGTGAACATCTAGGCACACTCATTTTTTTCTTGTTTTAATTATTTATTGTGTCACAATAAAAATATTTTGAATCTTCAATATGGTAAACTTGTTGTGTAAGTCAAATGGTGCTACCCCCTCAAAAATCCATATTAATTCCAGTTTGTAATGCTACAAAACAGGACACTAAGAGGGATGGATATTCTTGCAAGGCACTGTAAACAATGGCATTACTCCTCCATGTACTCATATACTTTCAGCTGTGCTTGAGAGCAATTATTTAGTATGTCAAGGGTTCAAATCCAGCCCAACGAAAGCATGCCTTGCAGACAAGCATCATGATATGAAGTTTGCAATGCAATATCTGTAATCACCAATACAGATGGAGATAGAATCATTGGCCATGAAAATATAATGCACACATTTAGAGACCACTATAAGTCCTTATATTCTACTCAGTTTACAGAACACAAGACACAATCTAATGCGTTTTTGATACATTACAGATTCACAGCTCTCAGTGCAGAGGAATTGGATAAATCTCTGACACTATTTGAATTACTAGAGGCTATAAACTCACTTCGGAGTGGGAAAGCACCAGGTCTTGATGGCTACCCTGCTGAATTTTATAAAAAAAAAAAAAAAATTCAGTTAAGTTAGCTTCCCTCTTATTAGCAACATTTATGGAAGTCACAGATAAAAAAAAATCTACCTCAAACTTTCACCAAGCATTAATTATGATTTTTTACTAAGAAAAATAAGGACTTATTACAATTTGCATCATAAACATCAATCTCACTTCTAAATAATGATGTTAAGATACTCTCTAAAGCCCTAGCTAGAAGGACTGGGAAAGTCCCTTCAGTAATTTCACAACACCAAACCAGATTTATTAAAGTTAGACATTTGGCTTCCAACCTTCAATGCCAATTTAATGTAATATATTCACCTATAAAGTCTAACACTCTGGAGATCACATTATCTTTGGATGCAGAAAAAGCATTTGATATAGTTGAATGGGATTACCTGTTCACCACTTTGCATAAATTTGGGCTTGGCCAGAACATATGTGCATGGATCAAACTACTGTATACCAATCCAGAAGCTTCAGTTTGTATTAACAACATTATTTCAGCCTACTTCAAACTAGAATGCGTTACTAGACAAGGATTCCCCTTGTCACTACTGCTATTTGCAATTGCCATTGAGCCATTGGCTGTTCACTTTCGAAATGCATCAGAGATAAAGGGGATTTTCAGAGGACGACTTGAACAGAAAATATCATTATATGCAGATGATATAGTACAGTATACAGTTAGGTCCATAAATATTTGGACAGAGACAACTTTTTTCTAATTTTGGTTCTGTACATTACCACAATGAATTTTAAATGAAACAACTCAGATGCAGTTGAAGTGCAGACTTTCAGCTTTAATTCAGTGGGGTGAACGAAACGATTGCATAAAAATGTGAGGCAACTAAAGCATTTTTTAAGACAATCCCTTCATTTCAGGGGCTCAAAAGTAATTGGACAATTTGACTCAAAGGCTACTTCATGGGCAGGTGTGGGCAAGTAAGTCATTATGTCATTATAAATTAAGCAGATAAAAGGCCTGGAGTTGATTTGAGGTGTGGTGCTTGCATGTGGAAGATTTTGCTGTGAACAGACAACATGCGGTCAAAGGAGCTCTCCATGTAGGTGAAAGAAGCCATCCTTAAGCTGCGAAAACAGAAAAAACCCATCTGAGAAATTGTTACAATATTACGAGTGGCAAAATCTACAGTTTGGTACATCCTGAGAAAGAAAGCAAGCACTGGTGAATTCAGCAACGCAAAAAGACCTGGATGTCCACGGAAGACAACAGTGGTGGATGATCGCAGAATCATTTCCATGGTGAAGACAAACCCCTTCACAACAGCCAACCAAGTGAACACCACTCTCCAGGGGGTAGGTGTATCGATATTCAAGTCTACCATAAAAAGAAGACTGCATGAAAGTAAATACAGAGGGTGCACTGCAAGGTGCAAGCCACTCATAAGCCTCAAGAATAGAAAAGCTAGATTGGACTTTGCTAAAGAACATCTAAAAAAGCCAGCACAGTTCTGGAAAAACATTCTTTGGACAGATGAAACCAAGATCAACCTCTACCAGAATGATGGCAAGAAAAAAGTATGGAGAAGGCGTGGAACAGCTCATTATCCAAAGCATACCACATCATCTGTAAAACACGGCGAAGGCAGTGTGATGGCTTGGGCGTGCATGGCTGCCAGTGGCACTGGGACACTAGTGTTTATTGATGATGTGACACAGGACAGAAGCAGCCAAATGAATTCTGAGGTGTTCAGAGACATACTGTCTGCTCAAATCCAGGTAAATGCAGTCAAATTGATTGGGCGGCGTTTCATGATACAGATGGGACAATGACCCAAAACATACAGCCAAAGCAACCCAGGAGTTTATTAAAGCAAAGAAGTGGAAAATTCCTGAATGGCCAAGTCAGTCACCTGATCTTAACCCAATTGAGCATGCATTTCACTTGTTGAAGACTAAACTTCAGACAGAAAGGCCCACAAACAAACAGCAACTGAAAGCCGCTGCAGTAAAGGCCTGGCAGAGCATTAAAAAGGAGGAAACCCAGCATCTGGTGATGTCCATGAGTTCAAGACTTCAGGCTGTCATTGCCAGCAAAGGGTTTTCAACCAAGTATTAGAAATTAACATTTTATTTCCAGTTATTTAATTTGTCCAATTACTTTTGAGCCCCTGAAATGAAGGGATTGTGTTAAAAAAATGCTTTAGCTGCCTCACATTTTTATGCAATCGTTTTGTTCACCCCACTGAACCAAAGCTGAAAGTCTGCACTTCAACTGCATCTGAGTTGTTTCATTTAAAATTCATTGTGGTAATGTACAGAACCAAAATTAGAAAAAAGTTGTCTCTGTCCAAATATTTATGGACCTAACTGTATATCAGACCCATAAACTTCTGTGCCTATAGCCCTAAATGTACTAGCAGAATTTCAAAAGATATCTGGACTCAAAATTAATTTTAACAAAAGTGTGCTTTTTCCAGTGAATTCTGTAGAAAACAACACTAGATTGGACACCTTCCCTTTAAAGTTGCAGAGGAGTTTAAATACCTAGGGGTCAACATCACAAGTAAATATACAGCTCTTTATCAACAAAATTTTGCTGTTTGCATGGACAAAATTAAACAAGACGTGCATAGATGGTCTACCCTCCATCTTACTTTAGCAGGGAGAAATAACATTTTCAAGATGAATATCTTCTCTAAGCATCTGTTCCTATTTCACTACATCCCCATATACATTAAGAAATCTTTGTTTTAAGAAATTAGATTCAATCATAACCTCATTTATTTGGAATTCAAAAAGCCTATGCATTCAAAAGGAGACCCTACAACGGCCTAAATCAGAAGGCAGCATGGCTTTACCTAATTTTCAATTTTATTACTGGGCGGCAAGGTTATTATAGTTCTGCCTTTTTATATTAGTTTTTATTTCTATATTTTTTATGACCTTACTTGGAAATTCAGTTTAGTTTTCCTTCATTGTGTATTTTTAGTTTTTAGTTTAGTTTTTACTTCACAAAGACATTTCTATTTTATTTTTGTATCTATTAGTTTCAGTTTTAGTTTTAGTAATTAAGGTATGGAGCTCCTATGGAGTTTAGTTTTGTGTCACAATCAGACAGAACTGTACACTTAACGGATTTGGATATAATATGAGTTTAATGTTAGTGGAAGCTTACTACACTACTCGGCTTACTATCTGGTTTTGTTTTTGTCTGATAAAAACAAGCATAATCAAAAACAGATACTGAATATGAACAATTTTACACACTTTTATAATTTTTGAAATATTTTCTATGCTGAACAAATCTGTGCTGACTGTTGCCACTTTTTATCTTTTTCTCTTTTATTGCCCAAAATGGACCAATTTATAATTAAATTTAGGTGAATTTTAAGGTTTGAGGGTTTTTTTACTCAAAATGTCTACAGCACACAACATATCTCGCTCCAAGACAACGTGCTTAAAATGAATGCCTTCAATATTTCATTAAAAATCTCCCATACTGGGCTTTGTTATTTTCTACCAACCATACTGATCTCTGATTCCATCTCAGGCACATACAATTTATTGACAGAATTTTGCCACTTGCAGGCCTGAAAAGATATAAAAAATCAGAAAACAGATTCTACTATGTTCTGACAGGTGTGAACATGAAAATCACAGGGGCGTAGGAAGAACAGGACTCTTAGACTTGAATCAGTGTGCAGACCCCACCTAGCTGTATTGAGGGAAACAAAAAAAAAAGCATGTAGTGTGAAGGTAAGGGGTAATGAGACTTGAACAGCCCATGCATAAGAATGGTACACCCTGAATGAGCAATGTAAGAGCCTGTAATATGAGTATGGATGGGCACAAAATGACAGAGACAGCATCTGAGATTAAGAACAATATTTACATTATCTAAACCTGTTTATCTAGAGTAGGATCATAGGAAACCTGGAGCCTACCCTAGCAGGTTTGGATGTAAGGCAGGAAAAATCCCTGATATGCAATATGTATGATATTGCTGATGTTAAGAACAAAAAGAATATGATGATTTCAACTATCTACTTAGAGAGAGAGAAACATTGAAAAAAGGGGAACAAATATCCATCCATCCATCCATCCATTCTCTTCCGCTTATCCGAGGTCGGGTCGCGGGGGCAGCAGCTTGAGCAGAGATGCCCAGACTTCCCTCTCCCCGGCCACTTCTTCTAGCTCTTCCGGGGGAATCCCAAGGCGTTCCCAGGTCAGCCGAGAGACATAGTCCCTCCAGCGTGTCCTGGGTCTTCCCCTGGGCCTCCTCCCGGTTAGACGTACCCGGAACACCTCACTAGGGAGGCATCCTGATCAGATGCCCGAGCTACCTCATCTGACTCCTCTCGATGCGGAGGAGCAGCGGCTCTACTCTGAGCCCCTCCCGGATGACTGAGCTTCTCACCCTATCTTTAAGGGAAAGCCCAGACACCCTACGGAGGAAACTCATTTCAGCCGCTTGTATTCGCGATCTCGTTCTTTCGGTCACTACCCTTAGCTCATGACCATAGGTAAGGGTAGGAACATAGATCGACTGGTAAATTTTTTCACCACAACAGACCGATGCAGAGCCCGCATTACTGCGGATGCCGCACCGATTTGCCTGTCGATCTCACGCTCCATTCTTCCCTCACTCGTGAACAAGATCCCGAGATACTTGAACTCCTCCACTTGGGGCAGGATCTCGCTACCAACCCTGAGAGGGCACTCCACCCAATTCCGGCTGAGGACCATGGTCTTGGATTTGGAGGTGCTGATTCCCATCCCAGCCGCTTCACACTCAGCTGTGAACCAATCCAGAGAGAGCTGAAGATCACGGTCTGATGAAGCAAACAGGACATCATCATCTGCAAAAAGCAGTGACCGAATCCTGAGTCCACCAAACCGGACCTCCTCAACGCCCTGGCTGCGCCTAGAAATTCTGTCCAAAATTATGAACAGGATTGGTGACAAAGGGCAGCCCTGGCGGAGTCCAACTCTCACTGTAAACAGGTTTGACTTATTGCCGGCAATGCGGACCAAGCTCTGGCACCGAACATACAGGGACCGAACAGCCATTATCAGGGGGTCCGGTACCCCATACTCTCGGAGTACCCCCCACAGGATTCCCCGAGGGACACGGGGTCAAATGCCTTTTCCAAGTCCACAAAACACATGTAGACTGGTTAGGCGAACTCCCATGCACCCTCCAGGACTCTGCTAAGGGTGTAGAGCTGGTCCACTGTTCCGTGACCAGGACGAAAACCACACTGTTCCTCCTGAATCCGAGGCTCGACTATCCGATGGACCCTCCTCTCCAGGACCCCCGAATAGACTTTTCCAGGGAGGCTGAGGAGTGTGATCCCTCTGTAGTTGGAACACACCCTCCGGTCTCCTTTCGTAAAGAGGGGGACCACCACTCCGGTCTGCCAATCCAGAGGCACTGTCCCTGATGTCCATGCGATGTTGCAGAGACGTGTCAACCAAGACAGCCCTACAACATCCAGAGCCTTGAGGAACTCCGGGCGTATCTCATCCACCCCAGGGGCCCTGCCACCAAGGAGTTTTTTGACCACCTCGGTGACCTCAGTCCCAGAGATGGGGGAGCCCACCTCCGAGTCCCCAGGCTCTGCTTCCTCATTGGAAGGCATGTTAGTGGGATTGAGGAGGTCTTCGAAGTACTCCCCCCACCGACCCACAATGTCCCGAGTCGAGGTCAGCAGCGCACCATCCCCACCATATACATTGTTGACACTCAACTGCTTCCCCCTCCTGAGACGCTGGACGGTGGACCAGAATCTCCTCGAAGCCGTCCGAAAGTCGTTCTCCATGGCCTCCCCAAACTCCTCCCACGCCCAAGTTTTTGCCTCAGCAACCACCAAAGCTGCATTCCGCTTGGCCTGCCGGTACCTATCAGCTGCCTCCAGAGTCCCACAGGACAAAAGGGTCCTGTAGGATTCCTTTTTCAGCTTGACGGCATCTCTCACCGCCGGTGTCCACCAACAGATTCGGGGATTGCCGCCACGACAGGCACCGACCACCTTACGGTCACAGCTCCAGTCAGCCGCCTCAACAACAGAGGCACGGAACATGGCCCATTTGAACTCAATGTCCCCCACCTCCCTCGGGATGTGGTCAAAGTTCTGCCGGAGGTGGAAGTTGAAGCTACTTCTGACAGGGGGCTCTGCCAGACGTTCCCAGCAGACCCTCACAACATGTTTGGGCCTACCAGGCCTGGCCGGCATCCTTCCCCACCATCGAAGCCAACTCACCACCAATTGGTAATCAGTTGACAGCTCCACCCCTCTCTTCACCCGAGTGTCCAAGACATGTGGCAGCAGGTCTGACGACACGACCACAAAGTCGATCATCGAACTGAGACCTAGGGTGTCCCGGTGC
Organism: Erpetoichthys calabaricus; assembly: GCF_900747795.2. NCBI lineage: Eukaryota > Metazoa > Chordata > Cladistia > Polypteriformes > Polypteridae > Erpetoichthys > Erpetoichthys calabaricus. The sequence continues at coordinate 40,469,258 of NC_041398.2, read as the reverse complement.
CAAGTGCACATATGAACACCCCTTTGCTTGAACATGGTGTTTGTTATGGACAATCCATGACGAGCACAGAAGTCCAATAACAAAACACCACTTGGGTTCAGATCGGGGGGGCCATTCCTCCCAATCACGCCCTTCCAGGTCTCACTGTCATTGCCCACGTGAGCATTGAAGTCTCCCAGCAGTACGAGGGAGTCCCCAGAAGGTATGCCCTCTAGCACCCCCTCCAGGGACTCCAAAAAGGGTGGGTACTCCGAACTGCTGTTCGGTGCATACGCACAAACAACAGTTAGGACCTGTCCCCCAACCCGAAGGCGGAGGGAGGCTACCCTCTCGTCCACCGGGGTAAACCCCAATGAACAGGCTCCAAGTCGGGGGGCAATAAGTATACCCACACCCGCTCTGTGCCTCTCACTGGGGGCAACTCCAGAGTGGTAGAAAGTCCAGCCCCTCTCAAGGAGATTGGTTCCAGAGTCCAAGCTGTGAGTCGAGGTGAGTCCGACTATATCTAGCCGGAACCTCTCGACCTCGCGCACTAGCTCAGGCTCCTTCCCCTTCAGAGAAGTGACATTCCACGTGGAACAAATATTATAAATATAATTCTACTAATGGATTATTTTCACAATATCAGGTATTCAGAGTTGTGAATATGAACTAAAAAAGATAAATATAGAATAAATACAAAAACACATTAGTATGTTTAGTTTTTCATCACTTCGCAGACTCTCTTCGCCTACCTACCTTTGTTTGAATGGCTTCATTGTTAAATGATGTTATTATAGCAAAGGGATTGGTCAGTAACAATATGCTGATCTTGTATGTTGACCTAGTCAGTCTTTCGATCAGTGACGTTTTACTTTCAAATATAGTGAGTGGTCTCCCCTTGACTCCCCATACTCAGATATGGGTATGGATATTTGAGAAGTAAACCGCAAGACAATGATTATATTTTTATATTATGTGCATCAAAGAACCATCAACATCAAATCAAATCAAACTAATAATATATTGAACAATTATTATAAAAGTAAAGTTGAATAAATCGGACTCTGCAGCTGCATGAATTAAAAAAAAAAATAAATCTTGTATGTGTTCAGGTAACATACCACTTCCAGTTGATAGATTTGGCCCAAAAGTTAATACAGATCTACAATTTTGTTGTAACAACCACACGCTGAATTTCATCCATTTATCTCGTTGCGCTTTTGAGTTATCGTGTTTACACACACACACACACACAGATAATTCCAAAACACGTTATTTTTGGACTCAGGGAGGTCTATAATGTGAAGACTCATCAAAATCTCGAGGTCGAATTTTTTCATGATTACTATACTAAAGTAAAGAAGTATATACTAAAGTAAAACGATTTCTCCTGTGCGAAGTGGCAGGTGAATTACTGTCAACAAAAAGCAGTCACCTGAGAAAAATAACAAAACATTACTCACTTGTGATTTTTCTGTCCATATGGCAAAGGTTTTGTTGACCAGCACATTCGGATTTCAGCCATTTAAATTACATCTTGATATACAACAAGCGAAAAGAAAAACGGCAGTAAATCGCTTTCTACGTATTTCACACGCTTTATGTGCCTACATTCAGCTTGTTCTGTCACAACAAATGCTGTGTGAACACCTGCCCTCCGTCACCAACTGCCATTCAATGGATGAATAATATGCGGCGCCTCGTGATGGATGACTTTCTGTTTTAGAGTTAAAAATTACAAGGGTTAAAAACTAACAGCAAGAATATTCATTCAAAAACGAAAACTAAAAATATTTTAATAAATTATTATTTTATTTTTTTGTTAGTCTTTCCAGCTACTTTAATAGTTTTGTTTAGTTTTAGTTTTTCATTTCTGTTTTAATTATTTTATTTCAGTTTACAAAAATGTTTTTTTAATAATAGTTTCTGTTTTGATTTTAGTTTTCGTTAACTATAATAACCTTGCTGGGCGGCAAACATACAAGCTCTAAAAACCTGGACATTGAAATAAATAAATGAACACACACTAGCTTAATTTGCAATAGAAATGAAATACTGCAGCATTTCTTTACATTCCTTGCTTTGTAAATACAAGGTATCGTCAAAATACTAACGACCCAATTATCCTTCATTCACTCAGAATATTGAACCAATGTAGGAAGCAGTTTAGGTTAGAGAATATTTTATCTGTGGCACCCCTACATGATAACCACCTTTTTCCACCCTCTTGAACTTGCACAGTCTTTAATGTTTGGAAAATGAAAGGGATTAAATTATTTAGAGATTTCTATATAAATAGTATCTTCGCATCCTATGAACAATTACACTCCAAATTTAGTCTCCCATCAACACAATTTTTCCACTATCTCCAAATTAGAAACTTTGCTAAAAAAAAATCTGTCCAATTTTCCTCAACTCCAACCTATATCTATTCCAGAAGAGATACTGATCAGTCTTGGGGACTCAGACAACATTTCTATAATGTATAAAATCATTTTATACTCCCTTCCTTTTAAAGATTCCAGAGTACAGTGGATCACATGTTTTGGGCATGTACCAAATTAACATCTTTCTGGACAAAAATGTTTAAATGCCTATCAGACAGCCTAGGTGTTGCAATCACTCCTAACCCATTAACTGTGTTTGGTATACTTCCAGAGGGGCTTAAAGTGGAGAAGGACAAACAAACTGTAATTGCCTTTACTTCACTATTGACATATAGACTTATCTTGCCCAACTACAAAAATTCTAACCCACCTCTTTTAAGTCAGTGTATAACTGATACTATATACAATTTGAAATAGGAAAAAAATCAAATTCTCACTTAGAAGATCTGTTCAAAACTTTTTTAAAACCTGGCAGGACCTAATCAATAATGTATACTGTTTACAAAAGGTTGCAACTTAACATTTAATAACATTTGATACATTTCACTATACTCGCAGTATCTGTCTTTACCGATTAAAAAAAAAAAAAGTTGACTGGATTTAAACTTCTTTACTTTTAAATGTTTACAGGATTTACTCTTACCTTTTAAAAATTACTTGAATAATGTGCATTTAAAGACCAAATTTTTTCTGTTTAAACTTGATAAAGCTTAATGTCTGGCTTTTAAATGAGTAAAGGTATGTTGTTAGGAACAGTAAATAAAAACTGATCTAGACCTTAATGAAAACAGACATGCCTAATGAGGCAGTAGACTAGCGGAGCCTTATACTATTTCTTGAAAAATAAAATCCATGCTGAGATTCATTATTGTTTTACTGTTTGTTTACTTATTTTGTTTGGATAGTTTGGTAATTTATTTGTGTGTAAGTGCACTATGCATATACTCGTCAACAACTATACGTATAGAAGAATATATTAAAGTGAATGCTAAATGGATTCCTAATCTCCATATCTACTGTTGTTTGTCTGAAGTTACATTGTAGTGAAAGTAACAATTGGCAAAGGGCTGATTCTGTGAAAACTACCCCTTGCATGTGGTTTCTTTAAGCTAATTATAATTTCATCATATAGAAGCCTAGGGTATTGGTAGGTGCAGTAAGGAATCTGGACGCAGACATCAAGATATGTGAAGATGGAGCTGCTCAAGTTAAAATTTCTCACAATGTTTTTAAGCCATTTATCTTTAAAAGTGTTTTTTCTTGGTAGAGTATTATATTGCTCTACTTTCCCCTTTTGTATTATTAATGTGTAGATTTTGTCAAAATGCCTCAAATCTCACAGACTTACCACTGTTTATAAAGTATTGTACCATATAACTTCTCCCCACCTTCCCTTCTACAACTATAACCTTGGGCAATTAGGTGTAGTAAAAGACAAGCAGGAATTAAGTTACAATTTAAATAATGTATTATTGATAATATTCATAAATAATAACAATATGCAAAGTACATTTGAATATTGGCAACCGTACAACCTGATAAATGGTGATGTGTAGTTTCAGGCAGCACACAGACTTGTTAGTTACTTAAAATGTCTCTAGTTAAGGCATCATTTTGTGGTCAGCTTTCTTCAGAACAGGCCAAGTGCCTGTCTCAATATGGCTGCCAAGCTGTGCTCTTCCATGTTTTGTCCTTCTCAGTTCATGGTGTGAGATGGTCTTTCGTCAGTTTGGTAAGAGAGAGAGTGAGATAAAGAAAGCAAATTTATAGGTTTTCTGTCCAACCCCTAGAGCCAATAGGATGTCATGGTACTTAAAGGCTTCTGATACAAGCTGGTTCCAAAGAGCCATACTTCAGACCAATGGGGGGGATAGAACACCTTCACACCTGCCCTCCAAACCATGTGTTAAGGTAAAGCTTGGCAGTTAGGCAGCCTGGCTTTCCTGTGGGGGTTGACTGAGAGACTTTAGCAGAGAAATATTGGTCAAACTTGTTTGAGGCACTTCCCCCCAACCCTGTCGTAAAATTACAGAGACTCATTCCTAAAATGGGGAAGGGGTTCTTAAACCATTGCTGTTATTATATATAATGTAACACTAATATTACATTGCTTTGTCTAAGTTACAGATAAAGACATGCAAAATATTCATCAACTTGTATGCAAAATTTCACATCACAACAAAAAGGATGAGAACAGGTAGTGCATGACTATATTACAAAATAAATTCAGCGCAAAACATCAAGATTAATCTAACAGTTTATCTTCAGGTTTGCATCCCGAAAACAGTGAATGAGCTTAGTCAACGCTCCCAGTTATGGGAATGATTATTATTGGCTGCAAATGGTTTATTCTTCTGTCAAAACATGTGGCTTTTAATTTTTACTGATTTGTAACTTTTCAAGTAGGGTCATTCATACTTGCTCCACTTTAGCAGTGCTGCATAATACACCAGGGTTGGTGTAATTGAGGTATCCCAGAAAAAGGCTGTTAATTCTTCTCTTTATATCGAGTCAAATGCAATTTTTTCCCAGCCATGGCACAACTTCGTAACATTTGCACATGATGCCACCTAAATAAAAATTCAGTCAAGGAAGACAGTCTGTCACTTACACTCAGATCCAACTGCAACCACTCCTCAGCACTGCCCCAAAAAGCAGCAACCAGGTGAGCACAACAGCTTATATTGAAACCTACTAGGGCATAATATTAAACGCTGAGAAGTGCTGCATGTTCAATAAAAAGAAAATGAGTTTGCTGCATATTTAAAAAAATGAATCAAACATTTAAACAGGCTGCTTGGTCACAATTGGATTTGGACAGAGCGAAACAGTACATGAAAAACATGGCAAATCTAATAATAATTTTAAAATAAGTGTTTTTAAGAGTCCCACAATTTGATTTTCTAAAAAATTACCCTTTGATATAAGCCAAACTCCCTTGACTCTGCTGCTGCATACACTGCCAATCATCGCAGCAATAAAGAGGATGGACTGGAAGTACAAATGCAAATATTTATCCATACATGGATATAGAGAGGCAATAAACATACATTGATTAAGTTATGTTTTGAACACCCAAGTCAAAATTCTGACCTTAATCCTATAGAAATGTCATGGGAGGTCCTAACACAAGCAGTTCATATAAGGAAGCCCACCAACATTCCTGAGTTTAAGCAGTTCTACTAGGGAGAACAAACTAAAATTCCTCCAAGACAATGTGCAGGTCTGACACTATTGCACCCATTATTGAAAGCAAAGACTCACATACTTTTTCACTTACAAATATGTTAAATTTGATCATTTAAAAAAAATCAAATCAAATACACCATTTATACACTAAAATACTGTACATCATTAGTTCACTTTGAAGGTTCAGCAGCAAATGGCTTGCTATCTTTTTAGAATTTCATGTATCAAACATCGACTAAGCTCATCACAACAGATGGCAGGAAGACGGGGCCATGTGTGGTTAGCCATTAGGTCCAACCTGTTATGATTACAGTTGTTTTATTTTTAGTATTGTTTGCTCAAGCTGCCTGATCTTTGCTGGTATGTGATCGTTAAACACTGCCCAACATCCGCTCCTGGTATTGGCCATAGAAATCCATCAGGGAGACCGATTTATTCACCTTCCTCCATCAGTGCCCTCTTTGACTTGTTTACATAGACCCCTCAGGTGCTTTTTGGAGGAGCTTTCACCATAGGCATCGGAGGCATGGAAAACAGGGTAGAACTGCTTTAAGGCTCTGTGTGTATTGGGCATCTATCCCCATGAGGGATATTTGTGCATGCTGACGATATCTCTGTGAAATCGGACTTGAGCAGTATTTAGCCCAGACCTCCCCAAAATTAAAAGAGCCCGCTTTGTATTGTAAGGAATTTTTAAACATCATTGATTCCTTTAGTTTTACACTAGCTGTGACCTTTCCTATTTATGTGCATGGTCACACATTGGACTTAATCTTATTTTATGGTGTGTGAGAAATGTGGAGATATGTGACACGTTTCTCTGATCACATGCCTGTTTTAATGGACAGGTTTTTAACTATACTGTTAAACCTGGTGTTACCGTTTGTCTCTCTCATGTCGTAAATTCCTATACTGCTAAGCAGTTTTCCAGCACCTCCAGTGAAGCAGTCCACTCCAAGTTGTTGGTAAATGTGTCCATCCATCAGCGTGTCGATGAGCTGATCTTTGATTTTACCTCCACTTGCACCAGTATTTTACTTTCAGTTGCTCCTATTAAGACTTGTTCTTTAAAACCTACACTGAAGCGTTGGCTAAACAATAATACTCATGATCTGAGACAGGTATGCAGGAGAGCGGAGTGTAAGTGGATGAAGGACAAACTCCAGGTGTCGTGAGATTTTTAAAACAAGTCTGGCAAACTATCAATGAAATTCATTGTGTGAGAATTTTAGTAATTTTTTTTGTTGGTAAAACTGCTGCTATTAGGTCTTCAATTGTACCTCCTCTGTGTGATCCATGAATCCTATGCAGGTGTTTGGCAGTTTTGGACCAGTTTGAGCCAGTATCTTTCTCAGACTTGGCTAATATTATAATTAATCTAAAGTCCACAACATGTTCCTCAGATATTTTACCCTTAAATTTGTTTAAGGAGGTTTTTGACACCATTGGGTGTTGCGTTCTTTTAATCATTAATACCTCCCATTCTACTGGCTCGGTGCCTTCTTTTTGTAAACATGCTGTTGTGCGTCCCCTTCCTAAAAAACCCAATTTGGACCCTACTGTGCTTTCAAATTTTAGTCATATATCCCAAGTCCCAATTTATTGCTAAGCTCCTCGAAAAAGTGGTTCTTGAGCAGCTCCAATTATTTTTTAGATGTAAATCATATGCATGAAACTTTTCAGTCTGGCTTTAGGCCATACCATAGTACCGAGGGAGCACTTTTAAATGTTTTTTAACAATGTGTTGCTAATCATTGACTCTGGGGTTTCTGTTGCACTTGTGCTCCTTATTTAACTGCTGCTTTTGATACAAAAGACCACAATATCCTTTAATCCCGATTAGAAAAGGTTGTTTAACACTAGAATTACCAGAGCCTGCGAAAAAACTCGTAGATCCGTCCCACCTTAAATCGCTTCTTAAATCCTTTCGCACCTCTCTGCCATCGTCTTTTGTCATCTAAATGTACAAGCTGCAAGTAGCCGGCTATTCCATCCCCACACTGACTTAGAACGCGCATGAATTTCTCCCAGCTCATGCCTTGATTGATTATCTGGGAGTGAAGTGGAGTTTTAGAGTGGAAATAATAAATCGTTATTTGGAACACACGCATTTCATTTGTGTTCCGTTTCTACAGTAATCTGTGTAAACACATTTTTAAAACAGAAACTTTTTTCATATTCTAGTAGTAAATGACAAAATGTAGGCATAAACTATATAATGTATGAAGCCTGAAGTCCATATATCAAAGAAACACTTTCACGAAAGGTACAAATATAACGGAACAAGTGCGCTTTTATTCAAAAATACAACTGCAAAAAAAAAAAAAGCTGCCTTAGTGTGCGACATTGACACTTATTTGCAACGACTGCTGCTGTGGCGCAACAGTATCAGTTGCTGACTGGCAATCAACAGGTCACGAGTTCGATCCTGCACGACTCCCTTTTGAGAAGTGAACTGCTCTTATTTTTACTATTTTAGAATAAAAAGATACATTTGATTTCAGTCTGTAACAGCCGGTGTAATTTATGATATTTGTAAAGGTTAGCTTTGTTTTGTTTTTTTTATTCACTTTTCATTCTTCCTACCCCATCTGACACTGCTGTTTTCACATAAAGACGCGCTATAGTTCTGCAGTGTATCACGATACATACGACCGCGCGTTTTTTTTTCCCCCAATCTTGCCAGTCCCCACACGTTGCTGTATGCTGTTTCTTTTGTACTCCAGGACATGCAGAGGAAAGCATAGTAAAGAGCAGTAACTTCAGCACTATATGCAATCATCAGACACTCCCCATCTGACACTGCTGTTTTCACATAAAGATGCGCTATAGCTCACCCAAGGAGCGCCCTTCCTACATTTACATGTGTACTTGTTGCAGTGTACACACCTCTCTGTGCTATGGTTTCTATTACACTGAGCAAGCACCTGTAATTCGCAGCTCTATTCATTATCTCAAAACACCATACACATTCACAGTAATTCCCAGTTATGTCCACCACTCACACACACGCCCACAACCATACAGAACTGATTCCACATCAGAGAATTTCCAGTTCCAGCATAAATTCACAAACGATCTGATGCTGTTCGTTTTCAAATAATTTTGCATTAGTGCGATGATGTTTTCACATATATTGTCTTTCTTTCAGGTGTGTAATAGAAGCCACAGCACAGAGAGAAGTGAATACATTGTAACAGGTACACACGTTGTAAATGTAAGAAAGACGATCCTAGCGTGTGTGTGAACTGTTAACATTTGAATCTGATGATTGCATATAGCGCTGTCTTATTCAGTGCGCTTATTCAGTGCGCGCAAGAACATGCAGTTCCAGTTGCTGTGTGCTACAACATGCTGGTGGTGATCAACGCACATTTTAAAAAAAGAAAGAGACAAATATATGTGACGTTTTGAAGAAATCATTTTATGACGACGCGAATAGTACCAATAAGAAAACATAATCGCACTAGTACAATATTATTTGAAAACGAACAGCATCAGATTGGGTGTGAATTTATACTGTGGCGCTGTTAGAGTCAGATCAGAAGCTGAATAAGCTGAATAAGCTCCTGTTCTGACTCTAAGTAAAAATGTATGAATTAATCAACAGAAATAACCGCATTTTAAACTTAGCGATTTACAGTGCATACCAATTTATAAATTTTATGTCCGTTTGAGGTTACAAAGAAAAAAAAAACACTTCCTCCCCAGCGGGGAATCGAACTCGGGTCTGTAATGCACGGCAAGGCTGCTGTAGCGCTAAGTCAGCAAATCTTACTGCTATGCCACGTAAGGTGTCGTAGCATCGTTGAACCTTTTGTGAAAGTATTTATTTGATGTTTGGATGTCAGGCTTCACAAATGCTATAGTTTATGCCACATTTTGTAACATTTATTACTAAAATATGAAAAAGTTTCTATTTTAACAATGTGTTTACACAGATTACTGTAGAAACGGAACACGCATGAAATGCGTGTGTTCCAAATAACGATCTACTATTTCCACTCTAAAACTCTAGCAGTTCAGTCACTCCCAGATAATCAAACAAGGCATGAGCTGGGAAAACTTAGTGAATGTTTTGCGACGGTGGGGGATGGAATAGCCGGCTGCTTGCTGGCTCGTCTTAATCGGCTCATTTAGAAGACAAAAGAGAGGTGAGAACGGTTTGAAGGTGGGCCGGATCGACGAGTTTTTTTGTAGACTCTGGTAATTCTAGTGTTAAGAGGCTCTGTGCTTGAATGGTTTAAATCTTAATAACATGACCATTCCTGTTTAAACAGGCGCATTATCGTCCTTCAGGGCCAATTTTAATTATGGGGTTCCACGTGGGTCCATCCTTGGCCCTATGTTATTTTCCATCTATATGCTTCCTTTAGGTTCTATTTTTAAAAAGCATGGTCTGACTTTCCAGTGCTATGCTGATGACACCCAAATTTATTTACCACTTAAAAACAACTCTGTATAGTCTCTATTAGAATGTTTAGATGACATCAGGAGCTGGACGTCCTTAAATTTCCTGGATTTTAACCAGAACAAAACTGAGGTTTTTGATTTTTGGTCCTTCTGAGGTTTCTAGTATTACCACTACTAGTCTTGGTCTCCTGGAACAGTACTGGACATCATCAGCTAGGAATTTGGGTGTCTATTTTGACAATGGTCTTAAACTAGAAAGCAGATAAATTCTGTTGTTAAAAACTATTTTCTCCAGTTGAGACTGTTGGTGAAGGTAAAACTTTTTCATTATTTTTCTGACTTTGAGAAGGTCATACATGCTTTAATTTCATCCTACTTAGTTTACTATAATTACCTGTGCACAGGAATCAGGTAGTCCCTTCTGCATTGTCTACAGTTCATTCAAAAAGAAGCTGCTAGGTTATTAACTAGAAATCAGAAGCATTACTTCGATATTGGCGTCTCTTCATTGGCTACCTGTTAGTTTTAGAATTGATTTTAAGCTTTTATTGTTTGTTTATACATCTTTAAATGGTTTAGAACCAGTATATCTTACCAGTCTTCTTAAACCACATGCCTCGTCTCGGTATTTAAGAACATTTGCCAGTTTCTACTGGTGGCACCTCGGACAAAGCTAAAAAATAGGGGTGATTGTACATTTGCGGTGGCTGCTCCATGGCTCTGGAACAACTTGCCACTGCAGATTAGATCATGCTCTGAATGTGAGCATTTTTAAATCCAGATTGAAAACACAGCTTATTTCCCAGGCTTCTAATTCAAATTAAAAGGATTGCTGGTTTGTATTTTATGTATTGGATAGCCACTGTACATTCATTATACATGTTGACTGAAATTATGAAATGTCTTTCTATTATGCTATATTACTAGGGTGTTGTACCGTGTTAGCCATTATGAATGTAGAGAAAAGCCAAGCAAAATGACACCTTTTACTGGCTAACTAAAAAGATTACAATACTGAATGCAAGCTTTCGAGGCAACTCAGGCCTTCTATTGTTTTTCTATTATTACTATTATTTACTGTACAGCACTTTGGTAAACACTTTTGTGTTTTTATATAGGTGCTTTATAAAGAAAGATGACTTGAGTTGGCTTGACTTGATTAGTTAACAGTTTTTGCAGCACACTTGCCATTCATGAACTTAACTTAGTGTAAATAAAAGATCAATAAAATATTTATCAATCTGAAATGCAGATGCCATGTGCACTATAATTTGTTACATTTGGGCAAAATTTCTGCACTCTTTTATAGTTTTCTACTGTGCTGTCTCTTTCTAGCCAAGTCATTTTACCTTATTAATAAAATAAAAATGTCATTTTCATGTTATTGCTGACTCAGAATCTTTACAACTGAGTGTAGATCAATAATTTACTTCTGCTCCAATTGTAGTGGTGTTATTGTTCCTAACTCATTTCAAGAAACACCAATCAAGTTCCCAGGTCTAACAGCTTTTGCAATGTTACAAAGCATGAAGTCAACTAAGGAGTACTTGGCGAATCAGAAAGGAAGCCGCCAAACCAAGTGGCAAAGCAGACAAACAGGATGGGATACTTATACTAAAAATATCACATTGATCTTCTTAACCTTTGATTTTGTTCATAATCAACTGCCCTATTAGCATTCTTAAGCCACTGACTAGAATGGTATTGTAGTGGTTTACACAGAATAGTAGGCATGTTGAGTTAATGAGTGAGTGGTGCATGCACCACAGTACCTTAATACTGTACCAATAGTAAATGTACAGGCTTTAGCTTCTGTACAAAGATATAACAGTAACTTGTATAAATGCTTAATTGCACATTTTACCTCTGCAGTTGCTGAGAGCTACAAAGACAGAAGCATGACAAAGGAAGGATAGGCATCAAAATGCAAAAAGCAGAACACAGGTTATCTGGGATTTACTCAAGTGAAGTGAACTAGGTCAACAATGCAAAATATTTACAAGATAAAGACAGAAAAGGGAATGAAAAACAGATATTAAATTTAGAATAGATTTGGCAGTTATATTTTCATAACCAGGGTATCTTTTTAACATGACATTCAACAATACAAAAACTGTTTATCTGCCTTTATTTCCATTTATTTACTTTTTAAGGGGTGGAGATGCTACACAAGGAAAGGGGGGGGGGGGGGGGGTAGGGGTTGGAAATGGGGAGGATGGTCGAACAATACTGTCTCTTAATTAGCATAACCTAAGTAAAATGCATCTGTCTCATCAGCCACCATCTTTCTGAACAAGCTTCTTCCAGGAATGGGATGCTGGGGTACAGAATATCCCACTAGCAATGGGCACGAAAATTTTGAACCAAAGATATTTAAGACATCACTTTATATTATAGCACTCACAATTTGAGGTACTCAAAATAAAGTTGGAGTACTAACATGGAGACCACCGTGAGCAGATGCAAACTTCTAACAGAAAATGCACAAGCTGAGAACTGAATCAAATCCCACAGGTTACAAGACACCACTACTACCAGTCTACATTTTTATGATTCTCCCAGCATCACTATTACAGTCATTAAGGTTACATTACAACCGCTTTAAATTTTTTCCGAAGACAAAGATAAAAAATACATCAAAACAGCTCTAAAATAACGTTTCTTTAATGGTTCAGCGTGGAATGCGCGTCACTGTGGCTAAGACACTATGCTTTACACCACAAGGCTTACAACTACATCCTCACTATGTGGCCCTGAGCAATTCTTTTAATTGTTCTCTGCTTCAATCAGAAAACAAACTTTAGCCCTCATGAAGTGTCTTGGCATGTTGCTCACTATAGAACAACAATAAACAGTATAAGACAAAGTGGGAATTGCCCATTCTGCTAGGCTTTAGTGGCACACCAGGCCTGTAAAGCAGCAGATTTAACACACATCCACCTACACCAAACCCTCAACTTACATCCCAAAGTAAGTGACTGAACTCTTCGTACAAGGATATCCTTGTACACCATCTGATGATAAAGGTGTAAATCAGAGTTGAATTGACATCTTTCTGTAACTGTAGGCAACTTTAATCTAATTTAATCTATAAGTTTTACATTCCTTAAAAGGCTGTTTCTGGCTATCCCAAGATAACTCTAAGAAAACTCTCAGGGGATTTCCTGGGGTACTCTGCCCAGGGTCACTGAAACTACCTCTCTCTCTGCAACCAGAAGGCTGATGAGCTGTGGTCTCGTTGTGGAGCTGAGATACAATTTGCCAAGAGAAGCACTGAGCGCAGTATGAAAAAGACCTTAAAAGCAGGTATTACTTCAAGACAAGAACTTCAGCATCTAAACTGTTGTGCCAGAAACAGTAATGCTATTTCTTATGAAGTTGCAGACTGTATTGAAAAAGAGCTTAACTGAAAAAAGCATCAGCATACCATGGACAAAAGGATCACACAGCAAAGAGGATGAGTGCATTTCAATGCAAGAAGAATCCTCCACTTGAACCCAGTGCAACAACAAAGCAACAACTCCACACAACAAGGCTTAGTGTCATAAAACTATATCGGTGCCATGGTAAATTTGAACTCTAAATAACATGATACAGTAATCCCTCCTCCATCACGGGGGTTGCGTTCCAGAGCCACCCGCGAAATAAGAAATCCGCAAAGTAGAAACCATATGTTTATATGGTTATTTTTATATTGTCATGCTTGGGTCACAGATTTGCGCAGAAACACAGGAGGTTGTAGAGAGACAGGAACGTTATTCAAACACTGCAAACAAACATTTGTCTCTTTTTCAAAAGTTTAAACTGTGCTCCATGACAAGACAGAGATGACAGCTCTGTCTCACAATTAAAAGAATGCAAACATATCTTCCTCTTCAAAGGAGTGCGTGTCAGGAGCACAGGCTGTCAGAAACAGAGAGCAAAGCAAACAAATCAATAGGGCTGTTTGGCTTTTAAGTATGCGAAGCACCGCCGGTACAAAGCTGTTGAAGGCGGCAGCTCACACCCCCTCCGTCAGGAGCAGGGAGAGAGAGAGAGAGAGAGAGAGAGAGAGAGAGAGAAAAACAAACAGTCAAAAATCAGTAAGTGCCCTTTGAGCTTTTAAGTATGTGAAGCACCGTGCAGCATGGCGCTTCAGGAAGCAGCTGCACACAGAAGGTAGCAACGTGAAGATAATCTTTCAGCATTTTTAGATGAGCGTCCGTATCGTCTAGGTGTGCGAACAGCCCCCCTGCTCACACCCCCTACGTCAGGATCAGAGAAAGTCAGCGCAAGAGACACAGAGAAAAGTAAGTTGGGTAGCTTCTCAGCCATCTGCCAATAGCGTCCCTTGTATGAAATCAACTGGGCAAACCAACTGAGGAAGCATGTACCAGAAATTAAAAGACCCATTGTCCTCAGAAATCCGCGAACCAGCAAAAAATCTGCGATATATATTTAAATATGCTTACATATAAAATCCGCGATAGAGTGAAGCCGCGAAAGGCGAAGCGCGATATAGCGAGGGATCACTGTATATGTTTATCTGTCTAATCTGTCTGAGTCCTGTCATGTATCAATATATATACAGTATATATGCATTTATTGTATTTCTACAATTCTTGTGTGTATCAATAAAATGTATTGTTCTGTTTCTTTAAACTAGGGTGCTTCAGTTACCTTCATATACAGTGCATCCGGAAAGTATTCACAGCGCATCACTTTTTCCACATTTTGTTATGTTACAGCCTTATTCCAAAATGGATTAAATTCATTTTTGTCCTCAGAATTCTACACACAACACCCCATAATGACAATGTGAAAAAAGTTTACTTGAGGTTTTTGCAAATTTATTAAAAATAAAAAAATTGAGAAAGCACATGTACATAAGTATTCACAGCCTTTGCTCAATACTTTGTCGATGCACTTTTGGCAGCAATTACAGCCTCAAGTCTTTTTGAATATGATGCCACAAGCTTGGCACACCTATCCTTGGCCAGTTTCGCCCATTCCTCTTTGCAGCACCTCTCAAGCTCCATCAGGTTGGATGGGAAGCGTCGGTGCACAGCCATTTTAAGATCTCTCCAGAGATGTTCAATCGGACTCAAGTCTGGGCTCTGGCTGGGCCACTCAAAGACAATCACAGAGTTGTCCTGAAGCCACTCCTTTGATATCTTGGCTGTGTGCTTAGGGTCGTTGTCCTGCTGAAAGATGAACCGTCGCCCCAGTCTGAGGTCAAGAGCGCCCTGGAGTAGGTTTTCATCCAGGATGTCTCTGTACATTGCTGCAGTCATCTTTCCCTTTATCCTGACTAGTCTCCCAGTCCCTGCCGCTGAAAAACATCCCCACAGCATGATGCTGCCACCAACATGCTTCACTGTAGGGATGGTATTGGCCTGGTGATGAGCGGTGCCTGGTTTCTTCCAAACGTAACGCCTGACATTCACACCAAAGAATTCAGTCTTTGTCTCATCAGACCAGAGAATATTCTTTCTCGTGGTCTGAGAGTCCTTCAGGTGCCTTTTGGCAAACTCCAGGTGGGCTGCCATGTGCCTTTTACTAAGGAGTGGCTTCCGTCTGGCCACTCTACCATACAGGCCTGATTGGTGGATTGCTGCAGAGATTGTTGTCCCTCTGGAAGGTTCTCCTCTCTCCACAGAGGACCTAGGGAGCTCTGACAGAGTGACCATTGGGTTCTTGGTCACCTCCCAGACTAAGGCCCTTCTCCCCCGATCGCTCAGTTCAGATGGCCGGCCAGCTCTAGGAAGAGTCCTGGTGGTTTTGAACTTCTTCCACTTACGGATGATTGAGGCAACTGTGCTCATTGGGACCTTCAAAGCAGCAGAAATTTTTCTGTAACCTTCCCCAGATTTGTGCCTCGAGACAATCCTGTCTCGGAGGTTTACAGTCAATTCCTTTGACTTCATGCTTGGTTTGTGCTCTGACATGAACTGTCAACTGTGGGACCTTACACAGACAGGTGTGTGCCTTTCCAAATCATGTCCAATCAACTGAATTTACCACAGGTGGACTCCAATTAAGCTGCAGAAACATCTCAAGGATGATCAGAGGAAACAGGATGCACCTGAGCTCAATTTTGAGCTTCATGGCAAAGGCTGTGAATACTTATGTACATGTGCTTTCTCAATTTTTTTGTTTTTAATAAATTTGCAAAAATCTCAAGTAAACTTTTTTCACATTGTCATTATGGGGTGTTGTGTGTAGAATTCTGAGGAAAAAAATGAATTTAATCCATTTTGGAATAAGGCTGTAACATAACAAAATGTAGAAAAAGTGATGCGCTGTGAATACTTTCTGGATGCACTGTAAGTCTAAACAGAGAAAGGTAACAGAGAAAGGTAAGGTAAATAAAGTAGGAGCCTTATCGAATTATTTAATCAATTACCGGTGTTTCCAAAGGCAAGATTGATAATTGATTAACCAAGTTAAATCTTTCTTCCTTCCAACATTATTATGACTGTCCCTTGGTGGGCAAGTTAAAGTTAATTTTCCTTTCAGTTCAACAGGATAACGGCTGATTTGCTGTATCACAGGAAGTGCAATTTGGTGGTCCTTGAAGTAAATAATGCTATATAAGGACTGCTTGTGTTGAAATCAAAAAATGTACCTTTTAAAACTTGCTCCTCTACATATCAGCCACAAACTAATTAATTGAGAGCAATTAAAACATACTTTTTTCAGTTTTGTTTAATACTGCTTAATGCTAAAATGAAAACATCTCAAAACAAAAAATAATAGCATTCAAAAATTAGTACTGCATTACACACTTGTGTATGGTTAAAAAGCACAATGCAACCCCATTACATAATTGGCATATTATTCTGTGTTCATTCATATGTTCATTGTGTTAACTCTGACAGCAACTCTTGAACTGTTTCAGCTAAGAAAAGCTGATCCAGTGTCTATACCCCATGTATTGCACTTGCTAAAAAATAATTCCAGTGTGTCTTGTATCAAAGAAGAAGTGTTCAGAGGTGATAAACGAAAACTACAACAAAAATAATTTCACATCTCTGATGGCTTTTCTTCTTATCCATCTCCTTCTCTGTACAGTCATACTTTCAATAACTCAAACACACTGTGTCTGAGGCAGTTGTAACCTCTCATCCTTTTCTTTCATATCCTCCTGCTTTCTGTGAAATGCGCTGGGTGATCTTAAAGTGTCTTGACACACATCACATATCTGGTGGCCCCACTGAAGACAAGCGTACCTACAAAGAATAGCTGTAGTCCCTAATGAACTGAAATAATTAAGACACTTGATGGCAGGATGGAGCAAAAATGGAGATAACCAGGTTATCTTTCTGATACTGGAAGTGTCAGCCTGAATCTAATAAATATTGATGATAAAGAGCCTTATTGGAAACTTGGCAAATACAGTTCACAATCCCTATTAAAGATGGTCATACATAACTTCTAACAGGACTAAAGTACCAAAATTGAACTTAATATGGGATCAGCAGCTTGTTTGAAGACCCTTTATTCACTTCTCAGTGAATCTTTCTTTTTGCAAAATAAGCCCATCATCATATTTCAAAATTACTGCAACAACATACTGACTGCATAATTTGAAACTTAAAATTTATTGAGCGGCTTAGAAATGGAGAACTCCACAGAGAAGAAGGGACAAAGTTAAATTAGCTCTTGCTTGAAACTGCATAATCTCACTTTCAACAAAAAAGACCAACATTAGTAGGTATGGAGTCTCTTCTAGGTCTCTGGTATGTTGATAATGACTGAGAAGTCATAGGTAAATTATTGAGTAATTAAAGATTCAGATTTATATCTCTCAATAGCAGTGCTGTGAAGATCACTTGATTTCTGAAAATTAGCAAATACAGTATTTGCAATTAACAGGTTAAAGATTTATGTAGCAACACTGCCTAACGCAATCACTACTGTATATACTCAGGAATAAGTTGGGTCTTGAAACCCGAAAAATCGATCATAAAATCAGACCCCGACTTATATGCCCATTCAAAAATGCAACACATTTTTTTTTTTTACATCTTCTTGCCTCCTCCAAGCTCACATCAGTTTCTCAGATGCATCGAATTTTGTTGCAGCAGCACAGTTACCAATTTCTTTCGCTACTTCATTTAATTTAAAACCAGCTTCATATTTTCTTCTGATCAAACGCTCCATCGTAGATAAGGGATGCTCTTACGATAAAGGTATATGAGTTACAAAAAACACAAATCAGTGTAAACGTTGCTTCGGAATAGCTGGGTTATTACCATGTGGTCATGTAGGGACAATACATAGGAAAAAAATGGCAGTGGGCTCCGTGGTTACTCTCTCAGGTGGGCGTTAGCATAACATAATCTCTTGGACCAAAAGCGTGAGTTTTCCGCATTTGACTTATACGTCTGACATTATAAAATACCGTAAATTTTACGGTAAAATCTAGTCCCGACTTATCTGCGAGTATATATGGTAAATGCATTAATTTAAACTGGTCAATTTGACTGAGTTTCAAACTTAATGAAACAGCACCAAATTAATTCTAATTCTATTAATAGTGCTTGATTGATTCATCTATTGTTTCTTGATAAAGGTCTTCATCCACATACACTACTGGAGTTACCACTTGCCCCTTGTAACAAAGGATCATCTTGTATTGGAACATAAACTACTGTTTACTGTATTGAATCAGTAAGGGACACGATTTGATCCGTTTTTCCGTACATGTTGTTTATAATATACACGAGCTCTTCAAAGTGCAGAGATTAACATACAGTATTCACATATTAACAGTGGCAAAAAAAAATCACTGAGTTATTTCTGTTTTAAAGACAAATAATATGCTTGAATGAAATATGACAAATTGCAATTAATATGCAGTTACTTGATTATATATATATATATATATATATATATATATATATATATACATACATATATATATATACATATATATATATATATATATACATACATATATATATATACATATATATATATATATATATATATATATATATATATATATATATATATATATATATACACACAGAGTATATATATTATATATATATATATATATATATATATATATATATATATATATATACAGTCATATGAATAAGTTTGGGCACCCCTCTTAATTCTTTGGATTTTTATCATTGGCAGAGCTTTCAAAGTAGCAACTTCCTTTTAATATATGAAATGCCTTATGGAAACAGTAGTATTTCAGCCGTGACATTAAGTTTATTGAATTAACAGAAAATATGCAATATGCATCATAACAAAATTAGACAGGTGCATAAATTTGGGCACCCAACAGAGATATGACATCAATACTTAGTTGAGCCTCCTTTTGCAAAAATAACAGCCTCTAGACGTCACCTATAGCCTTTGATGAGTGTCTGGATTCTGGATGGAGGTATTTTTGACCATTCTTCCATACAAAATCTCTCCAGTTCAGTTAAATTTGATGGCTGCCAAGCATGGTCAGCCTGCTTCAAATCATCCCATAGATTTTCGATGATATTCAAGTCAGGGGACTGTGACGGCCATTCCAGAACATTGTACTTCTCCCTCTGCATGAATGCATTTGTAGATTTTGAACTGTGTTTTGGGTCATTGTCTTGTTAGAATATCCAACCCCTGCGTAACTTCAACTTTGTGACTGATGCTTGAACATTAGCCTGAAGAATTTGTTGATATTGGGTTGAATTCATCTGACCCTCGACTTTAACAAGGGCCCCAGTCCCTGAACTAGCCACACAGCATGATGGATTCTCCACCAAATTTGACAGTAGGTAGTGGGTTTTTTCTTGGAATGCGGTGTTCTTCTTCCGCCATGCAAATCGCTTTTTGTTATGACCAAATAACTCAATTTTTGTCTCATCAGTCCAAAGCACTTTGGTCCAAAATGAATCTGGCTTGTCAAAATGAGCATTTGCATATTACAAGCGACTCTTGAAACTGACAGTTTAAATATCTGAGATAGCTTTTTGAAGCCTTCCCCTAAACCATGATATTGAACAATCTTTGTTTTCAGATATTTTGAGAGTTGCTTTGAGGATCCCATGCTGTCTCTCTTCAGAGGAGAGTCAAAGGGAAGCACAACTGCAATTGGCCACCTTAAATACCTTTTTTCATGATTTGAAACACCTATGAAGTTCAAGGCTTAACGAGCTAATCCAACCAATTGGGTGTTGCAAGTAATCAGTATTGAGCAGTTACATGCATTCAAATCAACAAAATTACAAGGGTACCCAAATTTTTGCACAGGCAGTTTTCGCATTTGATTTAATTTCATACAATTAAATACTGCTTCACTAAAAATCTTTGTTCGGAAAACACCCCAGTACTCAGATGTTCCTAGGAAATGAAAGACATACTACTGTTATCTTTTTGGTTGAAAGTAAATTATTATGCAGGCTGAGAGGGGTTCCCAAACATTTTCATATGACTGTAAACAGAACATGTGTTTGCCTTATTTAGGGCTCATCAGATGTACGTACTTTTGCTTCCCCTTGCAGGGATTGAACCTTGGCTGTCAGCATCTGAGGCTTTGCACCAAGCTGGATGGTTTGCTTACTTCATAGGGTGTAAATCGGAGTATTACATGCATAGGTCTGATTACAATCTGATATTTGGGTGGTTAGTTGGCCAGTTAGCAGACATCCACCATGTTCTCTCAGTTGCGAGAAGCAGATCATAGATAGACATGTTATAAAGTACCTACCAAATAATACAAAGAGTAAACGACACGTGTACGCACTTCTGGTACTGACTGGCCCACCAACCAGAAGAGCTACCTTGTAGGTAATATATATACACACACACATATACACACATACCAGTAACAGTGCACGATAATGTGCAGTGAATACACTTGACTTGAGCATTCATAGTTTTCATACGCTCTTTCTCTGTACGTTTAGCATTTGTTTGCTCACAGGTTGATGCACTTGCTGCTTCCTGAGCAGCTCTTCTTTTCTCCACCCTTCTTTTGTCGGCATCTTTTCGCGTTAAAACTGATTAAGTCAGTGTTGGTGTTGCAATTACTTAGTACGTTTTCCTTAATTTTTCACTTAAGCTGGGACTTAAGTCTTCAATCTGCCTCAAGAATGATTTAAGATATGAAGAGGTAGGGGAAGTGACGGTGAAGGTGGTAGGAAATGAGAACGGCGCCCGTATGCATGCACCGCACAGCTGCCCTGCTGGCCTCTGCCGAGAGTTGATTCTACAATAAAATAAAACAAAAATAAAAAGAGGAATAACCTTGGAGGTCAATTGTCATCCCGAAAGCTGATAGTAGACATCACGTAGTATATATTAAAATTCTGGACAGAGAAACGGACAGCCAGGGTAGCATGGCTTATGCTTGGACTGGGTAATTAGTTTTTGTGTCTACACTCTCAAAGACATACAGACAACCTTGAGAGTAGTAAATTCTTGTCACAATAGTCTTTTTAAACATTATATACACACACATATATAGCTTCAAGTACAGCTTAACAGTGGTTGACTATGTCCGGTCTGCAGTAGTCCACAGCTGGTATTTCAAGGCCCTATTTTGTCCTTTAAGGAATGGCTTTCTTACTGCCTCTCACTCTGTCACACCTGCAGCACAAAATCTTCTCTTCACAGTAGAATCTGGTACTTGCTTTTTTTTGACCAATGTTAAGCTGTACTTAAGCTGTTGTGCTGTGAGGCACTTTTCATGCTAGCTGATGACCCACAAAAACTTTTCTTCTGATTGTGTTGTGACTTTGGGTAAATCAGATCTCTTCCTATCAGAGTTTCCTCCTGTTTCCAATTGCCTTTGGATTGTGACACTTTGTTTTCACTGCAGTTTCTCTAAATGAAAGGTATACACACCTAAGGGTAACAATGCTCTGTCTCATTTCATTTGTTAATTGCTGTTTACTTGACATTATCACTGGAATATTGTCCAAGTAGTACTTCAGAAGGTATAGTAACAGTCTGTTCCAAGTTATTCCGACAGAGGATTTTGAAGTAGTCAAAAGACGTCGAGACACCTGTGCAAATTGTTTGCTTTAACTTGCAAAGCTTAATTTACTTTAATTGCTGCAGAACATTTGTAGGTTGCAACGTAATCATTGTTCCCTGAAGAAGGCCCATTTGTAATATTGTAATATTTCCTTTTATCAGTTTTTGCTAACCTAACCTTTAAATTCAAGCCTCTGGCATTTTACTGATTCTCTTTTCACCATTTTAGGTCATTCATTGCATTTCAACTGATTAAATTTCAAGGAAAACTGGAAAAACTGATGTGTTCTAAAACTTTTGACAGATAATGTATTCTGCATTTTGTAGGATGAATGGAAGTTACTTGACAGCTATAGAGTTTGTGTTTGATTTTTGATGTAGGAGATGTCTATGTGGAGTATGCATTTTCTCCCTGTGCCTGAACTGAATTTTCTTCCAGATACTCCAGCTATCCTCCCACATGATATGCCCATTAGGTTAAATGCTAAACTGGTTTTGCATAAGTTAATGTGTATGTATGTGTGAATGTGCCTTGTAATGGCATACTGTCTAAGACTGACTCCTGATCTTTAATTGATGATACCAGAATAGACTGTAATCCCTGTCATCAAGAAATAAATTATGGATGTTAAGCGTTTTTTACTTTTATACTGTAACCATTAAAATATTTCAATGAAAAATATGTAATTTTGTATGTTTTCTTTCAGTCAGCAATTTCACTAAATGTTAAGTACACTTGCCAGATCCAATCAGAATTTTCAGATTTTGATGTGTATGACACTCTTCACAGGAGGTTAGTTTTTCAGCAATAAAAATAAATCATATGTGAGGATCTTAATGAAGGATGGACAGATACATGTTCAATCATCAAACCGCAAAATATAGCTGGGGTCATGCTCTAAATGGGAATAGTTCTGAAAATAAAGTTGTCTAGTTTTGTACTTCATCCACAAATGCTGAAAATTCTAACAAAGACAATTAAAAAAAAAAGATAAGTTAAACACTGATTGCAAACCTACTGGGTTAATCAATATTATAATGTAATTCACAGATTCTTGTACGCATTCAGACTCTTTAGTTAGAGAGGCACTGTGAACTGAAATGTCACAATACAGGTAAAGGCAGGGACAAAAAGCACTGCTCTTCACAGATGAAAGCTATCATTCGAAACAGACTGACCACTCACGTCAAAGAGTTGGATAAACTGCTGTCCTGCAAGAACAAATTACTGAGAAGTGATCAAGCAGAGTTATGGGGCTTGCTGTGTATGCAAGAGCAGGCTGTCAGCACAAGTACTAGCAATAGGGTGGAAGGAGTGAAGAAGGTGGAATGTTCCACACAGGAAAAAAAGAGGGGATAAGGGTCTGACAGGCTCTTCAATTTTATACACTAACATCCACATGCTCCAACATCAAGTCCCCAACCAACTACTCGATGTCATATACTAAAATACTTATGAGATGAGAAATGGTGCAAGTATTTAAGGATTGAATCAACTACATTAATAAATTAAGACTGTAAACATTATAATAATAGTAGCAAAAACTCCAAAAATTCCCATTATTCTTACTGATTACCCATTTGATTTCAAAAAACGTTACAGTCTCCTCTAAAATGGTGTTTTGCAATGACCAAGAGCAAGAGCCAAAGCAAGAAATGATCTAAACCAGGAATGTTTTAGTCATGTGCAATGTATGTAGAGCATTCAAGGGTGAGGAGCACCAGTGAACTAATATTATTAGTCCCTAGTTTAAAAAGAAAAAAAAAACCTACAATAGAAGTACCGAGTTGGTTACTGAGTTAGGTGATTACATTGATTAATTACAGCAGCCCTTTTAATGGGGTGCAGATGTACCTCATGCAAAGTACAGCATAAGTGCTAAAGCTTCCAAAATTTTCTAAGATGAAGTTTGATTCTTTAAAATGTATTCAATAAGGGAGACTGAGGGTCTAGGGTGAGAAGCAGTAGAATGGCACTAAGCTGTTTAGCATAGATACACGGAGATGAAGCTATGGAGAACACATGAAAAAGGGCAAATTTTCATTTTATGGTTGAAAAAGCTGACTTTTCACTGGCAAACACTGTTGCACAAGTTTAAAACAAACTAACTATTTGGCAATCAAACAGGAGCATTCATTACATAAGCAGGAGTACTGCTTTATGATCCAATAATTGTTTTCCCTTTACATTTAGCCAATGATTCATTAATCTAGGGTGATGTGAAAAATCCATACGTTAACAAAACAAATTGTATAATGCAGCAGATATATGTTACAGGGTCACTGTGTTCAAGGCAGACCTTTTTCCAAAAAGCTGCAAACTGCAGCACACAATTAAAGGAAACAAAAAGAAAGGTGAGATTATTTAGTAATAGAGGAAGAAAGATTGAGTGTGTCCAACTAGCCTGACTGCCTGCTTGGGTGTATGCCAAGGTCATTCAGAGGTTGAAAAGTTTTCTTTTTTTTTCCCAGACTTGAGACTGCATACAGTGATAGGAGGTTTACAGCATTGGCCTGGGGACGGTAAGTGCAAGCCAAGTTTATCAGCTCAGGCTACAAGGAAACAAGACCAGGGTTAGACTGAGGTCACAGCCTCCCATAACGGACAGTGTTATCAGCCACTATAGAAAGTGATTACACCTGCCTTGTTTCTGGCTGTTAAGTACAGGAAGGTCAGCCAGAATGCCAAGGGCCACAGAGAGTTCAGAATAAACACTCACTCGTCTCCTGCCAAAGACCTATTCAGAGGTGCTTGCCGTTTGTTTAGCAGGGCCACCATCTGCTGCCTGAACATGACCAAGTCAAATTAGACAGATTTCTGAGCTGCAGCATGGCCATCCATGAGGTTGTAAATAAAGTCAACATTTAGGTAATACAGTAGCTTGAATAAATTAGAAGGAAAATACACAGAAACAGCAGCCTGTTTCAAAATGAGTTTATAATGAGGAAGCCCAAGCAGCAAGTCCAGTCTTGGGTGGAATTTTACTTTTAAAAACATGAAAATTACAGGTAATTCTGTTGATAGCAGGGAATGTACTAATTGGGCTGTAATTCAAGGGCTGTCAAAACTCAGTCACTGGATATACTTGCTGGTGATACAATACTAGCACATGGGATATCATGAAAAGCAGGCACATCTGCATAATGATGATGTCCTGATGACTTTTAGCTTGCACCTATAAGGATGAAATCTGGAGATATATTAATCTGCTCTTAAGATAACATGTACCCTGTAGTTTATTGGATTCTTCTTAAAGACATATATAAAGAAAAGTTGATAACACACATGCTTTGCACTGATTTATGCAAATAATGGGTAACTTGGGCAATTATAAAGTAGTATGGTCAACCTGCATGTAGACCCCCACCTTTAATCACCTGGTGGAAAGTTCAGATCTAGACTTAGTGGCTTCTATATAAAGATTAAACGTTCTATTTTTTTTAGAGGTTTCCTATTGTTATGCCAAATTCCATACACATATGATGTCTTTCATGAAAATGATCAAAGACAAAAGGGTAAATAAAGCCAAGCTCACCCAAAGGCAAAACAACATTCAAAATAATACTAATCTAATAAATCTTTGCCAGTCAATTTAAACACTCTGACATTTGGTCTATAATCACATTTCATTGTAGGCAACATGTACTTTTCTGGGAAACTAATATAAATATGCATTCTGAAATCACCATATTTGGTCAAGAAACAACTTGAAACTGAATTTATCCTGAGAATAAACTCATAAGGAAGAAAATGCAGAGTAACAGGGAAAAAAACAAAACCACAGAATGACGTATACACTACAAAGCTCATTTCCTCTGCCAATGTCTGCAGTGTTATATTAATTATTTCTTATGTATGGATCTGCCATAAACTGGTGCTATTCCCTGCCTTGTGCCAAATGATGCTAATTCAGTTAATAGTTTCCCTGCAATCATGGACTGGATTTGCAGGTTAGAAAATTAAATTCATGGATCTGAAACAAAGTAGTGCTGTTATATCATATTCTTATTAATATTTCTCTAATCAAGTCCAAATTAAACACCTTAGGGTGGACAGTCTTATAAGCTAATAAAAAGATATATGTCTATTTTCTGCAACAAATTAGCAGTAATTGTACACTTTGCTTTACTGATGGAAAAACACTTTACAGTTACAGTAGATAAGGCAGAACAGTGCTGTTAATTGTATATCTCCATATACTGTAACAGGTCATATAGGCGGAGTGGTGGCTCTGAGGCTAGGGATCTGCACTGGCAATCGGAAGGTTGCTGGTTCAAATCCCGTAAATGCCAATAGGGACTCTGCTCTGTTGGGCCTGTGAGCAAGGCCCTTAACCTGCAATTGCTGAGCGCATTGAGTAGTGAGAAAAGCACTATATAAATGCAAAAAATTATTATTATTATTATATGAACCACTGATTCTCATTTAAATCAATAGGGTTTCATACAGGACAGTTGACAGATGATATGTGAATCTGCACAAAGTACATTAAAGCATCAGTGCAATCCAAATCTAAATTAACTTTTTTTTTAGAAGATATAAAATTGTGCTCACCATTGAAATGTACACATTTTATTGAAAAACATCTCTCTATATATAAAAGAAAATCCTGGAATGGAAAGCAAATGCAAAGCTACGATACGTGATAATCTCGAAGGACATTTTAAAGACCCGCGAGACCAAGGAGACTTGCCACGGTGTGTCTCGCGGGGACCGTAAACATGAGACTTGGTGCCAAGAGATTGTCCCAGGGCCATAGCAACAAGGACAGCAGCTGTACAGGCTTTAACGAAGGGCAGCGTGACAGCAGCTACCCCAACCGAATGTGAGCAGCGTTATACATCCTGCAAGAAAGAATTCAACCACGCCCGGGGCCAGAAATAAAAGACAGGTATTGCTTTTACAACGTCACGCGAGACCAGGCAGTGAGCCATCATTTAAAACAAGTCAACAGACCTCTAAGCTAGCAGTTGTTGGATTGTTTTTGGCAGGCAAGCATCATGTACTCCGAGCTCTTAAAACAACGACATGCGACAGGCAGAAGAGGCAGCTAGCAAGCAGCAAAAAGACAACAAATGATCCAAGGGCATATCCTTAGTGTACGTTCAGCCGCAACACCCTTCACAACATGAGCAGTATTATACGTTCGGGAAGAAAGAGATGTAACCTCGCGCGGGGCAGGAAATAAAGAAACAAATATTGTTTTTATAAAAGTGAAAATAATGCATATGTAACAACTCACAAGAAAATAACAATCTCTTTAAATTGTAGATTGCCTGCCTAAGGTAAAGTCATCCCTGATGACTGGGGACGTGGGAATGAGGGGTCCTTTCATCGGATTAGCGCTATTTCAGATGTGGAATGGCAAAATGGGGGAGGCAGCTTGATGAATGAGGTCTCCAGGACAAATCCAAATCATATTATGTGATATCATCTAATGTGAAATTCTACTCTGTACTTCTAGAATTTTTATTTTTATACTGTATTGAGGATTTATTCTGTTCTATGTATTGTACTGTATTGTATTGACCCCCTTCTTTTTGACACCCACTGCACGCCCAACCTACCTGGAAAGGGGTCTCTCTTTGAACTGCCTTTCCCGAGGTTTCTTCCATTTTTTCCCTACAAGGGTTTTTTTTTTGGGAGTTTTTTCTGGTCTTCTTAGAGGGTCAAGACTGGGGGGCTGTCAAGAGGCAGGGCCTGTTAAAGCCCATTGCGGCACTTCTTGTGTGATTTTGGGCTATACAAAAAATAAATTGTATTGTATATCCGGTAAACCAAACACAGGGGTTGGCGAGCGAAGCGAGCAGGGGGTGGAGCCCCCTAGTTTTATTTAAAGAGATAAAAACATACATGTTAAATTTAGTGGAAAACATCCATCCATCCATTTTCCAACCCGCTGAATCCGAACACAGGGTCACGGGGGTCTGCTGGAGCCAATCCCAGCCAACACAGGGCACAAGGCAGGAACCAATCCCGGGCAGGGTGCCAACCCACCGCAGGACACACACAAACACACCCACACACCAAGCACACACTAGGGCCAATTTAGAATCGCCAATCCACCTAACCTGCATGTCTTTGGACTGTGGGAGGAAACTAGTGGAAAACATGAAATACGAAATTTACAGTCACCAAATTACCTCATAGTACACAAGAATAACATTTTGTAATAATCCTTTTAACTTGTCTTTTTAAAATCCATAAAATATATTTCTGCTAAAACCACTATTAACATTAACACGGCAATCAGCTTAAAACACAACTTATTTTCTTTTTATGTAAGTGGGTTACCAATGACATACATCTATTTCAATGTTAGGTTTAATGTCACTAATAATCACTTGTTCAAGATGAGATGTTTATGGTAACATATGACAAATGTAACATAAAACAACAAAATTAATTAAATGATTATCAGCATTTTGCCAATGTAAACCTCATTCAAACAGGCAAAATGAAAATGATGAATACAATTAACTTTGAATATTAATTAAAATATGAACTCACTTAAACATTTTAATTTTTTGCCTCAGCATCATCAGAGACAAGGTAGGAGAATATTATGGACAAAGCACCAACCCATCATAGGGCACATTTAAAAACTGTCCCATACCTAAACTGATCCAATGAAAAGTTTTTTTTTTTTTTTTTAAATTAAAGTAACACACACATCTTTGAATTTGAAGAATTATGGTCTAGAGACAGTTAATGAGTGAAAATTTGGACTTGGGAGTTTTAAGGCAGCAGCTCCTATCAGCATACCACTATTATGACCCTACCTCTAAATAATCATATCACAAGTATTATACAATAGTAATTAACAGGTGCTAAGTTATAAGCCACCCAGTCTAAGGAATGAAAATATACTTTACAAACAATCAAACAAATAAAGATCTAATCATCCAATAACAAACCCACTTAATTCAGTGAGGTGTGCAGAGGCTGTACTGGCAGCATAAGACTGGGACCAATTCAGAATAAATAAATTACTGCACTAAAGCAAGTATAAACAGTAGGTTTTTTTCAGATAATTTAGTTTTCTCACATTTCCCAATGATGAGCACATATATAGGGTGGTCCAGATCAAACTATGCAACTTTTAATGCAATGCAATAATTGCATAGTTATATCTGGACCACCCTGTACTTTCATTAGTAATACTAAACTGAACTTATGTGAAATGGTGTGCACCCTGATATGGCTTAGCATCTATTAGAATGTCAGATCTTGATTTTTTCTACTGATATGGTGAACTCTCATTGGATCCCAAGCTGTAGAATTATATTAAAGCAAGAAACTTCCCATCTGATAACTCACTGTATAACCCTGAGAATGTCACTTAATCTGTCAGTGGTCCAGATGTAGAAATGCATCTGTAAACACCTGTAATGTACCTTAAAGCAATTTACCTAGGATTAAGGCATCAGCCACATATGCAATTTTTAACCAGTTTATTGAAAGATGTGCAGTTGAAAATAAAACGAATTACTGACAGTCTAAGTCTAAATGGGTACTTTACAGTTTGTACAGAATAAACAAGAAATATTACTTCAAGCTAAAATAAAACAAATTCATAAAACAGGTTAATTTCATGATATTTAACTGGTACCTTTAAAAAAAAAAAAATCACATTTGCAAAAGATCACAATGGCTTAAGTAGTTACTGTTGTTGTCTCACAAATTGAACATACTGGATTTGATAACGACACAATCAACGTCTATGTGGACTGCATGCATTCTCTGTCTACATAGGTTGTGCACTCACAACCCTAAAGAAATACAAGTTAAGCAGTACGTGACTTCTTGTCGTTACATATGTCAGACTTGCAGACTGCTACTGCTGATCTTGTTGCCGGACCATGTCCTTTTACATAACTGAAAATCTCTGGGCTTGTCACATTTAGTGAGTATATGTCAAACTTCCAGTTCAGTCTAGCTAGCTCCTTTTTGTGACAGGCAATAATGTGCTGCCTGTAAAACACAAAACATCAGACAGAGAGACTTCTCTTTTGTTTGTGATGAAAATACACTCGGGTTCCTTATTCCTCACAGTAGCATTATGTGCATTTTACTTCTGGATTATCATTCACTGGTTGTCAGTTATTAAGCACACAGAGCCTGCCCCTACAACTAAAGGCAAAAATCAAACCTATTTGATTTTGTCACAGCAAGTCTTGGACAGGTTGAAGTGAGTCACTGGGCATGCCACATTACTGTACACCACTTTATGGGAGTGCACAGCTGACTACCTCCGACTCGCTGAGAGTATGCAAATTAAGGCTACAAGTGAATATCGCTGGGAAAGTCATCAAATGTGAAATGATATCTAAATTAACAGGTGATTCTAAATTAACACTGTAAGAATGTGACTGTGAATGTGTGTGTGAGTGGTCCAAGTGTTGTACTGGTTTCCTATCCAGGGACAGTTTCTGCCTTATGAATAATTAACATGTTTTATACTTAAAATTATATAATATTCAAGAGTTAGAAAACAGATGAACAAATACATTCTTCTGATAATATGAAAATAGGGATTGTATACTTGCTATATCAGGCCATGCTTATGGTGCACTTATGGTGAAGTTGTACCAAAACATAACTCATAAAAGAAACAGAAAAGGAAAAAAAACTGCAGGATTATGGCAAGCTAGCGCAGAGGTCATTAATAAAATACATAATTTACTGAATGGACACCGGATTTGTACGTAATCAAAAGGCATGCTGTTATTAAGCAATGGTAGTTTAGGGTGAAATGGTGTTGCTACACCAAATGTGCTCCATTACTACTGCCCCAGTTCAGACTGATCACTTTACAGGTCACCGACATGTGAAACGTGTAGAAGAGACACAGATAGCTATGACAGGCCCCACTTTCTATTTGAGAAGTCTAGAAAACTATTTGATCCCCAACCCTTGTCATCCTTGATAGCTTTTAGAGACTAATGGAAGGTATTATACTTTTTTTTATTCACATTTTAAACAAGTCAAGCCAATCACTGAGCTGGGAACAAGAACTTCAGATTATCAATTTATGCTTTACTTCATATAACAGCCAAAGGACCGTAATACTAATAAGATGATTTGGGTGAGACCCATTGCATATTGCATTCTATTGACATTACATCAACTTTATTCCTTAAAAATAAAAAAAAAATGAGTAGACTCATTTATCTTTAATGGTCTTGCGATGACATTCTAATATAAAATGTTTCCAGTCAAAGACCAAAAAAAAAAAAAAAAAAAAAAAAAAAAAAAAAAAAAAAAAAAAAACTATTGAAAGGTTATCTTTTCTACCTAAATTAAGTTTTTGAGAATTTCCAATATATGTATTTCAAATAACTGCATTTTCTGAGCAGCTTATATTTAAATAGAGGGAAAAAGTTATTACTTTGAATGTGTTTTCTGGCACAGACAACATATGGTCATACAACATTTGATGAAGAGGCTTATAATTAATAATCCTCCAAAGCTTCTAACAATATTATTACTATTGTAGGCTCTAAGAAGGAATTAACACTCAAATATCAGGGGATGCCAACAACGCCCTACTGATGGAAACAGTGGTGGGAAAAATAGCATACAGGATTTCAGGCACAGAAGCATAGAGAGAAATGGCCAAACTTGTACCCCCATATCATTTGCTGTTTGGTTGTTTTTCACCTTTTTGGAGAAATGTCAGCTGGGAAGAGTTGCAACATGAATGCAGTTGGACTTTAATTAAATTAAAAATTACACTTATGGGCTTTCTTATCAGAATCTATGTTTTTCCTTTGAAGTGCACGCCTGATTTCTGATAGGATGTGAAGTTCAGATTAGTGATTGCTAAAAAGTAAAGCAACTATTGGATTAATTTTAAAATGAATAATTTATTTTTATAATTGCAAACAGCAATATTCCCTTTCAGACAGAAACCCTACTTTTCTGCTAAGGTGCATGGTGAGTAAAAGCAGCCAAAGCTCCGCTGATTCCATAGCTGAAGAGTTCCAAACTTCCATTGGCATTAACTGTGCAGCAGGAGCTTCATGGAATAGGTTTCTATGGCAAAGACACTGCATGTAAGCCTCACATCATCAAGTCCAATGCCAAACGTTGGATGGAGTGGTGTAAAGCAGTGCAAACGTGCTTTATAGAGTGACAAATGATGCTTCTCTGTTTGGCATTCAGATGTGTGAGTCTGGGTTTTGTGCATACTGGGAAAAGTTACCTGACTGACTGCACTGTGCAGTTTAATGGAGGGGGGATAATGGTGTGGGGCTGTTTTGCAGGGTTTGGGCTAGGACCCTTTTCTTCCAGTGAAGGGCAATTTTAATGCTTCAGCATACCAAGACATTTTGGACAACACTATGCCTCCAACTTTGTGGAAACAGTTTGGGGAATGCATTTTTCTATTCCAGCATGACTGTGCCCCAGTGCACAAAACAAGGTCCGTAAAAACATGGTGGGATGAGTTCGGTGTGGAAGAACTTGACTGGCCCGCACACAGCCCTGACCCCAACCCCATCAAACACCTTTAGGATGAACTGGAATGGAGATTGTGAGCCATGCCTTCTCGTCCAATATCAGTGCTTGACCTCATAAATGCTCTATAGAATGAACAGGCACAAATTCCCACAGAAGCACACCAAAATCTTGTGGAAAGACTTTCAAGAAGAGTAGAAGTTGTTATAGTTGCAAAATGGAGGATCAACTCCATATTAAAGTCTACTAGGGGGTTTCGCTCGCCAACCCCTATATTTGGTTTTCCAGATACACACTTTTAAGATTGTTTTTTCTTTGAATTGTTGCTATTTCATTAGTTTCACTTTTATTTCAGAACTTCTGTAAAAACAATATTTGTAATCTTGCGAGTCCCAATATGCTGAATCTTTTTAATGAGGTCAGGATAGGTTTCTCTGTTTGGAATTTCAGCATAGACAAAACGATCTACATCATCAGCAGTTAATAAATTTTTTTTTTACAAAGTAACAAAGTAGAGTTCTGCATTGGACTCCTGTCTGTAAAGTCGTGCTATTTTCCTCTCACAGTTCCAAAAGTACATGGGGTTACCAAGGTGATACCCCAGCTTTTGTCTAGGTTTTTGTACAAGGGCTAGACAGAACGTTTTTGACTCCTGGGGTAAATGTATCTTTTTAAATAAGCAGACAGATAAATATATATACATTAACAAAGTAACCAATAAATGCATGTGCGGTAAACTCCGATTTTGAAATTCTCAAGATTCTTTATTTGTCACATGCATAGTTATACAGGACAACACGCAGTGAAATGCATCCTGATCCACTTATCAAAAACTGTGCAAAGTTAGAAGAATATCAGTTAGATTAAAAAAAGTCATAGATCGAAAGATAACAGTATAGTAGAACATAATAAATAAGTAAAATATGTGAATAAAGTAGAAGTAAGTGTTAAGGTGCAACAGTGTAGTAATTATTGTGCAAAACCAAAGTTAGACTGGTGCATAGTTAAATGAGGCAGTTTGTTTGTTTGCGCTACTGCGATCTTTACTTTTTTATATTTTCTAATTTTCCTGCTTTCATATCCTTTAACTTTCTCTGCATGTGTATAGCGCCAAGGTTTTTTTTTGAGCCTTTCTAATTTCCCTGGTTTCAAAGTCTCTAACCTGCTCTGCAAGTGTTTAGCGCCAACGTTTGTAAACATCTCTATGAAGTTCTACTTTGTCTTTTACTCATTGTCATTTAATTCTGAGCCGGACTGGACGTGCTTTTTTTTCCAATTCCACTTGTTCCGGGCTGATAATTACTTTCCTTATTTTCTGAATTTGCACCTCGATTATTCTTTTTTGCTCTTTTTTCTGTCCAATGCATTTGAGTCTCTTTTCTCCGGGCTTTTCTTTATTCTTCGTTTAATCGTCGACGTTTCATTTCTACCCTATTGACCTTATACACTTTATATGCACTGAGAGCCCTGGAGCTGTGTGTGCTGCATGACTGCCTTTACAATACTGATTTGTTTTTTTTGATATTGCTTGTAAGTAGGGTGCGTCTTGCAAGACTCTCGTTCTATGTTCCCGTGAGACGCACCGTGGCAGGTCTCTTTCGTCTCGCGTGTCTTTAAATTATCTTCCAAGAAAGATCACGTATCGTAGACTATCAGGACAGAGGACAGGATTTCTTTTTATAATAGATAGATGTATTTGAATGCAACGTCATTAAAATCCCTGTTGGTGTAATGGTCAAGCATCCCAATACTTTTGTCCATGTAGTGTACTTATATATAGACAAAATTTCTTTATATTATTATTTCATTTTTGAACTGTGCTTATTTTGTCTTTGTTATTTTTCTGTTTTATGTTGCTGTTGGGAGTAGGTAAACTACCCCCAGTGGAAATTAAGTACTATCTAATATAGGAATATGGCCTCATCCATAACTAGATAAAAGTGCTTTATGAATGTGTGAAATGAGGTCCATATTTCTGCATGGTACATACTAATGAACCTATTTGAAGTATTCAATGTAGTATGCTATATCACTTCTAAACTTCTTTTAACCTGGTGAACATGGGCAGCATATTGGTTATAAATGTTGGATTCAGTTTCCTGGGTGTGAATCACACACATTTGTGTAATGTTTTAATATTTTTACCCCATATAAGTGTGGGCCTTTTCTCTCACATTCTAAAAATGTGCACATTATGTTAACTGGTCACTCAAAATTGGCCTTGTTCAAGTGTAAGAATATACATGAGTGGGTGGACTGGCATGCTATCCAGGGAAGGACAGATACAAATCTGCAAAAAAAAAAAAAAAAAAAAGTTGTTGCCCCACAACACTGGGTTTCAGAATATTATAAGGTATATGAGTGAAGTGGCAGAAGCTAATGTGGAAGTGCATTTTTGTGATTCATATAATTCTGACACAATTTCTAGTTAGAATAATAAGTGTGTATCACACATTCTTGTATTTAAAACACTGTCTTAATGACAGGTAAATTACTTCAACTTGCTGTTCGTTGACACTGTTCTGGAGGATAAAATGATCATAATAAAGACCTCTGCGGGTGTGAAGTGTATCTGGGACACCATTTTCAGTATGACAAACATTGTGTATTTTTTGAACAATGAATGACCATTGTGAGATTATATTTACAGATAGTTTATGATTGGTAGCTGATATTTTTTTGAATGATGTTTGTGGAGGAGTGTAAAAGATTAGTAATATTTAACATATAGGCTGATAAATATTTTGCATGTCTTTATCTGTAAAATTATTTTTTATAGTTGTGCTATGTTTATAAAGATCAAGGAAG
This sequence comes from Erpetoichthys calabaricus, assembly GCF_900747795.2. Lineage (NCBI taxonomy): Eukaryota > Metazoa > Chordata > Cladistia > Polypteriformes > Polypteridae > Erpetoichthys > Erpetoichthys calabaricus. Next base: position 40,434,050 of record NC_041398.2, on the reverse strand, counting down.
GTAGACAAACCAGTTTTTTTCTAAACCCAAGGTTTCATTGATAAGAATTGGTCAGGGAGGGCCAATTTTTATGACTTAATTGCATCCTTTCTTTCTTGTTTGTTTGAAACAAGAAAACTGGACTTGACATGGGGGCTGTGCCTATGCTGTTTTATTGGTGAACAAACCAGGAAATGCCCAGGAAGTGTGTTTGTGTGTCTGTGTGTGTGTCAGGAGCTGCAAAGGAACAATAAGATAAAGACTTGCAAAGGCAAACTCTCTCTGCCATTTTACATCCTGAAAACAGTAGACTAGATGATGACTTGAAGAGAGCTAACGAGAAAGAATCAAGTGTAAATACAAGTTTATGTGTCACCTGAAACTACACATCTAATAATAATAATTCTTTGCATTGATATAGCGCTTTTCTCACTACTCGAAGAGTTCAGCAATTGCAGGTTAAGGGCCTTGCTCAGGGGCCCAACAGAGCAGAGTCCCTATTTGCATTTACGGGAACGAACCAGCAACCTTCCGATTGCCAGTGCAGATCCCTAGCCTCAAGCTGCATACTATGGTTGGCCAACACTCATACCTGTATATTGTTTAATATCTTGGGTATATAACCTATAATACAAAATAATTACAACCATAACTCTTTCTCCTTTCCAGTTCTTTTGCTCATTCTTATCACCTGAAGTTACAGTCATATGAAAAAGTTTGGGAACCCCTCTTAATTCTTTGGATTTTTGTGTATCATTGACTGAGCTTTCAAAGTAGCAACTTCCTTTTAATATATGACATGCCTTATGGAAACAGTAGTATTTCAGCAGTGACATTAAGTTTATTGGATTAACAGAAAATATGCAATAAACATCATAACAAAATTAGACAGGTGCATAAATTTGAGCACCCCAACGGAGATATTACATCAATACTTAGTTGAGCCTCCTTTTGCAAATATAACAGCCTCTAGATGCCACCTATAGCCTTTGATGAGTGTCTGGATTCTGGACGGAGGTATTTTTGACCATTCTTCCATACAAAAGCTCTCCAGTTCAGTTAAATTTGATGGCTGCCAAGCATCGACAGCCTGCTTCAAATCATCCCATTGATTTTCGATGACATTCAAGTCAGGGGACTGTGACAGCCATTCCAGAACATTGAACTTCTCCCTCTGCATGAATGCCTTTGTAGATTTCGAACTGTGTTTTGGGTCATTGCCTTTTTGGAATATCCAACCCTTGCGTAACTTCAACTTTGTGACTGATGCTTGAACATTAGCCTGAAGAATTTGTTGATATTGGGTTGAATTCATCCAACCCTCACCTTTAACAAGGGCCCCAGTCCCTGAACTAGCCACACAGCATGATGTAACCTCCACCAAATTTGACAGTAGGTAGCAGGTGTTTTTCTTGGAATGCAGTGTTCTTCTTCCATCATTCAAAGTGCTTTTTGTTATGACCAAATAACTCAAGTTTTGTCTCATCAGTCCAAAGCACTTTGTTCCAAAATTAATCTGGCTTGTCTAAATGAGCATTTGAATACAACAAGCGACTCTGTTTGTGGAGTGAGTGCAGAAAGGGCTTCTTTCTTATCACCCTGCCATATAGATGTTCTTTGTGCAAATTGCGCTGAATTGTAGAACAATGTACAGATACACCATCTGCAGCAAGATGTTCTTGCAGGTCTTTGGAGGTGATCTGTGGGTTGTCTGTAACCATTCTCACAATCCTACACATATGCCGCTCCTGTATTTTTGTTGGCCTGCAAGACCTGGGTTTAACAGCAACTGAGCCTGTGGCCTTCCATTTCCTGATTCCATTCCTTACAGTTGAAACTGACAGTTTAAACCTCTGAGATAGCTTTTTGTAGCCTTCCCCTAAACCATGATATTGAACAATCTATGTTTTCAGATCTTTTGAGATTTGCTTTGAGGATCCCATGCTGTCACTCTTCAGAGGAGGGTCAAAGGGAAGCTCAGCTTGTAATTGACCACCTTAAATACCTTTTCTCATGATTGGACACACCTGTCTATGAAGTTCAAGGCTTAACGAGCTAATCCAACCAATTGGGTGTTGCAAGTAATCAGTACTGAGCAGTTACATTCATTCTAATAAGCAAAATGACAAGGGTACCCATTTTTTTGCACAGCCAGTTTTTTCACATTTGATTTCATTTCATACAACTAAATACTACTTCACTATAAATGTTTGTTCGGAAAACACCTCAGTACTCAGATGTTCCTTTTCATGACTGTATATATGTAAAAGGGAAGGGGGGTTGGTGAGGGGATGGGAGTGCTGAACTACAGTATCCTACAATGTGGTTAGAGTATGAGATTTGAGACTTTTTAAGATCTAAATAATAAATAATATAAAAGGGAGATATCATTCAAGTGGCTGAGAGGATATTGACTGTTTTATGAAGAAAACCAGGCAAGCAAAGACAAAAATTAAACAGCCATTTCAAACAGAACTGCACTCTGTTCTTGTTCAGCCTTCCAAGAGCATCTACATAAGAGGCAATGTGGGCATCAAAATGATTATGCCCACATGAAAAGCACAAGGGTTCTTGGTGTTCTCTAAGCCAAACACTTTATGGTAATGCCAGCTAAGTCCTGTGGGACCCTTGCAAATTCCACATTTCATGTCATAATTTCATAACCTTTTGAACGATTCCTACATTTAGCCGAAAGTTTTCTTTAATTTTCTGTGCACTTTCAATTTTGAGATTAGCAGTCTTTACAGTAACAACATATATGAAAAATGAAATGTTACACACACAAAATAATGCTGAAACAAACAAACATTTTGCAAAATATTCTAATATACACATAAAAATATATACAAAGAGATTTAAAGCCAGATTCTAAATGTCCTAGGTGAGCACCATTCTGAAAAAGATCAATCTATACGTAATTCAAAAAGAAGAGATCTGAAGACCAGTGCACCATTTGTGACAATGTATTAACGCCAAGGCAGATCAAAATAGGAATATTTGTTTCAGTTTTATTTTAGTTATGAGGGCCATGCCAAGGCATAAACAATCACAACACATAAGACACAAAAGAGCAAGAGCTAACCAGTAAACTTTGGAAATACAAATCCACCTCTGTAGATAAAGTCTCTAATGAATGAATACCACTGCTTGTAAAGTTTTGATCCAACAAAGTTAGAAATAACAATATTTTATTATTAAGGTAGGGGCTGGAACCAACATCTGCAGTCACGGATATCCTACCAGACACAGTCTGTGGAAAGTAAAGGAAGGATTGGAAGTACTTCCAGCAGTGTTGGCATATTTATGGTGTGTGCCTTATTCTTATATGGCACTCATGAGCTGAAGAGGGCTACCTTATTGTTCTACTGAGTTACAAAACAGGTTCACTCTTGGTACACTATTCCTCACTCCACAGAGGTGTAGCAATATACCTAGTAAAACTGGAATCTCAGTTCTTACAAAATTGCATATGACACTTTCAAAAGAATGTGATATAACACAGCACTAAACAGCAGGTTTGTGTTGTGCTTAAGAGATGTTATCATTGACCTAAATAAAAAAGAATGAAGCACTACGTATCCATTAAAAACAAATCCATTTGGTAATATTATAGAATAATTCAAAGCAGACCTAACCAGTGTCAGAATGTGGTGAACTCTGACAGGCAGGCATAAACTAGCTGTGCTCTATACTGCCAAAGTCACTACTGATCTCTAAAAATGTAAGTCAAGCATGTTTGCAAATGCCGACTTTACATGCACTAAAGCAGCAGACTGGGGGGCTGTAACTACATCAAGACATACAATAAATGCATTATAAAGTTACATTTTCATTGTTTAAGACAAATTTCTAATTTAACAAAAAGCTTACATGCATCATGTAGGACTGAAGTGGCAAAAAATTCCACCTGGCCTAATGCAGAATGTGGAGAAATGTGTAACTGCCAGGTTCTTAATGTTTAAATTAAAAAGGATGTTTACTTTCAACTAGAGCAGTAGGAACTGACAAGACTACAAGATCAGAGAAGTGACCATTTAAAGCTGTTTGGAGCTAACTAATATGCATTTTTAATAAAAACTGAACAAATCTTTACATAATTAATAAAACTCCAGAATTATAAACAATTAATGATCAGGTTTTGCTTCACAAATTGCTTACATATATAAGTTCCATGTGCAGATGGATAGCTTTATCCATCTATAAACCTTTAGCCTCTACAAGCATTGGCTCACTCACAGATGGGCTACTAACAATTTTTAAGTGGCTGCCTGGCCAGGTTCCAGATTATGACAACCAACAGCAAGAAACCCTAATGTGCTTAGTCACCACAGATATATTTTCCAGAGTTCAGACTCATACTCTGATGCTCCATATGAAGAAATGAGACAACCGGGGATGCTTTATATCAACATTAAAAAGAATAAGCTGACACACAGATGCTCATTGCCTTGAAGCAGATGAGACATCTGGATGAATATACTAAGGTTTGGAAGAACAGATATTAAAAGTTCAAATTTTCCAAAGAACATATCCCAAAAAGAAACATTCACTGAAGAGAACAAAATCCAGCTGCCTGCTACAGAACTGTGCTTACATAACAATCTTTTTGAGTCTTTCGTACTCTTACAATAATAATATTAGTGGAATATGTTAAGACTACAATGAATACCAACTTTATGAAGTAAATGGACAGTCAGTGAAACCATAATAAGTGCAGAAAAATATTTTAAAGTAGATAGCAACCAATTGTTTATGGGGTGTTTCAATTTTTAGGGTGTAATTCTCAGATTTACTTGAAAATTACTCTTAGATCAGTGTCTGACACAATGGATTTCGCTGTTTGCCTCAGTAACATTTCTGCATGGATGTTTAACTTTTCACAACTAAACACTAATATAACCAAGCAGTTTCTTGCAGGATCTTCAGTTTCAATCAAGAAGTTTGAGTCCTTTTTTTTATTGAAAAATGACCATAAAATCTAATAGTAATTAGCAACCAGAATTGTAGTCAAACTGAACAGTTCTATTAATTTTAAATGTTCAGTATCAGAAAAAAACAGCTGCATCCATCACCTACTTAATATCATTATAAATAATCTCTACCAACTACTTAACTTTTAATTATTTCCATTGGCTCGACTGGCTACAGAGCTCGAAATGGTACAGACTAGTTTACACATAAGTTGGTTAAATGAGTCACAAGAATATTATATCTTAAATAATAGAAATAACAATTCATGATAATTAAGGCTTTGACCTAGTAAACTGCCAGTATGTTAAGCCAGTTACTTTCTTTCGATCACAACCTGAACCAGATGTTTTGACTGATTACAGATTAACAATGACAATTAAACATTCTACATATAAAGAAAAAAAATGTTGAAAAAGATGATAAATGTTAAGTAATAATTTATGAATTTATTTCTACCATGTACCTGACCTAAACAAGAGACTTCAGATAGTGCACCTGTCTGAAGATTTTTGGTTATTTCACTTATAATATAAATGAAAATGTATGCAAACAGTACGATGGGACATGCTTAGCACTGCTGCCTTACAGATTCAGCCTCCTAGGTCCTAAAAGCATCCTTGGTCATTTTCAGTGTGGAGATTTTCCCATGTCTAAATGCATTTCTTCCCACATTCCCAAACAAGTACAAGTTGGGTTCCAAATAGACCCAGTATGGTTTTGTGCTGTCTACATGTGACTCAGACATTGGGCTTTTAAATGGATTGGCATACAACTGAAACCATGGCTGGTTACTGCTTTGCGCCCAATACTGCCACACTTGTCTGGTCTTTCAACTTTCACTTTGAAATCTTGTAAAGCAGTTTGAGCTACATTATTTTTATGAAAATGTACAATGTAAAAAATGTTGTTGTTGTTATGTACATGCAATATTTTAATTCACTTGTTTTGTAGTTTTTGCAAAATACCAATAATGAAAAAGTGTACTACCCAGAATAAAGACACATCTGTGGAAAACTGACTAATCAAAATAACTGTGATAATCTCTCTGAAAAGAAATGAATTGCTGAAATGTGAAGGATTCAAAAGCAAATGGTAAAACAGGTCACCAGCAGTTTTTAATGCAACTCAGAACGTTCAAAATCAATATTCATTATTCAAAAAACTTTACAATAACTTTTCATTTTAAAATTTAAACGCAGAGCATAAATTGCATTCATTATGCCATAAAAAAAGAAAGCAAAAAAATTCTGATATTTCTGAATTTGGCCCTTTAAAATTCAATTATCACTTTAGGCACAAAAGCTTTTTTTTAATCTTTGGAAGGATGATATCAGTCAGCTGGCTAAAAACACAAAAAGAATCAAAGCAGTGTTTTTATTTATTTATTTATTTTTGTATTAAGCATCCTCCTTTATTATTCTCAAATTAGTTTAAAAGACTTTTGATTTTTCAAGCCTGAATAATTCAGCAAGTCAATCATGCATTACTAAACAATATTAAGATCTTTCACTAGACTACAAGAACACACCAAAATGATATTACTACTATGATAACTGTCTTCCAGAGCATCATGTTACAGATGGGCAGATAGGTGAATAGCATCAGGCCAGTCTAACCTGTCATGTGTTCAGTATAAATATGAAGGAAGGTGGTACTCCAGCAGAGAAGTAGCAAGGAAAATATCATTAAGTTAAAAATAAATAACTTATAAAATATGAAGTAATCACTTATATGACCTTAAATAATAAATGCAATATTAATAAAATGAAGGTTTTACAACATACACAGAAAATGTTTGTAATGGTTAAACTTCTACAATGTCTTGTACAGGAACTTGCTCTCAAACCAAAGTCATTAGTTTACATTTTCCAGCACTAAAACATTACACACTCATTTCTAGTTGCTTCTTAAGAAGAAACAACATGGAACAGAACTATGCTGAATACATACAGTAAAATATGCAGTGGTGTCAAAGTATTACAATTTAAAAATCAAAGTTCTTATTTCTTTTTGTGGAGGGTAAACAAAAACAAAATAGTGCTATTCGTTAAAATACTTGCTTTAAATTAGTGAAATATTATAGTATATTATCTTTCAGTACAGTTTTTAACAAGATACCCCAACTCAATGACTAATGGGAGTCAAACTTTACATTTTATAAAGCTTGATATTCAAAAACATATTTCTGTGTTTGGGTACCAGCGTGACTACCTTCAGGAGCTGTTTAAGACTGTTAAACGTTTTTTTTACATTTTGATTTATAACAATTTTAGCTTGAGGGAAATGGCTGCTCAAATATATGACTAGATTTGCATAATCAGTGTATTCTCTACAGCTCTTTACTCCATCTAGTGGATTAAAAAAAGGATTTTTTTAAAAAGTGAAACACAAATCTGTGCACACCCCTCCCCCAACTGTAGACAACACTGACTACTGTAGTTTGCTCCAGTACTCCCATTGGGCACATCATCAATGAGAAGGTAAAAGTAATTCATAAACAGTTGGAAATTAATCTCCCATTTCCACAACATTTGTAGTGGAACACAAGAACAATATCTATGTCTTAAAGAAACAGTTGACCTAAATCAAAAGTCAGGATGATGCCACTGATTAGCTTCAATCACTGTATATTTTATAAATTTTGTACAAAAGCAATTTCTTCATAATAATTATTTTCATTTTCTCAGATATAATATATCTCATTTAGTGTGTACCAGCTATATTCCAAACTTCAGCTCTTTCTTTTGGATAAGGATGATCCTGCCCTGCTGGATTTTTCTTTCTTTGCACACATTTTACATACAGTACAGAAATTCTAAAGTGTGTAGATAGATAGATACTTTATTAATCCCAATAGAAAATTCACAATATTGTATAATGTATCTCCCTTTGCCTCATCTAAGGAGGCTTATCAACACTTTAATAACTTACAAGTGTTGTTTACATCAACTACAGTACAATTATGAAGAATTATTGTTAATTGAGTATGTTTTTCATTGCAAAAAAATGAATTCTGTGGATTTGTCTGAACAAAAATAAGAAAGACTTGTGGCCATGATAGAAAGGAACAGTGCTATTGTTTGCATTTACATTTACTATTTACTTTATCCAAGGCAACTTACAAAATGTATGATACAATTATTTACATTTCTTTTGGTTTTCCAATTGAAGCACAGGCAGGTCAAGTGATTTGCTCATGGCCACACAGTGTCAGTAGCAGGATTTGAACCTATAGCTTCAGGATTTGAAGTCCAAAGCCTTAACCACTATACCACACTGCCTGCCTGTCTGCACCAATGACACAGTCATAGGTTTTTCTGTTAAATGTAACATAATGCCATCTACCATGATTATAACTGCCTGAATACTACACATGTCTTGCTTCTCCAAACTGACATTGCCCATCATGACACATTTGTAACTATTTAATTAGAAGCATAATATCACATGCTTCTTCAAAATTTTCAGTTTCCAAAAATGTAACCCTCTAGCAACTCCTGATGCTGTAAGCAGAAGACCCCTAAAAAGCGTGTATATTGGGATGGGGAAGGGTGTTAAATTAAAAAAAAAATGTGACTGTTGAATATTGCATGAGCAACATTTTTTATGCAGAATGATACTGAGCAATCACAAATTAAAAAAATAAATATATTCCCTTCCCCAGTTGTACTATAGTTAGGGCATAAATGTCAACAAAAGAAAGCAAACTCTTCACTGCTGAAGACAAAAATCTACTAGAGTACTCAAAATTAAAAAGGGTTCTATTTTGTTATAATGCTAATAAATCTGTGAAATTCAAGTACTGTAGGTTTCAATGATTAGTTCTTGAGTCATCATGTCCACATCAAATCCCAATACATATATTACCCACAAGCCATTACAAAAGATCCACTCTCAAATCATGTTTAGGGGTGTCCAAAATGTCTAGAGTACATGACAAAACTGGACCACATTATCATATATTCCAAATGTACATGAATTCAGAAAGTATTCAGACCTCTTCACTTTCAGCAAAATTTATTGTTGTAGATTTAATTTTAAATGGGTAAATTTGCCATTTTTGCCTATCAATCTACACTCAGAATCCCATAATGACAAAGTGCGAAAAACTGTTACAACAATGCAATTACATTTATTACATTTTACTTTTATATAAATAAAAATAATCCTTTCATTTATATAATTTACGAGGATTACGTGCCTTGCTTAAGACAACAGTAGTGGAAAACTACAGTATATTTTTCTTTTTTTTTTCTCCATTAAAGAAGAAAGCACTCCCTTAACATATCTAAATAAAAATTCATCACTACAAAATAAAAAATTAAATGAGTAACATCATAACTAAATGAAACTATTTTTGTCACTCAAAACAAATCTGATTACTTTTGGCTGAACTAAAACTAAAGTAGAATGCATGCCAAAGTATAATGACACCTAAGATATACTGTATTTTATTACTGAAAAATACACTGCTGTGCAGCTTTAAATTTTTTTTTATAGTTCTAGTTCTACTCCTTGTCTTTTTTAGTTTTTTTATCTGTTAAAGGTCTTACTGTCTAAGTAGCACAATTTGTAAATGTGCACATTTACAGAAACAGTTCTTGTTTTAGACCATAGATAGATGGAGACAACAAAAAGAATAAATTAATTTGAAATTCCAAAGCTTTTTCACCAAATGGATGATAAGACAGCTATCATATGCAATGCATTTATTTACAAAAGCTGTTAAATGAACGATCAAGTATCATTTTGCTGGAAAGGATCCATTCCTTATACTGTGACCAACAGACCACAACTGAATCTTAAACACTTGCAAATAGCATTGATTCACAAAGGTCTGAGGTCAGCTGACAGGGGATTCAATTCGTATTCTGAACGTTATACAATACATAGTGATAAAAGAATGAACAAATATGTCTAATTTAAAAAGCCAGGAAAAAGTGTGAGTCTGAATGTCAGAAATATGTTTTTTTTAAAATGCAGATAATACATACAATATATTATAGGATTTTCATTTCCAAATGAAATCGCTTTTAAGAATGTCTTTTTTGTGACATTATAATGGTAATCGGAAGGATGTTTACTTAGTGATTAAAAAAAGCACAGTATAAGGCTCACTAAGGCATTTTATGTCAACTTTTTAAAAGAATGAGCTTAACACAAATAATACAAAAATGTCTCAGTTTATTCTATTACTTTAATGGTATAAAAGATATTCAGGTAATAAACAAATAAAAAATAAACAAAGGATGTGCCATATTAAATCATCCAAAAGAGCAAATTTAGTTTTTCTAATTAGGAAAAATTGAGCTCTATATGGGCTAAAGCTGTACTAGAAAATGCCTATGTAAGCCATACAAGCATATATTCTTGTTTAATATTCAGTCTTATTTATTCTGTTGTATGGATGTATATTGCCAAAATGCCATAACAAAAATGGTTTCTAGCCATTAAAAGCAAAGCACACCAAATTTGGTATTAGTAACATAACATTCTCAAATCCTGCTTAATGTAATTCAGGTTGCAAGTTAGTAGCTGGTCCTGGTAGCATCAGGCAGAGGGCTATCACAGTGCCCACTCAATCAGACATTTCAACTTACAGAGGGCTAGTTTATGATCGTCAATTCATCCTAATATAAACTACCTTTGGAAAGAATTCAGAACTTTTTACTTTTTTCACATTTTGTTACACTGCAGCCTTATGCTAATCGGAAACAGCACATTAGGAATATTTTGAAATTTATTAAGACTAAATGGGACACATACACACAGACCGTAGTGTTTTATTATATAGTAGATAAAAAACTGAAATATCATTGACACAAGTATTCAGACATTTTGCTATGACACTTGTTAATCATCTTTGAGATGCTTCTTCACCATGTTTGGAGTCCACCTGTGTTAAGTTCAAAATGACTGGATATGATTAGGAAATGCACATACCAGTGTATAGAAGGCCCCACAGTTGAGCAGAAAAGAAGTCATTAGGTCCAAAAAACTGTAGAGCTTAAACACAGGAATTTGTCGATGCATAGTTCTGGGTAAGGCTATAAAGGAATTCTACAACTTTGAAGAGCACTGTTGCCTTCATAATTCTTAAATTGAATAAGTCTGGAACAACCACAACTCTTCCTAGAGCTGGTTACCTGGGTAAACTGTGCAACAGAGGGAGAAGTTCCTTGGTAAGAGAGGTTATTCTAGTAAGATGGTTACTCTAGTTGAGCTCCAAACACCCATATAGGAGAAATTTCCAGGAGTATTAACTACCACTGTAAGTAACACTTCAAGAGTCTGGGTTTAAAGGCAGAGTGGCCAGATGGCAATTGAAAGCCCGCCAGGAGTTTGTAAAAAGACACCTAAAAGACTCTTAGACTATGATGAAACCAAGATTGAACTGTTTTACCTTGGTTATAAGCAATGCATCTGTAAGCAACTAGGCACCACTAATCATGTGCTCAATACCATTCCAACATTGAGGCATAGTGGTGGCGGCATCATGCTCTGAGGTTGTTTTTCAGCAGCAGAGACCCAGAGACCAGTCAGGCTTGAGGGAAAGCTGAATGGAGCAAAGAACAGAGATATCCTTAATAAAAACCTTCTCCAGAACACTCTTGACCTCAGACTGAGCTAAAGGTTCACCTTCATAGAGGACAGAGGCCCATACCTCAAAACAAAGACAACACAGGAGGCTTGGGGTAAACTCTGTGAATGTCCTTGAGTGTCCCAGTTACAGTCCTGTCTTGAACTCACTCAAACAACTTTGGAGAGACCTGAAAACAGCTGTCCACTTACAGTCTCCATCCAACCTAACAGAACTTGAGAATCTACAAAGAAGAATGGCAGGCAGAAAATCCTCAAATCCATATGAGCAAAGTTTATTATGTCTTACCCAAGAAGACACTAGTTAGTAATCACTTTCAAAAGGAGCCTCAACAAAGTACAGAGTAAAGGGTTTGAGTACGTGTGTCAATGTGATATTACAGTTTTTTTACTTCTAAGATCCTGTTCTTACATGGTCATTCTGGGTTACTGAGTGTTGCTTGATGAGGGGAAAAAATAATTTAAATTAATGTAGCATATGGTGCAAAATAACAAAATGTGCAAAAAGTGAAAAAATCTAAATACTTTCTGAAAGGCACTGTATAATCTTTAGGATATGGAAAGAACATTAACACAGACGCAAGAACTGAATGAATGCAGAGGCAGCAGTGCTAACTAACCATTTAGTAATGATGCATGCAATTACAGCTCTAAAATACTTAGGCCAAAATAGATATAGTGCAAAGGTTTCATTTTTACTATGAACTGTAGTCAATGTGTAAAGTTGAATACAATAATTACCTCCAAAATGTATTTAGGGGGGGAGGGTTGCTTATTTTTAATTTTCTCTATCTTCTGTAATGCAACCTGAAGAAAATGATCTTTTACATAAAATACACTCATAAATAACACTGTTCACAAAAGTATCTGGCCTGCTGTTATTTTTTTTTCAATTAACTAAATATCCATCCATCCATTATCCAGCCTGCTATATCCTAACTACTACTACAGGGTCACGGGGGTCTGCTGGAGCGAATCCCAGCCAACACAGGGCGCAAGGCAGGAAACAAACCCCGGGCAGGGCGCCAGCCCACCACAGGGCACACACACACACACCAAGCACACACTAGGGGACAATTTAGGATCACCAATGCACATAACCTGCATGTCTTTGGACTGTGGGAGGAAACCGGAGTACCTGGAGGACACCCACACAGACACAGGGAGAACATGCAAACTCCACACAGGGAGGACCCAGGAAGCAAACCCAGGTCTCCTAACTGTGAGGTAGCAGCGCTACCCACTGCGCTACCGTGCTACCCTTAACTAAAGAAAACTGATTGAAGTTTTGTTAACAAGCCTTCCATAAACATGAATGTCATTTTAAAGAAATTAAATTAAAGGTGAGAGCTTTGTGGGGAAATTAATCACTGAAAACTAGTAAATAAAAGTAGCATGCAAGAGATGCACATTGCATATTAAGCATGCTAAAACATGACTTTCCAGTATCTGACAGCATGTAACACATGATAATTACTTTAGTGATTCCTGTGCAGCAGGAGCACAACTGATTATATTTTGAACTTTTGCTTATACAGCATCACCTACAAGTTATTTAGACCATGAGCAGACTTAAGTTTGCATGTCATGGAAGGGCAAGTGTCTTTAGTAAGTTATGCATGAATGAGATGGTAATAGGCAAGATTGCTTCATACTTACTGTGGTTTAAAAATGATTTTATACAGTTCCACCTCTTTTCTCAAAGCAACCTTTCTGTTAACACCAAAATGGACTTATCTATGCTTCTCATGAATTGAATAAGTATGCAATATTAGCAATAAGTATGCAATATTTGCCAAAATAATCTTCAAGGGAGAAATAATACCACTTTATTGAGAGGAAAGGTTCCAGGCCCATGTCTATATTCTATGCAGAACAGCTAGGTGAAACCTCTCAGTTTAAATCAGTTTTGATTTTAACACTCTACTTAATCATCCAGTCTGGTGCTGTCACACACAAAAGGCTACATCTCTCCGTTTGTCAATAGTAAAATTAAAAGATTTTCAAATTAGTTCCAGTAAATTGGTTATACTTTTTATTCCCCCTGTGTAGGTAACAATAATCATTTACTACGCTTTCAGGTCATCACAGACGATAAGGAAACATTCTTCTGTGGTGACTTTTAAAATTTCCACACCTGCCTAATCTGTATACATTTTTAAAGAAAAAAAATAACATCACGTTTCATGCCTAATACAGCACAGATTTTCAAATATGAATATGCTCAGAAGTGTGGGAATATAGCAAGAAATTCATAGTAAATTGATAATCACCAAAAAAAAAAATAATCTCATACCACAAAAAGAAGCACACCAAGAAACTCAATGTAAAGGGTTGGGCGAACCATTTATGGTATTTGGATAACTCTGCTTTCTGCAATTATACTCTGATCACAAAACCCACACAAATTATTAAATTAAACACCATTATGTACGTAATCACATATATGTACATGACTGAAATTAATACTACTGTCAAATCAAACAATCTCAAATGAAGATGTAATGATTAAACATAATCACAATTGTTCACAAAGCAGAAGAAACTCATATACATATAAGTGCAGCTCTACAGGATGGTCCATGATTAACACTGCACATTAGTTTCATGCACTATACTTTTGTGCAGTAGCAAGAGTAGAAGTCTACTGCTGTGCAAAGGCCTGATTGAAGGATATGTAAGCAAAAAGTGCAAATGTCATATTTAGTTGATTCAGGAGTTCCAGGATGGGTGTGAGCTTTCCAATCTTTTTGCTTTGTTATTTATATCAAATAGATTTAGCTGAATGGAGAAAATAGCTTTTCCTGTCCATTTAAAAATTGCAAATGTTGTAGTTAAAGGTAAAAATTCAACTATGACATACAGATATATGGCCATCATAAAATAAGGCATAGGAATATGCTGTTATTCTAACGTGCAGCATTAATATTTTTGAACTGCTTGGCTTTGATCCTGTACCAAGGGTTATAGACTGGGTTTAGACCATTTAACATTCAGTTGACTATTAAGTGTTAAAGGGCATCACTTCAATTGTAATGTTTCTCTATTGGTTTATACAAATTTACCACAATGCCCCAAATGCTACATATACTGCACTTCTTAGAGAGTCATAATTTGAACTACAGTTTCCTGAAGTCAAACAAAAAAAATCTCTGCATTCAGCCAAAATGAATCTTATTCTTTAACCTGTGTTGACTCCAGTATTTTGGCTTTCCAAGTTGGCTTATTGAAACCATATAATGTGGTGTCCTACAGCAGTACATAAAACATGCTTTATGTTTCTCACATTTATCAGATATCCTGTAAGCCTTAATTTTTTTTCTAAATTACCCCATGCCACTACCCTATGAACCATTCATATTTTGTTATTCTTTTGTCCTATTATAGCTTTTTAGTTAAAAAAAAAAACCTTTTTCTTAGACAGTTTAAATGGTACATTTAAATTTATGAACATAGTAGTTTAATAAAAATATTTTCACATAAATAAATGACTTGCCTTTCTGAATGTGTCTAAGATTATGTTGAGTAAAAATTGAATATTTGTGGGTTTATAATAAAGTTTTTTTATATTTTTTATTAGAGTTACCAAAACAAATTCCATTCTGGTTGATGACCAAAATGACTTACATAAAACAAGTACATAGAGAGATATATGCAAAAGGTACTACTGAA